>NW_028270145.1:63092926-63434889 GCF_037043375.1 Chiloscyllium plagiosum
TAAATGCAGTTTGTTCAACAGAATTATCTTCATTCTCCATTCTCAATTCAAGCTGTCTAATTTAAACTTCCTTTCTCTTTCTCCTTTTCTCTAACTTGCCTCTAACTCGCTTTTCCATTCCCAGAATAGTCTTTATATTGTTTTCTGATCATATTCTAATCTTAAATTCTATTGGTCCAATGTTAATTTATTTGTTTCACAACCTTCAGCCTTTCCATGGGTAGAATCTTATCGTATCTGAGTAATATGGGCAATGGTGAGATTTGTGGCAAAATGGTGTAAGTAGTCCAATAAGGCCCATCTTGCTTCATCTTTTCAACATTGTCACTACACAGAGATGAGTTACTAAATAAGGGGGATTATTGTTTACTAGATACCTTGTTAACAGCCCAAATTGCCTCAGTAATATTTAGCTTTCTGTCTTACCAAACTCACCAAACAAGCTTGATATGGAGCAAGCATTTGGAGAATTCAGCTCATAACGATTCAAAAGACCTCCATCTAGGACACCAGGCACTAACATCTTGGGCACACTCCATGGGCACTGGCCATACATATCTCATATCCATGAATGTTGGTATCCAATATATGCCAGTTTTAGGACCTCTCATGGCGCATCTATCATTCACTTATGGGACATTTCTGTACTTCAATGCTGCACTGGCAACTATCATTGTAATGCTGCAGCAAGGACACTGTGCATTTAGGGACACACATCCAGTTCATAGATTGGACTAGGCTGAATCGCCAGATTCTTTTTTTACTGTCACTCACTCTGAACTTAGCTGGATGGTCAAGTCACTGTCTTGCATTACATTGACTTGTCTTGCCTTTTTTGTGGTTTTGACTCCAGCCAGAGATATAAGGCTCATATTACTCTGGATCGCCTTGCCATTTAGTGCACACAGACACAGGAAGCTTGTCATGTTTATCAGCATGTTTCAGCCAAGTCAAGGAAGATAACATTTGGTTCATGGGTCTAGGCGTTCTAATATAGTCATTAGGCTTGGAAACAGTCAGTCAAACACGCAGGGTGAATAGAGTCATAAAGCTCTCCATATAAGTGGTGAGGAGCTGAATGATGGCCAACTTACCACCTATCTTAAGATGTGCTGCCCTTGTGGAAGTTGCTTTCCTCCTGTATTGAGAGAAAATGTTAAGTAGGTGGCACAGCTGTTACTTTTGGTCAGGTGGGGAGATGTCCCAAGCTTGTGAGTATGCAGCACAGAGGACATATAGGTTGATAATGCTGGGAGTTGGGGTGTGTGATAGTGACTGAGGGAAGATTTTGCAGGCAAATGTGAGAGTGGTAAAGCATGAGTCCTGGTGGGAGGTGGGTACAGTAGCAGTGATACACTGAGTGTGAGGTATTAGAAAATGACGATACTTACGTGAGTGGTGTAGAGACAGTCCTTATGCTTCTTCCTACAGTGCTGTGCTCCCTTCCAGACAGCTGAGCCTGCTTTAATATGGTGACAAACATGGAGCAGGCTGGCATGGTCTGGTATCATGGCCTCCACTGTTGGTCCTAGGGGAAAAGGAAGTCCTCTCCAACATTGTGTCCAGCAGGTCCTCCAGGTCCCTACCCACAAAGCAGATCATCATCACACCCTGCCTGCCATGTCCAGGGCAAATATGGAGGCGGAAGAGATTGGGGAGACACTGAATGAATACTTTTCTGCAGTATTTACTCAGGAACAGGGCACTGTCGTCGATGTGAATACTGAGTCACAAATAAGTAGAATGGATGGCTTTGAGGTATGCAGAGAAGAGGTGTTGGAAATCCTGGAAAAGGTGAAAATAGATAAGTCCCCTGGGCCTGATGGCATTTATCCTAGGATTCTCTGGGAAGCAAGGGAGGAGATTGCAGAGCCATTGGCCTTGATTTTTATGTCCTCTTTGTCTACAGGAGTAGTGCCAGAAGACTGGAGGATAGCAAATGTGGTTCCCTTGTTCAAAAAGGGGAGTAGGGATAACCCTAGTAACTATAGGCCGGTGAGTCTCACTTCTGTTGTGGGCAAAGTCTTAGAGAGAATTGTAAGGGATAGGATTTATGCACATCTGGATAGGAATAATGTGATCAAGGATAGTCAGCATGGTTTTGTGAAGGGCAGGTCGTGCCTCACAAACCTAATTGAATTCTTTGAAAAGGTGACGAAGGAGGTTGATGAGGGAAAAGCGGTAGATGTGGTATATATGGATTTTAGTAAGGCGTTTGATAAGGTTCCCCATGGTAGGCTATTGCAGAAAATACGGAGATATGGCATTGAGGGTGAGTTGGAGGTTTGGATTAGGAATTGGCTGGATGGAAGAAGACAGAGGGTAGTAGTTGATGGCAAAGTTTCTTCATGGAGTGCCGTCACTAGCGGTGTTCCGCAAGGATCTGTTTTGGGACCATTGCTGTTTGTTATTTTTATAAATGACCTGGAAGAGGGGTTAGAAGGTTGGGTGAGCAAGTTTGTGGATGATACGAAAGTCGGAGGAGTTGTTGACAGTGAGGAAGGATGTGGCAGGTTACAGCAGGATATAGAGAAGCTGCAGAGCTGGGCAGAAAGGTGGCAAATGGAATTCAATGTAGCTAAGTGTGAGGTGATTCACTTTGGGAAGAATAACAAAAAGATGGGGTACTGGGCTAATGGTCGGATACTTGGCAGTGTGGATGAGCAGAGGGATCTTGGTGTCCATGTACACAGATCTCTGAAAGTTGCCACCCAGGTAAATAGTGCGGTGAGGAAGGCATATGGCGTACTGGCTTTTATTGGTAGAGGAATTGAGTTCCGGAGTCCTGAGGTCATGATGCAGTTGTATAAGACTCTGGTGCGGCCGCATCTGGAATATTGTGTGCAGTTTTGGTCGCCATACTATAGGAAGGATGTGGAGGCACTGGAACGGGTGCAGAGGAGGTTTACCAGGATGTTGCCTGGTATGGAAGGAAGATCGTATGAGGAAAGACTGAGACACTTGGGGCTGTTTTCATTCGAGAAAAGAAGGTTTAGGGGTGACTTGATTGAGGTGTACAAGATGATTAGGGGGTTAGATAGGGTTGACAGTGTGAACCTTTTCCCGCGTATGGAGTCGGGTATTACAAGGGGGCATAGCTTTAAATTAAGGGGGGGTAGATATAGGACTGAAGTTAGGGGTAGGTTCTTCACTCAGCGAGTCGTAAGTTCATGGAATGCCCTGCCAGTAGCAGTGGTGGACTCTCCCTCTTTATGGGCATTTAAGCGGGCATTGGATAGGTATATGGAGGATAGTGGGTTAGTATAGGTCAGGTGGGCTTGGATCGGCGCAACATCGAGGGCCAAAGGGCCTGTACTGCCCTGTATTCTTCTATGTTCTATGTTCTATGTTCTATGAGCAACAGTGTACATAGAACATAGAAAAGTACAGCACAGAACAGGCCCTTAGACTCATGATGTTGTGACGAGACTTAATCCTAATGTAAATTATAGTAACTTAACCTACGCACCCCTCAATTCACTGCTATCCATGCTTAAAGTAGCTCCGATTGACAGTGTTGTCCAGGTGCTTAAAAAACTTTTAAAGATGGTGCAGGTAGAAAGAATGCTGGTGAATTCCAAAATGAGTGCTGCGTTTTTCTGGAAGTGGCATGGCCAATTCACCTAACCTGCACATCTTTGGATCATGGGTGGAAACCTACACAGACACGGGGAGAATACACAAATTTCACACAGTCACCTGAGGCTGGAATTGAACCTAGGTCCCTGGCACTGTGAGGCAGCAGTGCTAACCACTGAGCCATCGTACTAGAGAACAGCTAAGTCTGTTATGAAGCACAGACACGTGCACTACTTTGATCAGCAGCTCAGACCTGTTGACTGTATTGCAAAACAGCCAAGACCTTCCAAGCAGAATAATGTGGGAAAATGTGACATATAGCCAGAAAAGGGACAAAAGAAAAATAATGGCCAAAGAACAAGTTACAAATATTGTGGACTCATCATATAAAACAAAGGTTTGTGAAGGTTTCTAGCTCAGGTTGAGGTTTAGGGTGTAGGTTTGATCGCTGAGCTGTAGGTTTGATATCTAGACATTTCATTACCTGGCTAGATAACATCATCAGTGGTGACCTCCAAGTGAAGCGAAGCTGTTGTCTCCTGCTTTCTATTTATATCTTTCTCCTGGAGGGGTTCCTGGGGTTTGTGGTGATGTCATTTCCTGTTCATTTTCTGAGGGGTTGATAGATGGCATCTAGATCTATGTGCTTGTTTATGTCAGTCTTTTTGTGGCTAGCTGGTGTTCATGTATCCTGGTGGCTAACTTTCTTCCTGTTTGCCCTACATAGTGTTTGTGGCAGTCCTTGCATGGGATTTTATAGATGACGTTGGTTTTGTCCATGGGTTGTACTGGGTCTTTTAAGTTTGTTAGTTTTTGTTTGAGAGTGTTGGTGGGTTTGTGTGCTACTAGGATTCCGAGGAGTCTCAGTAGTCTGGCTGTCATTGATATATGGTAAGGTGGTTAGGGTTTCTGGCTGTGTTTTGTCTGCTTGTCGTGGTTTGTTCTTGAGGATTCTGCGCACTGTGTTTTTTGAGTATCCGTTCTTCGTGAATACGTCGTATAGGTGGTTCTCCTCTGTTTTTCGAAGTTCGTCTGTGCTGCAGTGTGTGGTGGCTCGTTGGAATAGTGTTCTGATACAGCTTCGTTTGTGTGTGTTGGGATGGTTGCTGGTGTAGTTGAGTATTTGGTCAGTGTTTGTCGGTTTTCTGTATACGCAGGTTTGTAATTCTCCCTTGTCCTTTCTTTCTACTGTGACGTCCAGAAATGCGAGTTTGTTGTCAGTTTCTTCCTCCTTGGTGAACTTTATGCCTGTGAGGGTGTTGTTGATGATGTTAAATGTCTCTTCTATCTTGTGTCATTTTGTGATGACAAAGAGAAAGCCAATGCACTACTCGCAGACACCAACACCTACCAAAAGGTGGCGCTAGACCCAACCCCACAACTAGGAAACAAAATTACATATCACCTAAGAAAATTACACAATTCCGGACAATTAAACAAGACGGAATTCCAGAAAATGAAACCCGACGGGACCAACACTCCACGATTCTACGGACTACCAAAAATCTATAAACCAGGAGCCACCCTCAGACCTATAGTCTCACTACCCAGAACACCAACTTACAGACTGGCCAAAGAACTACACGCAAGACTGAAGTACCTAGTAGAAGAGTCATAGCACTCCATCCACTCCACCCAGGAATTCCTAAAAATCATCAAAAACACCAAAATAGAGGAAGACGAAGCAATGATCTCATTCGACGTAACAACACTGTTCACCTCCATCAACATCGACCTAGCAAAGGAAACACTCGCCACACTTTTAGAACAGACCATCACACACACACCAACCACCATCAATCACATTGCCAATGAAAACATCATGAAGCTAGTGGACCTGTGCCTCACAACCCACTTCAAATTCAACAACATAGTCTACAAACAAACCAACGGCACACCCATGGGATCTCCGCTATCGGGGTTCATAGCAGAAGCAGTAATGCAAAGGCTAGAACAAACAGCCCTACCAATCATCAAACCAAAAATCTGGGTTCGCTACGTAGATGACACCTTTGTCATCACGAAACGAAACAAGATAGAAGAGACATTTAACATAATCAACAACACCCTCACAGGCATAAAGTTCACCAAGGAGGAAGAAACTGACAACAAACTCGCATTTCTGGACGTCACAGTAGAAAGAAAGGACAAGGGAGAATTACAAACCTGCGTATACAGAAAACCGACAAACACTGACCAAATACTCAACTACACCAGCAACCATCCCAACACACACAAACGAAGCTGTATCAGAACACTATTCCAACGAGCCACCACACACTGCAGCACAGACGAACTTCGAAAAACAGAGGAGAACCACCTATACGACGTATTTACGAAGAACGGATACTCAAAAAACATAGTGCGCAGATTCCTCAAGAACAAACCACGACAAGCAGACAAAACACAGCCAGAAACCTTAACCACCGTACCATATATCAAAGAAGTTTCAGAAATGACAGCCAGACTACTGAGACCCCTCGGAATCCTAGTAGCACACAAACCCACCAACACTCTCAAACAAAAACTAACAAACTTAAAAGACCCAGTACAACCCATGGACAAAATCAACGTCATCTATAAAATCCCATGCAAGGACTGCCACAAACACTACGTAGGACAAACAGGAAGAAGGTTAGCCACCAGGATACATGAACACCAGCTAGCCACAAAAAGACCGACCCCCCTCTCCCTCGTAACCCGACACATGGATGAAAAAAACCACCATTTCGACTGGGACAACACATCTATCCTGGGACAGGCTAAGCAAGGACGTGCCAGAGAATTCCTAGAGGCCTGGCACTCCAACCGCAACGCCATAAACAAGCACATAGATCTAGATGCCATCTATCAACCCCTCAGAAAATGAACAGGAAATGACATCACCACAAACCCCAGGAACCCCATCCAGGAGAAAGATATAAATAGAAAGCAGGAGACAACAGCTTCGCTTCACTTGGAGGTCGCCACTGATGATGTTACCTAGCCAGGTAATGAAATGTCTGGATATCAAACCTACAGCTCAGCGAGCAAACCTACACCCTAAACATAAAACAAAATAAATCATATCCTGTGTGGGGGAAACAATGTTTTAACTGCAAGAAACTAAACTACTTTGCACACAAACATTATCTAGAAAGAAGACAAACAAACCTATATACAGACAAATGCTACAACCCAATTGAGAGCTTCTTTTTCAGTTTGGACATTCTGAGAGGTTTATTTCTCTATGACCAAACTGCAAATGCGTCAGTGATTGTGATGCAATTAATGAAATTAAATTCTCATGCAATAACTTTGCTTCATTTAATCCTAATCTGAAGGCATTTATATAAGTGCCAATGAACTAGTCCACACTTCTATTTCCATTATTAATACAGCCATTGTGTTCATTTGAACAGAATTGTGGGCAGATTATATGTATTTTTAGAAAGTGCCAAATGTAGTGTACTAACTCATAACACATACAGTTGCAGTATCCCTCTTTCACTAACCTCATTGTCATTTTTAGGTCATTTCTATATTTTATACCTGCTGACATTTGAAGTAAAAGATTCCAGGTACTGGGATTTCAGTGTATTTTTTAATGGTATTGTAATTAGTTTTTTAGTGCAGCAGTGCAGTAAGAAGTGGAAACTAGTGGAATATGTTAAGGCCTTCTTTATAAAATGAGACCACATAATACAGTAGATATCCCCTTCTCACCTCCTTCTGGCTACAATGTCGTATTAGAGATCCAAACCATTAAATAAGGATAGCAGGCTCTCGGTAGCTTTACTAAAGAAAGAACCTTAGAGAAAGGTTATGATATTAGACTTCATAATATAACAACCAGACTTATAATGGGGAGAATTTTCTTAACAAAATAATTGAAAATAGGCTTGCTAATAATTTCCTGAAGAAGGGCTCATGCCCGAAACGTCGATTCTCCTGCCCCTTGTATGCTGCCTGACCTGCTGCGCTTTTCCAGCAACACATTTTCAGCTCTGATCTCCAGCATCTGCAGTCCTCACTTTCTCCTTGCTAATAATTAGATAAATCCAACAAATATAATGTACAATTTAGAGAAAAGTTGTTTGGATGAAATAGCTACAATTAATTCAAAATAGGGTAATTTACCAAATTTCAATATAGATTTAATAGAAAGCATTCAAACTAGACTCCAGGTGAGACTCCGCAAGTTATTACTGATCCTGGATGAAGAGGGATGAACTGATTCCCCCAGTCACAACAAGATTAATTTATAAAGGATCACTCCCTTGTGGATGATTTTCTCCCAGACCAAATAAAGTTTAAGTTTGAAAAGGAGCTAATTTAACTAGATTTTCTTGAATCTTGAAAGAATGATTCAAGAATGAATGAAAAGATTTATAAGGATGTTGCCAGGGTTTGAGAATTTGAGCGACAGGGAGAGGCTTAATAGGCTGGAGCTATTTTCCCTGGACCATTGGAGGCTGAGGGGTGATCGTATAGAGGTTTATAAAATCACGAGGAGCATGGATAGGGTGAATAGCCAAGATCTTTTTTCCTCGGGTAAGGGAATCCAAAACCAGAAGATGTAGGTTTGAGGTGAGAGGGGAAGATTTAAAAGTGGCCTTAGGGTTAACTTTTTATGCAGTGAGTGGTACCTGTATGGAATGAGCTGCCAGAGGAAGTGATGGAGGCTGGTACAATTACAATATTTAAAAGGCACCTGGATGGGTACATGAATGGAAAGGGCTTGGAGGGATATGGGCCAAAAGCTAGTAAATGGGCTAGATTAATTTAGGATATCTGGTCAGCGTGAATGAATTGGATCGAAAAGTCTGTTTCTGTGCTATATAACTCTATGATTGTATGAACCTATGAGTTCAATACAAGCATGGCTACTGAGTAATATGTCATCTGTGACTTTCACTGTACATAAGCACTTGAAACCAGGTTAGTAGATATGATGTAAATTCACGAGCACACATTCTCCCACTCACCTTCTTCCTCTTGATCATCCCCTCCCATGAGCTCATCTTCTTCTCCTGTTGTGCATTCACCCACAAGAGGTTGAGAAGAAGAGACCTTTGTGGTAACCTCAGTCAATGCAGGAATTAAACTGAGACTGTTAATAGTACTCTGTATTACAAACCAGCTGTTAAGGCAGCTGAGCTAACCAACCCACACACCAACACAACTTGGGAATACATCATTGTTCGTTCACTGCCACTTGCCAAAATCCTGCAACTCTCAACCTAAAAGTATTACCTACACAAAATTGACTGCAACAGTTCAAGAAGGCAGCTCACCACCACCACCTTCTCAAGGGCAACTAGAAATGGGGAATAAATGCTGGCCAAGTCAGCAAAGCTCACAAGTCAAAAGATTCAAAGAACAATTAAACAGTGTCCCATTGCTGCATATACTCACAAGAGGATGCTTCTTTTCCGCATCCACCTCGTTATGACCATTCAGGATCTTATATACTTCAACTGGTCACCGTTTACTCTTGTAGACTCCAGGCCCTCCAACTTTCCTTCATAAGACAACCTATTCATTCCAGGTATCAATTTAGTAAAATTTAAAAGGAGATGTGAGCGGCAAGTGTTTTACGGAGAGAGCAGTAGGAGTGTGGAACATGCTGTCAGGGATGGTTGTGGAGGCAAAAACGATAGGGGCATTTAATAGACTTTTAGATAAGCATATGAATATGGAAGGACTAGAGGGATATGGACTAAACTAATCCCGGCAGAAATCACATCGTGTTCAGCACATCGTGAGCTGTACAGTTCTCTGTTCTATGCTTTAAATTCTCTGAACCACCTCTAACACATTTACATCTCTCCTTAAATAAGCAGATCAAACTGTACACAGTATTCAAAATGTTTTTGAATAAATGCCCTGTATAACTGAAGCATAATATCCTTTCATTTATCTTCAATTCCTTTCATAATAAAGAACAGTGTCCCATTAAACTTCCAATTATTTTCTGCACTTGCATACTAACCTTAAGTAGCTCCTTCAGTGGAACACCTAAGTCTCTCTGGACATCAGAATTCTGCAGTCATTTTTTGTCTAAGTATTTTTTCTTTATTATTCCTTCCAAAGTGAACAATTTCTTAGTTTCCTACATTATACTCCATTTGCAGGATTTCTGCCTTTCCACTCAAGTTATATCTATTCATCTGCAACTACCTTATGACCTATTCACATCAATTTTCTTACCTATTTTTGTGTCAGCTACAAATTTAGCTACAATGATGATACTCCACTCAGCCAAGTCATTGATATAAATTGCAAAAAGCTGACGCCCCAGCACAGGCCCTACTTGTCTCATCCTTCCAATGAGAAAAAGATCCATATATACTGACAGTCTGTTGTCTGCCAGCCACTCAATCTTACGGTCAGGTAGTATATTATCCCAACATCACAAGCTTCTGCTTTGCTCAATAACTTTTTCTGAAACAACTTGTCAAATGTTTATCTAAATGAAACTCCATCTGCCACTCCTCAGCCCATTGGCTCATCTGATCAAGATCCCATTGTAATTTGAAGTAACCTTCTTCGCTGTCCACGACACCTCCAGTTTTGGTGTCATGTGCAAACCTACTAACTAAATAAATGATGAAATGTAGTGGACCCAGCACCGATCCTTGTGGCACTCTACTGGACACAGGCCTCCAGTCTGAAAAACAATCCTCCACCACCATCCTCTGTCTTCTACCTTTGAGCCAGTTCTGTATCCAAATGGCTAGTTCTCCCTGTATTCCATGAGATCTAAACTTGCTCACCAGTCTCCCATGGGAACCTTGTCAAGTGATAAGCTGTTCTTGTCAGATGTGGGGGTTTAAGGAGAGTTTATGTGTTACTGAGGATTATATCTGCAATAAATGCCATTGGTTGTGAATCCTATCAGATCGAATGGAACGATTGGAGCAACAGTTAGAGACAATGAGGAAATTACAAGGGCAAGGGGGGTGTGATGGATGGTAGTTATAGGAAAGGAGAAAAGTTGCAGATACAATCACATAGATGGGTTAACTCCCAGAATGGTAAGAGTGGTAGACAGGTAGTGGAGGAGTCTTCTGTGGCTACCCATTTCAAACAAGTACGCTGTTTTGGAAAATGTAGGGCGTGATGGATTCGCAGGGGAATGTAGCACGAACAGCCAAGTTTCTGATATTGAGACTGGCTCAGATGCAATGAGGGGTATCTCAGGTTCCAAGAGATCGATTGTGTTCAGGCACTCAAGAGGCACAGGCAGACGTTTCTGTAGCCAGCAGCGAAAAATCGGAATAGTGTGTTGCTACCCTGGTGGCCAGATCAAGGATGTCTCAGAAAGAGTGCAGAATGTTCTCAAAGGAGAGACAGCCCAGCAGGAGGTCATTGTATACATTGGAACCAACAACATACGAAGGGTGAATGCAGAGAGTTAGGCTGGAATTTAAAAAGGAGTTCCTCGAGAGTAGTAATATCTGGATTACTCCCAGTGCCACGAGCTAGTGAGGGCAGGAAAAGGAAGATAGAGCAGATGAATGCATGGCTGACGAGCTAGTGTATGGGAGAAGTATTCACATTTTTGGATCATTGGAATCTCTTCTGGGGTAGGAGTGACCTGTACAAGAAGGATGGATTGCACCTAAATTGGAAGGGGACGAATATACTGGCAGGGAGGTTTGCCAGAGCTGCTCAGAAGAATTTAAACTAGTAATGTGGGGGTTGGGACCCAGGGAGATAGTGAGGAAAGAGATCAATCTGAGATTGGTACAATTGAGAAAAGAAGTGAGCCAAACTGTCAGGGCAGGCAGGGACAAAGCAGAGAACGAGTAGGACTGATAAATTAAACTGCATTTAGTTCAATGTAAGAGGCCTAACAGGGAAGGCAGATGAACTCAGGGCATGGTTAGGAACATGGGACTGGGATATCATAGCTATTACAGAAATATGCCATACCGAACAGGACTGGCAGCTTAATGTTCCACGATACAAATGCTAAAGGAAGGACAGAATGGGAATAAAGAGAAGGGGAGTGGCAATTTTGATAAGGGATAGCATTACAGATGTATTGAGTGAGGACATTCCTGGATATACATCCAGGGGGGTTATTTGGGTGGAACTGAGAAATAAGAAAGGGATTACTGAGATTGTATTATAGACCCCCTAATAGACATAGTGAAATTGTGACACATATTTGTGAGGAGATGTCAGTTATCTGTAAGAATAATAGGGTGGTTATGGTCGGGGATTTTAACTTTCCCAACCTTGACTGGGATTGTCACAGTGTTTAGATGGAGAGGAATTTGTTAAACATGTACAAGGAAATTTTCTGATTCAGTATGTGAATGTACCTACTGGAGAAAGTGCAAAACTTGACCTTCTCTCGGAAAATAAGGCAGGGCAGGTGACTGAGGTGTCAATGGGGGAGCACTTCGGGGCCAGTGACCATAATTCTATTAGTTTTAAAATCATGATGGAAAAGATAGACAGGATAGATCAAGTGAATCCTTACACTTAAGAGGGAAATCATGAAGTCAAAAAGGGGACATGAGATAGCTTTGGCAAATAGAGTTAAGGAGCATCAGAAGGGTTTTTACAAATACATTAAGGACAAAAGGGTAACTAGAGAGAGAATAGGACCCCTCAAAGATCAGGAAGGTGGCCTTTGTGTGGAGCCACAGGAGATGGAGGAGATACTAAACGAGTATCTTGCATCAGTGTTTACTGTGGAAAAGGACATAGAAGATATAGAATGTAGGGAAATAGATGGTGACATTTTGAAATATGTCCACATTACAGAGGGGGAAGTGCTGGATGTCTTGAAATGCATGCAAGTGGATAAATTCCCAGGACCTCATCAGGTGTACCCTAGAACTCTGTGGGAAGCTAGGGAAGTGATTGTTGGGCCCCTTGCTGAGATATTTGTATCATTGATAGTCACAGGTGAAGTGCCAGAAGACTGGAGATAAACTAACATGGTGCCACTATTTAAGAAAGGTGGTAAGGACAAGTCAGAGAACTATAGACCAGTGAGCCCGACGTAGGTGGTGGGGAAGTTGTTGGAGGGAATCCTGAGGGACAGGATATACATGTATTTGGAAAGGCATGGATTGATTAGGGATAGTCAACATGGCTTTGTGCATGGGAAATCATGTCTCACAAACTTGATCGGGTTTTTTTGTGGAAATAACAAAGAGGATCAATGAGGGGAGAGCAGTATATGTGATCTATATGGACTTCAGTAAAGCATTTAACAAGGTTCCCCATGGGAGACTGCTTAGCAAGGTTAGATCTCACGAATACAGGGATTTGGATACAGAACTAGCTCAAAGGTAGAAGACAGAGGGTGGTGGTGGAGGGTTATTTTTGGGATTGGAAGCCTGTGACCAGTGGAGTGCCACAAGGATTGGTGCTGGGTCCTCTACTTTTTGTCATTTATATTAATGATTTGGATCTGAGCTTAAGAGGTATAGTTAGTATGTTTGCAGATGACACCAAAATTGGAGGTGTAGTTGACAGTGAAGAAGGTTACCTCAGATTACAACGGGATCTTGACCAGATGAGCCAATGGGCTGAGAAGTGGCAGTTGGAGTTTAATTTAGATAAATACGAGGTGCTGCATTTTTGGAAAGCAAATCTTAGCAGGACTTCTACACTTAATGGTATGGTTCTACGGAGTGTTGCTGAACAAAGAGATCTTGGAGTGCAGGTTCATAGCTCCTTGAAAGTGGAGTCGCAGGTAGATAGGATAGTGAAGAAGGCGTTTGGTATGCTTTCCTTTATTGGTCAGAGTATTGAGTGCAGGAGTTGGGAGGTCATGTTGCAGCTGTACAGGACATTGGTTCGGCCACTTTTGGAATATTGCGTACAATTCTGGTCTCCTTCCTATCAGAAGGATGTTGTGAAACTTGAAAGGGTTCAGAAAAGATTTGCAAGGACGTTGCCATGGTTGGAGGGTTTGAGATATAGGGAGAGGTTGAATTGGCTGGGGCTGTTTTCCCTGGAGCGTCGAAGGCCCCAGCTATCCTGAAGAAGGGCTTATGCCCGAAAAGTCGATTCTCCTGTTCCCTGGATGCTGCCTGACCTACTGCGCTTTTCCAGCAACACATTTTCAGCTCTTCGTTGGATATGTGGAACAGTCTATCATCTGCAGTTACACTAGCACCATTCCCCTCCGTTACATTGATGACTGTATCAGTGCCACCTCATGCTCCCATGAGGAAGATGAACAGTTCCTCAACTTCATGAACACCTTCTACCCTGACCTTAAATTCACCTGGATCATCTCAGTCACCTCCCTCCCCTACCTGAACCTCCCTCTCTCCATTTCTGGTGACCAACTCAATGCAGACATCTACTTCAAACCCGCCAACTTCCACAGCCAGCTGGACTACACCTCCTCCCACCCCCCACCCCTGTAAAAATGCGATCCCTTATTCCCAATTCCTCCGGCTCCGCCCCATCTGCTCCCAGGAGGAACAATTCCACTACAGAACATCCCAGGTGGCTTCCTATTTCAAGGACCACAATTTCCCCTCCCACATGGTCAACAATGCCCTCCAGCGCATCTCCTCCACTTCCCACACCTCCATCCTTGAACCCCTCCAACCACAACAAGGATAGAACTCCTTTGGTGCTCATCTTCCACCCCACCAATCTCCAGATACAGTGCATCATCTTCCACCATTTCTGCCACTTACAGTCAGACACCCACCTCCCCCCCCCCCCCCCCCCCCCATCATCAGAGATATATTTACCTCCCAACCCCTCTCAGTATTCTGGAGAGAACATTCCCTCCACAACTTTCTCATTAGGTCCACGACACCCACCAACCCATCCTCCACTCCTCATACTGCAAGAAGTGTAAAACCTGTGTCTACACCTCCTCCTCACCTTCATCCAAGCCCTCAAAAGATCCTTCCACATCTACCAACACCTCATCTACTGTTCCATTGCTCTCAATGTGGTCTCTTCTACATTGGGGAGACAGGACACCAACTCACGGAATGCTTCAGAGAATATCTCTGGGACACCATGCACCAAACAACCCCACTGCCCTTTGGCTGATCACTTCAACTTCCCCTCACACTCTGCCAAGCACATGTAAGTCCTGGGCCTCCTTCACCACCAAATTCTAGCCACCCGACACATGGAAGAAGTGTGCTTCATCTTCCACTTTGGGAGCCTCCAACCACATGGCATCTCCAGCATCTGCAGTGCTTTCTCCCAATTTTTCACATTGTCAAGTAGATCGTGGTTTTATTGCAATACTGGAACAACTTGACTGAGTATGGCAATTCTGGAGCATGTCTTCTGTAATATTGCCAAAATGGTGACATCACCCAGAACCTTTGCAATATCTATTTCCTCCAGACATTCCTTAATATCATGTAAAGTGAATCAAATTGGCTGAAGACTGACATCTGTGATGCTAAGGACCTGGAGGAGACGTGGATCATCCACTCTCTGCACTTCAGGCTGAAGCTTGTTGCAAATGCTTTAGCTGCATCTTTTTCAGTAATTATATGCCCCGCCATTAACGAAGATGGTAATACTTGTGGAGGCTCCACCTCCAGTGACTTGCTTAATTGCCCACCATTGATGACTGAATAGGGCATGACTGCAAAGCTTATATCTGATCTGTTGGTTTTGGAATCACTTAGTAATGTCATGTTGTTTATGTTGCTTGGTAAGAAAATAGTCTTGTCTGAAGCATTCATTTGTGACCGCTTGGCTCATGGTTAAAAAGTTCTAAATGTTAAAGTTAGCCATGAAGTTACTTGCTTCACATTTGGCTTATCTTATTGAATAAAATTAATTTATGAACTTAATTTATTGATACAATGATTTTTTTTCTCTCTGCTGGAAACTGGATAATACAATAAAAGGCAAACATTTTCTATTAATAAAGTGGATGAGTTATTTTCATGACAAACATTCAGAATGCACAGCAGAAAATTTTAGAATTCATTTAGAATCCAAAGGTGTTTTTCTCAGATTAGAGGAAGACATATATTTGGATTCTTTAGGGGTTGCTTCCACTTACACAGGGCCATTTATTTCTTGTTGTATAGTAATAATCTAACCTTGGCTGTAGAGGGCACAATTTGAAAGTTTTCAGATGACACCAAGACTTGGAAGAATTGTGACAATGCTGAAAATTGTGATAGCCTTCAAGAGAATACACACAGGCGGGTGGAATGGGTGAACACACACAACTTTAATGCAAAAATATATACCGTGGTCCATTTTGATAGGAAATGCAAGAAAACAAAGTTAAAGGATTATATGTGAGGGAAAATGGACAAAACCAAGTTGATAAAATGGTTAACTTGTTATATAAAATCCTGGGCTTTATAATAACAGGTATGGTATTGAAAAATACAAAAAAATTGTGATTAATTTTTATAAACATTGGTTTGGCCTCAATTAAGTACTGTGTCCAATTCTGGGCACCATACTTTACGAAGGATGTGAAGGGATGGTGAAAAGATTTATGAAGGTGATTCCAAAAATGATGGGCTTTCTTGACTGCATTAGGGAAACTGGCCTGCTCCCTTTAAAGAACAAAAAATGATGTAGAAATTTGATAATCTCCTCAAGGAGTCTGGACAAGTAGACAGATAGATAAAAGTTGTTTCTGTTGGCAAAAGATTTGAGAACAAAAAGATACAGATATATGATGAATCTATGTGAGCAAGTGAACCTATGGCAACATATGATAAATGTTTTTAGCCAAGAAGATGTAAGGATCTAGAATTAACTGCCTGAATGTGATATAGGCAGATTCAATTGTAGCTTTTAAAAGGTAGTTGGGATTGTTGGTAAAATAAATTTTAGGACTGCAGGGAAAGGTGGAGGATGGACAAATTGCCTCATTCTATTCTGTGACCTTTCGAAACAATATGATTAATTTGTTTCTGTTAATTAAATGACCAGAACACTTAAAATTTAATATGAAAGTAACTTTAGTCTAACTTTATCAAAAATTGACGAAGTGTCAATTCCTGAGAATTTCATGAAGAGTTTCTCCCCATGAGCTCTAGTAGGTTATCTCATACAATTCTCTACTGTTCACCTTATTAAGTATGCACCATGCCTCTATGGCACCATGCTCAGTGCTATCTTGCACTCACCTATGATGGAAGTGATTGTCACTGCAGAACCTTCTGGGGTTTCCATGTGCACTATATTTAAAGCCAGGTGTGCATCAGGTCAAGTGCTGCCAGCCATGAATAAGCCTTTAGTGTACATATTGTGGGAAGGAAAGCAAAAATAACTGCTACTGAGGGCACAGATGGCAGGGATGTTGCTTCATAGTAAATTTGGACAGCACAGTAGCTCAGTGGTTAGCACTACTGCCTCACAGTACCAGGGACCTGAGTTCAATTCACCCTTGGGTCTGTTGAGTTTGCAAATTTTCCCTGTGGCCATGTGGGTTTCCTCTGGGCACTCCAGTTTCCTCCCACAGTCCAAAGGTGTGCAGGTTAAGTGCATTTGCCATGATAAATTTCCCACAGTGTCCAGGGATGGGCAGGCTAGGTAGGTAGTCATGGGAAATGCACAGTTACAGGGATAGGTTAGGGGGCTGAGTTGGGTGGGATATTCTTCGGGGGGGTGTCGGACTTGATGGGCTGAATGGCCTGCTTCCACACTGTAGGGATTCTATAAATACAAGCTTATATCCATGAAAATATTGTTACATTATGTCATCTTCCTTTATTGGTCAGACTATTGAGTATAGGAATTGGGAGGTCATATTGCAGCTGTACAGGACATTGATCAGGCCACTTTTGGAATAATGCATGCAATTCTGGTCAGCCTCCCATAGGAAGGATGTTGTTAAACTTGACAGGGTTCTGAAAAGATTTACAAGAGTGCTGCCTGGGTTGGAGGGTTTGAGCTATAAGGAGAGGCTAAATAGGCTGGGCAATGATCTTTGGAGTGTTGGAAGGTGAGGGGTGACCTTATAAAGGTTTATAAAATCATGAGGGGCATAGATAGGATAAATAGACAAAGTCTCTTCCCTGTGGTGGGGGAGTCCAGAACTAGAGGGCATTGTTTTAAGGTGAGAGGGGAAAGATTTAAAAAGAATCTAAGGAGCAAAATTTTCACATACAGGATGGTGCATGTATGGAATGAGTTGCCAGAGAAAGTGGTAAAGGCTGATACAATTGCAACATTTAAAAGGCATCTGGATGGATATATGAATAAGAAGGGTTTAGAAGGATATGGGCCAAATGCTGGCAAATGGAACTGAATTAAGTTCAGAAACTTGGTCGGCATGGACAAATAGACTGAAGGGTCTGTTTCCATGCTGTACAGTTTTATGATTCTATAACTATATACTTAGTAGAGTCTGTGCGGTAGTGATGATCAGATTATTTAGAAGATATCCAAGACTGTTTGTGTGATAAATTGTAACTCTCAGCTCACATCTGGTCAGCATCATTTCTACAGTCAGAAACTCATGACTTCCTGTTTCTACTTAAAATCTTTAACTGCTGGAACGGTTATATATGTTAAAACAAACAGAATGAACAATGCAGCGAGGTGTAATAGACAGCAAAGCCAAAGGTGGATTTGTACACTTGTGTCCCAATTCTAAAACAGCGCAGCAGGTCAGGCAGCATCCAGGGAACAGGAGAATCGACGTTTCGGGCATAAGCCCTTCCTCATTCCTGAAGAAGGGCTTATGCCCGAAACGTCGATTCTCCTGTTCCCTGGATGCTGCCTGACCTGCTGCGCTGTTCCAGCAACACATTTTCAGCTCTGATCTTCAGCATCTGCAGACCTCACTTTCTCCTCCCAATTCTAAAAGTCATTCCACAAATTTGTGACTTCTTTAATGTCTTCTTGTACTTGATCTGTCTGTTGGACTACAATAGTGAAAATATTTTGTGCGTTTTGATCTGTTGCGATTTTTTTTGGTACCTGTGTCATACTTGTACAAATAATCACCTAAAGTCTGTCAGAGTTAGTTACTGATATTCAACAAAGCTCTCACTTGTCCTGTGTACGTCTATGAGATCAATCAGTCTATGCTGGCTGATTTGTGAGGTGTAATGCAAAAAGTCGTGTTGTGGATATCACAAGTACAAAATCTGTATTGATTATCAATAGTGATGCAGTATTCTCCCTCACATGCAAATCAGGTGATGTCAGCTATGGATTTCTATTGGACAGTTTAAATTGGCACGACTGAAAACAACACAAGGAATGTCTATTTGAACATACAAGATTGGGGCACATGATTACATATTTGGTTTGTGGATATTTATCCGGAGTAGTACTGATAAGCTTTTGTCCTTTTTCAACATCATAGAGTAGGGTGCCATCATGTTCTAACCACATTTCTTCTTGGATAATGGCAATAATTTTGACTGCTGGATTGAAGATGGTAAGCAACATAAAACCTGTGGCAGACGCCAAATACATTGCTCACTGTCTGCAATATCTCGTTCATGAAGTGGGTATTATGATCATTTTCTAGATTAGAGTGTTGCTGGAAAAGCACAGCAGTTAAGGCAGCATCCAAGGAGCAGGAAAATCAACGTTTCGGGCAAAAGTCCTTCATCAGGGATAGAGGGTCCTTGTTTTTACCAGGTATTATGATCATGTTCTATACTACAGGGAAGACGCTATCTGATAAATACAGCTATATTTAAAAGCCCTCTGTAATTATAGTAATGTTAATCCAGATTGGGAAAGCTTCTATCCACTTACTAAATTGTCCACAATGACCAAGATGTATTTGTACCCCAATTTACAGGGTGGTAGGGGACTAATGTAATCTACTTGGAGGTCAGTGGAAACCCTAAGGCAAGCAGGTCCATGCATACTGCTGGCTTTGGAAAGTAAAAACAAATTTATACCAGCATTGCCTGTGAAGTGATATAGACCAAAATCCATTGCTGATGTCCAGCACCATAAAATATTTTGCTAATGGGACTTGTCACATATAGTTTCAGGGCTGATTGCTCCTGTTGGTGCCATAATTGGGGTGGTTTATTTAATTCTCTATAATCAATAGTAAGTCACCAAGAATAATGACTACCGGCCAATGGCTCTGACCTCCATAGTTATGAAGTCCTTTGACAGGTTTATTATGGCTCATATTAACTCTAGCGCCTCAGCCTGTCTTGAGCCCTCTTAATTTGCCTACCACGGCCCAACAATCATTCCTGGAACAAGTGGATAACAAGGGTCGCTACATCAGGTTCCTACTTTCTGACTTTAGCTCTGCCTTCAACACCATAATTCCGACCAAACTATTCTCCAAACTCCGAGGCCTAGGTCTTTGCTCAACCCCTGTAACCAGATGCTCGACTTCCTGACCCACAGACAGCAATCAGTGAAAAGAGGCAACAACGCCTCCATCACGGTAATCCTGCACACTGGCACCCCATAAGGCTGTAAACTCAGCCCCTTACTACACTCCCTGTACATTCATGACTGTATGGCCAAATTGCATCCTAACTACATCTACAAGTTCGCTAACGACACCACTGTTGTTGGCTGGATCTCAAACAATGACAAGACAGAATACAGGAAAGAGATAGAGTGCTTAGTGACATGGTGGAAAGATACCAATCTCTCCCTGAATCTCAACAAAACATCACTTCCTCTGGCAGCTCATTCCATACATGCATCACTGTCTGTATGAAAACATTGCCCGTTAGGTCCCTTTTAAATCTTTCCCTTCTTACCTTAAATCACTCCCCCATCCCAGGAAAAGACCTTGGCTATTCGTGAATTTATACATCTCTATAAGGTTACCCCTCGGCCTCTGATACGCCAGGGAAAATAGGCCCAGCCAATTCAGCCTCTCCCTGTAGCTCAAATCCTCAAACCCTGGCAAATTGTTGTAAATATTTTCTGAACCTGTTCAAGTTTCACAACATCTACTTATGCTCAAACATATGAATAGATGACTATGATCAATTTGTATTTACAAATGACATAGTCAAGATTGCGTGTGGCTCAGATTTATATCCCACACAGGTGGTCACTGCACACATTTCATATTTGACTGACTACCAAAGAGCTCCAACAAAACTGAAGTCATAACAAGTGAAAAATAAAATGGTTATGCTTGTTGGAGATCAGACACCATAGCCACAAGATAACATTGAATTCATTCCTTGTGATAGTGTCCTCAGCCCAGATAACTTCTGCTGCTACAGCAATGATCTTCTCTCAATCAAAAGGTCAGAAGTGAGCATGTTTGCTGGTGATTGCACAATGTTCAGAACCACTTGCGATTTCTTAAATACAGAAGTAGCTTGTGTTCATGAGCAGCAAGGCCTGGGCAACATACAAGTTTAAGCTGACAAGTGTCAAGTAATATTGCACCACACAAGTGCCAGGCAATGACTATCTCAAATAAGTAAGAATCTAAGCATCACCCATTGACATTCAATGGCATTACCGTTGTTGAATCCTTGACTATCAACATCCTGGAAATTACCTTAGACCAGAAATTCAGCTGGACCAGGCACATAAATACAATGGTTAGAAGAGCAGGTCAGAGCCTAGGAATCCTGCAGTAAGTAACTCATCTTCTGACTCCCCAAAGACTGTCCACTATCTTACAGGGCATATGTCAGGTGTGTGATAGACTAGCCCCCTTTGGTCTGGATATACACGGCTACCATAACACTCAGGAAGCTCAGCATCATCATAACAAGGCAGACTGATTGATTGGCACCCTATCTACAGTCAAAACTTCACAACTGATGAATAGTAGCAGCAGTGTGAGCCACCTACAAGGTTGACCTGCTCTAATGCACTAAGACTCCTTTAACAGTACCTTCTAAATCTACAACCATTAATACCTGGAAGGACAAGTGCTACAGATACATGGGAGCACCACCACCTGACATTCCAGTCCAAGCCAGACATCATCCTAACTTGAAACTATAACACTGTTGCTTCACATTCCCAGGGTCAACATCCTGGAATTCTTTCCCTAACAGCATCATGGGTATACCTGCATGCCAAGAACTGCAGTGGTTAAAGAAAGAAACTCACTCTCATATTCTCCAGAGCAATTAGGGATGGTCAATAAATGCTGGCCTAGCCAGTGACACACAAAACCCATGAATAAAAAAAACTTAATAACTGTTTCTATTGAAAATATTAATATAGTTGATTAAAAAGCAGCAACTCTAAAAATAATATCATGGTAACCATAAAACCTGTGGATTTCATACTCAAGCATTATTCATGCTGTTTAAGGCATTACTTAAATTCATTTTACTGTAATACTGTAATTTAAACTTCCAAGCTACCTGTTAATAACTTCTTCAATGTATTACTTTGACAAGTTTTAATGTTAGCTTCTCAACAACACAGAATGTAACCACGTGGCAGAATTTCTCATGACATGGCAACAGATTTGGATATTCTTTGAGCTCTAAATTCATTTTATCAGCACATACTGTTTAATCAAATTATGCATTGACAGTTCTAGCCTACATGGACTAACACAGAGAAAATCAACTTGATGTGCTTGTAATCCAACTCATGTTTTAGTAACATAATATAGCATTAACTTTGAGTGAGATTTATTTTGTCTGGACAGTGACGTTAATGTAATTGTTAAATTTAGAAATAAAATTGAAACTGGATAATCTGAGCAGTAACTTAGTTACTACCTTCAAAGATGTAGCAGATAAACTACTCTACTTACTGATGATGAAAATGCTACTAAAGACGACATATGACTACACCAATCTGTATTTTAATTACAATTTTGGTTGGACATTTACTTTCTTCTTTGTATCTGCCTTCTCTCTTTCTCTTCTCTCAATTGCACTTGTTCTGTTCCTCTTGCTCTCTCTGACACTAGTGTACTGTTCGTCTTCTATTCTCACTGTCTTGTTTTCTTAATCATGTCTTTGTGTCTCACATTTTTGGATAACTCCATGGAATTCAGACAGATTGTTTTATTGTTAATGTTCCTACATAATTCTGATTTGTACTTTGTTTCCTGCAATCAACAAGATGACATCTACTTGAATATTCTCCTTTCTCAAGCTGTTTATATTATTTATTGGAAGGTTGATTGCTAATCATTTAAGTGTAGGAAGTTCCCTTGAGTCAGATTTTAGGAAAAAAAATCACCACATAAATTACAAGCAGACAGCCAGCGTATGCAAACAAATAAAACATCAAACTAATTTTAATGTCATTCCCTCTATCTTAATTACAGTAAAAAATTCCACTTACTTTCCCTGACTCAAAAGTAAAACCATGGAGGTACACAATGAGATTTGCATCAACTGATAATTCAATTATTATGGAAAATTATTTAAAACAGCATTAAAATGTACAGGTTCTATTTTCCACTCTGTTCTGTTGAATTTCTGCTACTGATATCAGTAGAGTTATTGATAAGATGTCTAAATTTATTGCAGAATAATTCTGCAGGAAAAGAGATAAAAGGTTGCTGAATAAAATATGAGGCAAGGGCTGTAAATTGTAGCAATGCATATCATTTAATTCAAATGTAGGAGGCAATTACCATCTGCTATACTCATCAGTTCACTCCTTTATGACTTAATTATATGTTTAATGCTATCAGATCAAGGAAAGGGCACAATAGATGACTGCAACAGAAATAGAAAAAAAGATTCTGTAACAAGACAAAAGCCAGATGAAAAGTAGCATGAAGAAAAGAATGATTTCATTTGTGAAAAAGTTAATTTGAATAGTATATTCTCTGGTCTCTTTTGTAATAATGAGATAATATAAATCACTTATTTGTGAATTGCATTCATAAAAATTTAACAAAAGCATTCAACTTTCAAAAAACTAAAGTCCTTCTCTTCTGATTTATTCATAAGACAGGTAACATTTTTAAAGTGACACACGAACAAAAAGGCAATAAACATTTTCAAATTATAATTCATTGTTTAGTTGCAATCTTCTAAATTCTTCAAAGGCAGATGCCATACATCAATCACATTTCAGAATAGCTAAAAAGCATTGCAAATCTTAAGTAAGTCACACACAGCAAGTAACATGTATATCATTGATCAATGAAGATTTTACCCAGGTAATGTCAGCATTGCATTCATTACTTTGATTAACAGGGAGAATGGAAAGAATGTGAAAACAAAAGATAAATTTGAAAATTGTAAATTTAAACAATCTTAACAATTACTATTTTGAAATCGAAGTAAGTGAATTCATTTTAAACATTTTCCCTAATAAGTTGATAAAGAACGATTCTATAAATGCAAGATTTTATGAATAAACATATAGAGCTTGGTCTTGCTTCCAGTAGGTTCAACACTTCATTCCTGAGAAAAAGGCTTTCCATGTTACCCCTTAAAAATGTTTACAGTAATTTCCATTAAGTACAGCCAATTAATATCCTCTTGTTAACTAAGTGATATTTAGCCACACTTTAACATTTTTCAAATAAAGGACATATTCCATTAGTTTACAACCATTTCTAATGGTTACACTGACGTATTGCTATATCATCTTACATAGGCTAAAGTATATGCACAAATTTATCATTAGGGCAGTCAGAATGAAAGAGCTAGTGGTTAACTTTCTTCTGAACAGATAGGTTGTCTTTATGGCCATTAGATTACTCATTAGATAATAGTAAACAAAGATATTAAATCAGATAAACCCGGTGAAATGAGTTACGTACAACAACAGCCTCCCCTATCTTCTTCTCCTTTCTTATCACCCACCAAGTAAAAATAAAAGTTATATAAAAAAAGTCACTGAACCTGAAACTGAACTGTTTTCACTCCACAAATGTTGCCAGACCTGCTGGGTTCTTACAGCATTTTCTGTTTTTGTTCCTTATTTCCAGCATCCATAGTTTTTTAGACTCCTTTTACAAGTTTTAGTTATGTAGTTTGGAAAATTATGTCCTCAAATCATATTACTTTATAGACTTCAATGAGAACTTACCAAAATGTATGTATATTAAATATTGATCAAAACAGGCTTGTTATCTAAACCAATACATTAGGTTATACTTTTGTTACTTTGTATTTCGCACTATCTTCCTCATTCATTGAATGCTTAACACGAATTCTCCTCCTAGGAATGAATATGGTTGCATTTGAAAAGATTAACAGTTGCAAGACATAAAAAAAACAAAATTGCTGTGATGCAGAACCAAACTGGCTGAACTAGCAAATTGATTAAAAAGTTAAACACTGCAATACAACATTAAAATTCTGCCAACAACATTAAATAAGAAATTTTATGGTTGCTTTGGATTTTCAATTACACTTAAGAGCTTCATCATGGCAATGTATCTTTCAATTCACTGTGAAGATTTCAACCCCTTGATGCTCGTTTTAGAAAGTACAAATAGTTTTTAAAGCCTCAACAGTCCCTTTTCCTCTGGCATGACAAGCTTTTGCAGTGTCCTTGAGCAATTGGTTATTATATCACCAAGATAAAATTCCACCATTTTAACAACTTGTAGGTAGGAATTTCATTCATTATACTGGCATTTTTAAGGGAAACTGTCATAAAATTCTCAATTTTATGAAATACAATTACGAAAAAGTATGGGACCTTCCTGATTATAAAGTAAGTCTGGAGCTGAATTAATAGGAGCCACAGCTTAAATGTTTTATTTGGATAGTACAATACTGCATTTTGGAGGTACTACCTTTCTTACAGAACTGTTCACTAAACTTTGCACTGCTTTATTGGTCATTAAACCCTGTTTTGAGATTGGAACAAGCAAATGCCTCTTTATTCATTGTTGCTAACTATATGTCTCATTGGTCTTCAAGTTTAAACATATTTTAGTGAATTGAAGTCACAATTAATAGATTTTCAATAACATCAATCTAAAAATAAATGCTGGAAGTAGTTATGCCTTATATTTAATTGTAACAAATATTTTTATTAGATGTTAAAATCATGGAAAATTTAGCAAAGCACTTTGTTTTGTCTTGGTTTATGCCTTATTCTTGATTTTGACATCTGATCAAACATTGAATTAGTAAAGCTAATCATTATGGATGTCACAATATGATCTGTGATCATATAATAACTATTTTAATCCAGTACCATGACCTATTAATGATCAGTGTTTCCTGAATGCCAATTATTCTGTCACTTTCCTCAAAATGTAACTGCTCAATTCAGGTAAAAATGTTCTGTTATAGTGCAATAAATCTTCGTCTGTTGTTTTATCAATGTCTTGATTGTCAAGTTTGGTCTCAGAAAAAGAAGACAATTGTTATTACAAATTTCTTATATTGCAGTGTATCAGTAAATTACAATGTGGGCACATCTACAAAGAACCTGTTCCTGTAATTTCAACCATCTGGCTGAACACTTTTATTATCACTAAAAGATCTACTGTCTTCTTCTAATAGTAATTAATAGTAATGTTAATCAGCTTCATAAATTCTATACTAATATAATAATTTAACAATGAAATCTTTTTATGAAACAATTTGACTTCAACAATTATACTAAATGACTTTACATTACTAAAATATTACAAGCTGCTAGACTGTTTCTTGTACCTTTATTTCTTAATGAATTCCCTAATTAATTTAATGCACACTTTATGCATAATTTGAAATTTAAAAATGTCAGTGGGTCAAATTTTACCAGCCTCTTTTACATGCTAACAGTTACTACAAGACACATATTAGAAAAAACATGACCTCTATGCAAATTATACTGATCCACTGTTGTTATTTTAATTCTAGACACTGATTAGCATGTTCCTAAGCTCTCTGTGATAGAATTAATCACACAACTATTGAACATCCTTGTGTCATCTTATAACATATTAGAAAAGCTGAAATCAGTACAACATTCTTTGAAAAAAACTGTGATAAAATTGTGGAAAATTAAGATGTTACATATACCCAGAAACAATGATTAATTTTTATTTAATATTAATGCAGACTTTATGAGCAACAGTGATTTCTTGATGTACAAGCTACTAGAGAGTTCAAGCCAAATTATGACCCTGTCTTGAGATCAGTATAATCAAGTGAAAACTATGACATACAGTTAGATTCTTTGTATAATGAGCCTGTTAACAAACATTATTTATCATTTAACTATTTATGTTTGATTATTTCCAAAAGATTTTGGTCATTTAATTTCAGGATTAAACTATACCAATAACTACTGTTAAGAATGAATTACTTTAAGTGAGCATTTAAAATATGTTTTAGAAAATATAATATTTCAGGGATACAATCTTGAACCAAATCGGTGATATTTTTGCACCATTCCCCATCGATATAACAAAGAACAGTATTCTCACATTATTTAAATATGATCATTTTTCATACTATATACCATGATAACTTTGATATTTTGTTTTACTGTATTGTTCATGGGGATGTGAAAGAACATGGAACAGAACTACACTCCACAAAATGTCAGCAACATTAAAGAAGGGTTAAAAGGATAAAAGCCAGAAACTCATCCAATCTCTAAAGAATGTTTCTACACAATAATACGGTAACCAAACGAATGTTACTGCAAGCACTTACAGGTCATTAATGGTATTCCTCTACTTTTGTGGATGGTAACTGGATTCCTTGACATTTATCTGACAGAATTTGAATCATGCAAACCTTTAAATCCAGTGTCTTTATTCTGTCAATGCGAATGAATTAAGAATTATTCATAGGCCATTTTTATAAAGAAGCTGATGGGAATTAGTTAACTCTTTATTATTTAAGTTGATGCTGTCAATTTCTTACGAACCTTTATGTCATTGTCCTATTGTAAAACTGTTCCTTGTTTGATCCTAAGACAACCATCTTACAAGTGCTAATTTAGAGCTAAGGTTGACTTTTTTTGTTTTGAAATCACTGTCTTTTCTTCATTGAGATAGCCAAGGCAGTAATCCTGTATAATTTATATTGAGGTACAACTTAAATCCAATTTTAAATTACCATATCTTTCCTCTGCACCATGTGATAAGATAGAATCACCTCATAAATACTAAATTCTTAAATACAAAAGTCACATCAAATGGAAAAGCCAATCAGGATGAATAATATAGATAATATTAGTAAATTTTATTCATCTCACTGCCACAAAAAAGTATTTTCAACTTTTCCAGACTCTGATGATATGACTCCATTTGCAAAATATGGCTTTTTAAATGGCAATTCAATGGGATACATACAAAATGTACAAAACTTATTTTACAGTTCACCACATGATTACTTCACACCTCAAGTCAAACGAAACATGCGGCATTTTTTTTAAACTGAAAATGAAGTGAAAGACCATTGCTAATTGGAATACTAGATTGAATCAAATCTCTCATTTATTTTATTGTAATTTGCCCAAAACTCTATTGAATGCAATGGTTCTATGTAATTATAGTGTAAACCACTAAATACCAAGAGTTACTCTCACAAACTTCTGAAAAGACAAAGGTTTCATTTGTGGAAAATGATAAACAACGCAGGATCTGTGCAAGCTTCTAGTATTCTGCTTCATTTTATGGAGAAGGTTTTCACTTGAGAGTTATATGATGGAGGTCTCTTTCTCCAAAAAAACAAAGTTGATTTCCCAGCTCAACTTTTAGAAATTTTATTTGAACAAAAATTCAATACAGTAACACTATAAGTTTGTAAAACTGTCAAGAATTTGTAACCCAGTAAACCTGCTGTGGTAATATATTGAACAGCATTTTACTGCAACATTTTCAGAAAACATTCTGTACTTATTCCTATACTAGGATTCTGCAGATAGCAACACTTCAACAAAAATAAGTAATTTGTGATCCTTGCTAAAGTTTGTGTTCATTTACATTTCTAAGAGATTTTGTAGATTATACATAAATAGGTCACAACATTAAAAATAATCTGAAAAATTATGCTTATTATTTTAAATAACAACAGTTCAAAAGTTTAAAGTATAATATCAATACCAGGGAGATATGAAGAAAATAGATGAATTGACATGACCCATAGTGAATGAACTATCAACAAAATGGGATTTCTATATTTTAAACAGAATATCCACTGTGAAATGACAACATATATCTAAATCTTCAGTGCTGAAAAATATATTTTACAATTGTCTCTTAAGATAGATTATTCATCAGCAATTTACTTGAAAGTCAAGGATTGGAATGCTAGATTTTATTTTCATAATTCACATGAATTTTTTCATTCTATCATGCCAAAATATAAATGATAATTTTGGGCTCATCATTGGTGTTAATATTAATACACAATTTCAAACAAAGCCATAAGGGAATGTTATCATACTGAGCAAGAAATGTGAAGAGAATGTTGCTTCACTGGTACTGGAAGAGGGATCTTAAGATGACACATTAACATGGGTAAATAGGGTTAGGACCAATATTATGACATTCATAGTATATAGTGACAACAGAATGGATTGTAGGAAACTTAATCTATCTAAAAAACCTATACATTATTGTCAAGAAAACAGCAATACAGAAACCCATCTCTTGGGTTGAAATTACAATTATCTTCACTCCTCACTGTTAGTTCCTATCAATTGCAGATATAAGGGTCTTAATTTTAACCTCATCAGTCTGATGGAAATAAGGCAGTTAGGTGGTTAAAATAATTAGACTTCACTTGCCAACCCACTCTTGTTGTACAGTCTCTGTGATTTTAAGGAAGAAACTGATTCCTTTCTAAAATACTGGAAATTGGTGACGCATGAAAATATATTTGAATTACATTCAATGATAAAATTGGGACACAGTGGAATTTTGACCCCAAGTCAATAATATCTAATGAACTGGTTTCAAAAACCAGTTGACACAGCTTGAAGCACAATTAAAGTGTGCACTCATCATTCATTTGAATGCGTTCAAATTACTGTGCTAGTCCAATTAGTATATCAATTAGGAGGTCATGTTCTGGCTGTACAGGACATTGGTTTGGGCACTTTTAGAATACTGCATTCAATTTTGGTCTCCCAGCTAAAGGAAGGATATTGTGAAACTTGAAAAGTTCAGAAAAGATTTACAAGGATGTTGCCAGGGTTGGAAGGTTTAAGCTGTAGAGAGAGACTGTATAGGTGGGGCTATTTTCTCTGAAGCGCCAAAGGCTGAGAGGTAACCTTATAGAAATTTATAAAATCATGAGGAGCATGGATAGGGTGAATAGGCAAAGTCTTTTCCCTGAGGTAAGGGAATCCGAAACTAGAAGGCATAGTTTTAAGATGAGAAGGGAAAGATTTAAAAGGAGCTGAAGGGCCAAATCTTTCACACAGAGGGTCGTATGTGTCTGGGATGAACTGCCAGAGGAAGTGGTGGAGGCAGGTACAATTACAACATTTAAAAGGCATCAGGATGGCTATATGAATAGAAAGAGTTTAGAGGGTTATGGACCAAGTGCTGGCAAATGGGACTAGATTAATTTAGTACATATGGTCGGTTTGGACGAGTTAGACTGAAGGGTTTGTTTCCATACTGTACATATTTACAACTCCAAGATTCTATATCAACAAAGCATTAAGCTGTTTGGAAATTACTCACTTTTAAAATGTTTTCTTCACTCTATAACTAAGCCTTTTTTGGTTCATTGTGGGTCACATTGTTGTGCTTTTAGAGTCATAGTATCATATAGCATAGAAACAGACCCTTTCATCTGCACCATCCAGACATCCCAATTACAGTTAGTTTTGAAATCCCCTACCCTGGGAAAAAGCCTGTTCACCCTATCCATGCCCCTCATGATCTTATAAACCTCTATAAGATTACCCCTCAGCCTCCAATTTCCAGGGCAGATGCACCAGCCTATTCAGCCTCTCACGATAACTCAAACGCTCCAGTACTGGCAATATCCTTGTAAATATTTTCTGCTCCCTCTTAAGATTAATGACATCCTTCCTATAAAAGGGCAACTAGAATTGTATGCAGAATTCTAAAAGTGGTCTCACCAAAGTCCTACATTCAATGTTCTGACCAATGAAGACAAGCATGCCATATGCCTTCTTCACACCCCCCCCCCCCCCCCCATCTACCTGCAACTCCACTTTCAAGGAATTATGAACTTGCACTCCCAGGTCTCTTTGTTCAGCAACACTTGTCAGAGCCCTACAGTATAAATGCTGCCCTGATTACCTTACCAAAGGGCCATCATCTTGAAGTGTCTACTGCCACCAGTGCCGCTGTCTCCGATCACTGGAGGTGCTTTGCTGCCACTGCCACTGGCCCCAAATGCCAGAAGAACAACCTCACTGCTACCAGCTCCAAATGGCAGGAACACAACTTCACTGTCGCTGCCTTAGGTCCCAAACGCCAGGAAAATGACTTCACTATTGATGCCATCAGCCCCGAATGCAACTTTGCTACCACCAGCCCTAAGCAGCTAGGGAACAACCTCGCTGCTGCTGCCACTGGCCCTGAACAGAGGGAGAATGACCTCACTGCCACCGCTACAGGCCCTGATTGCCAGGAGAATGACCTCACTGCTGCCGCCACAGTCCCCGAATTGTGGGAAAATGCACTCTCTGCCTCTGGCTTCTTATCATGGTGGACATCTTCGATGCTGCCACCTCCAATCACCAGGACAATGTCCTCACTGCCGCTGCCTTCTATCACCAGGAGAAACCATGCCCGCCACTCTGCATGTGGCACGCTCTCACTGTCGCATTGATGCTGCTGACCAATCGACTACAGAAGAGAAGGAAAAAAGGTTCAAAAAGAAGATAAAGCAAAACAAAAGAGCAGATGCAAAAGTAAAACAAAGAAGGAGAGCAGATGGGAGCAGATGAGCCCTGGGCAAGAGCCCGCATGCAGCCCTGTTACTCTGCCGCCATCTTGCTCCAGAAATTTGCTCTTTCTCCAATAGGTACATCCACATATCAAATAAGAAAGTTTTCTTGTACACACTTAATGAATTCCTCCCCATCCAGACCCTAACAGTATGATAGTGCCAGTTTATGTATAGAAAGTTAAAATCCCCTACCATTATAATGCCATCATTCTTAAAGAGGTTTCCTTACAAATTTGCTTCTTAACCTCCTTCTGACTATTGGGAGCCTACAATACAATCCCAACAACATGATCACCCCTTTCTTATTTCTCAGTTCCACTAATCTCCTAGGAATATCCTCCCAATGTACAGCCATAATGTTATCCTTAACTAAAAATGCTATTCCCCCTCCTTTGTTGCCTCCCTTTCTATTCTTCCTATAACACCTATACCCCAGATCATTAAGCTTCCAGTCCTGTCCATCCCTGAGCCACATTTTTAAAAAAACAGCTGAAGACAGAGTAACAGTATCAGCAACCTCAGAAACCCAGATAAGCAGCATTCCATACTTTTTGTCGGCTGCAGCATTATTTGGGCATTGGATGTAAAATTGTTTGACATACCTGATTAATGAGAAGGTGCGAAGGTGGTTAAGATATAGCCTTCCACCGAGCCATGGTTGGGTATACCAGCAGTTTCTGCTGGAGAAGGTGGCAGGCAGCAGTATGATTTTGGATAAAATTTCTTATCTATTTGTGTTTACAATGATTAATGAAGTCTGACATTGAGAACAGGGCTCTCCTTCAAATTGTAGCTGTGACTGTGGCATTACTCCTTTTACACATGATGTTCTGGCCTACAATTCCAATTCTCAGAACACAGACATCATGCAGGAACTTTTGAGGTACTCGTGGCTGATGACTCCTGTTCAAGTTTGACAGGACCAAAATGCATACCTCTACCACATATTACAGAGAGACAGAAGGATGAATGAAGTATAGTTATGTATTACACTGTGAAAGTAGCTGAAACTAAAATTCTTTGTTCTATTATTTTAATACTAACTCAAAGTCACAGTGCTGATTATATTGTGGGGTCTAATTAACTGCTTTCATTAATAATAGCAAAATTGAAAAGAATATGGGGAAGTGTTTGCGGTCAGATAGGAAGGTTCTTACGCAGCTATATTTGGCGTCCTTTCTGTCAGATGGCCTACGTGGTTATCCAATCCATGACTGGATTGTGGGGCAGCAGCTGCCAGACATCTCAGTTTCCATTCTGTCTCCCTTACCCCCACATGAAATATGAACCCAGCACATTGGTTTTATGGATTTTCCTGGCTACCTCAGAGGAGTTATGTATAAGAAGGTGCACTTCACAAGGCAAGCTACTATAGAACAATGCAGCAGCCTGAAGTAGGCACTGCTACCTGTCATATCTGCAGGGCAGGATTTGCCAGTGACTGTAAAACTTCCCACTACTCTGAAGTGTTTTACCTCAGGTTCCTTCCAGATTGTCACAGAGTACATGTGTAGCTGCATTAAAATGATCACTTAATGAAAATTTCCAAATGGACAGCAACAGCCATAATGTGTTATGCCCAAATTCCCTAATTTACATAACACAATTGACTGCATACATATAGCTGTCAAGGCACCAGAAGTTGAGCAAGAAGCTTTTTTAACAGGAAGAGCTATCATCCAATTGAGTCCAGCTTGTTTGTGATCAACATGGAAGAATTAACCATGTCTATACTGTTCTACTGGCAGATAACTTCATTGTGAGATACCAATCTCTCATCTCCCTATAAATGTGAGAGGATACTGGTTTGAGGTATGGGATGTTTGCTCCACAACAGATTGATGTCACTGCTCCATGACTGAGTACCACAGTTATATTGATAGCAATGAACCTCCAAAAACATTGATGAAGATACTACTGATATTTGAAGCTTAGGTCATGACAGCTCTGGAGGCTCCCTGAAATAAGTTCCAGACAAAGTAAGTGATATCATTTTGAATAACTTTCTATTTAAATAACATTGGAAATAACAGAAGAATACCAATACCAAACATTTTCTTTCAGGGAGAAATAAGTAGGTAAATGCGAGGGAGAGCCAAAAGGACAGGTAAATGGCTTGGCAGCCAGAGAAGGCCAGCATTAGTTGCTATTTCCGTACTACAGGTGACCAGCTTAATCCACTCACCTGAAAGTGGCAAAGGGGCCACAGTATTCTTGTTGCCGCTTTCATTGCTCCATGTATTCTCCATTGAAGAGCAACAAAATCTTCAGCCAGCATTCATATCTATGACATTACGACAATTCAAATAAAGCAACTGCATGGAAAAGGTGCATGCACAAAACTCACAAATATGAGAAGGGTGATAAATTACAAACATAACATTAAATTAGCAGCTATTTACACCTACATTTTCAACCACTGATGTTCACTTTACTGTTTATAAGTGGTAGTCCCTGTCAGTAGAGGTGGGAAAGATTGGTATCATTCATGCAGGAATTTTTGAGGTACTCATAGCTGATGACTCCTGTTCAAGTTTGACAGGACCAAAATGCATACTGCTCCCACATATTACAGAGAGACAGAAGGATGAATGAAGTATAATGTTCATCTTGACTGCTTAATTGAGACATCTGAAGTCATTCCCATAATTTTGATAAGGTCTGAAATGCTGTCTATATCTAGTAGACAGAGTGTTTGGCAATGCTCCTGGCACAAAGGTTCCTTGCTCATCTTTACTTCTTTCCAAGAAAGCTTCGAGTATGCTATTTTCCTAGATGAGAACTGCTGGCACATTATGCTATTAACCACCTCTACTAGTATGCAATCCCTGTTCCTTTCTGGCAACCATAATAAGCTGCTTGACTTTTGTCTTCCCTAAGAAGTAAAGAAAGACAGAGATGCTGTGAGCCTGTAAGTTTTAATTAAAATGGCAATGCACTTAAATGCAAGACAAACCAGTTATGCTATGAACCCGTTATTCTGAATGAAGCAGCAATGCAATAAAAAGCAAGGCAAGCCAGAGGTGTTCTGAGCATGCACATGAGCACAAAATGAGTGAGCAATATGAAAGCAGGCTGAGAGTCCTTAGCTGCGCTAAGTACAGCAGCATGAGATAGCTGTATGTCGTTGCATAAAGAACACGTGTTCAAGAATGTAACGTGCAGTGGTGAAGTGCTGAAGTGTCCTCTGAGTCCAAGATCGGCCATGATGATGTGATATGCCTTGAAGTTTTGCCAATCCAACTTTTGTGGATAAAGAATGGAGATGGTCGCTGTCCATGGATCATGCCATGAGATGGTGGTGAATGAAGGTGAATATGGAGGAATGAAGAAGAAAACAGCAAGCTGTATCCACCAGCTAATTTCTCTGTCATTCAAGTTGGGAATTGGAGCTGTTTAGTTTCTCACCAGTATTTTGGAAAATCTTGCACCTATAAAAGATTAGACAAGATTAGCTAACAAGCAAATGCATGGAAATAATTTTAACTTTCAGAAACTGTCAGCCCTTAAATCTAAGATTATTCTTTGTAGAAGATACCATTCTTTGTAGACATTGTCACTGGTCCTGCAATCTCCTGAATGTTCTTCTTGGGAGGCAACTCTTCTATTTAAAGAGTATATATTTTTGTTTCTGATATCTGCATCAGACAATTACGTTCTAATTTAAAGAGACAGTCTCCTTTTTATAGTTTTCTAGCTACTTAGAGCAGGCAGTTTCTCCTTCTCAGCCATGTACTTGATCTGTCCCCTCAAGTTGATGGTTATGCTCGATGTCTTCAACCATTGTTGTTGTTTGACTAATGTCAAGTTCAGGTATGTTACTGGAAGATCGCTACTCATTCATTGGTATCCCTGTCACTAGCATTACTGTTCTATCCAATTAGTTCACCAGACAATCTACTGATTGAACACCAATTAAAGATTCATGAATGGGCTCAAGGGGGTTGTACTGCTGATTTTTGTTCTGAGTATTTGCATCTTCTTGCAAACTTTGCTGAGTTTTACCTTCTGATCTGTCTTAATTGTTGACAAAACCGGTTTCAAACCTGACAATTTTGTGTAGCCATTGATTTCACAAAAAGCTATAAGATCATCAAACTCTTTGAAACTCTTTGCTCATAACCCTGGTTGGTCACATGGACATGCCTAAGTGTCCCCTAAGTTTTACTTTTGGTATGTGGAGCTTGTCTTTACATTGCTTCCATAGTTGCTGTGTCTCTCTCCGTTGGTGATGACATTTCAGCGACTGATGATTGCTTGTCTTTTCTTAAAACGATAATGCACTTAAAGTGATAACCATTTCGCTTGAATTTTTTTTTATCTGGTTCTTCTTGACTTCTTGACTCCAGTATAAGTATTGGATAAGGGCTGTTTGAGGTCATACTCTGCCACCAATCCTCCTTTCTCTTTGCTTTGTCTTGGGCCTATCTAATGCTTAGACATACAGTATACACCACCATAGAGCATCTACAGAAGAAACACTGTTCTTAGATAACAACAGGATTTTGCATCACAGCATTTGGTCAGACATAAATACTAGGACCCTTGGGTACTGGTACAGATACATCTGCTCCCTCTGGAAGATAGAGTAGAAATTCTTTGCCCCACCCATAAATTACTTGCAATATCACTAGAATGGATCCAGCCAATCTATAATGAATGATAAATCCTTCAGAGCCATTGTTATACAACACTGATGATGGGGAAATATGAAATGCAAGTGCACTATGTGCTTTGAATCATGTGTGCAGATGTTGGAGGGAAATATCAGGAATGGCGGTGGGGGGGGGAAGAGAGCAGCTGGGAGATCAGGATGGGAGGGATTGAGACTGCAAATGGGGGTGGCAGCTGGGAATGGGGGAAGATTGAGGATGGTAGGGGAGATTGGGAGGATCCAGGAAGAAAATGGGGGAAATTGACATCTGGGAAAGAACTAGGGAGGGTAGGGAATGAAGATGACCCAAAGCTGGAGGAAGTGAGAAAGGGAGATAGAAGAGGAGAAGGCTTGGTGCATTTACTCACCTCAGGATATCACAAGCACTTTACAGTGTATCTTTGAATTGAGATTACCATTGTAATATAAAAAAAACAGTCAACCGTTCAAACATCCACAAAACAGCAGTTTTTTGGAGTGGTATAAATTGAAGGGCAAATATCTGTCAGGACCCTGAGGATAACTGGCCTGCTATGCTTAGAAATAGTCCCATGTGATTTTTTGTAATGTTCATTTAAGAGCAGAAATGAAACATCCTTTTAATGTCTCATCCAAAATGACACTACCAACAGTGCAGTAGGCAATATATTTCCTCAATGCTGCCCTAAAATGGCAGTCTAAACATTACATTTGGGGGATCCAAGATGGCGGCGATCTGTTAGGTCTGCTGTGCTGGGGCTCCGCATCAAAACCCAAGTAAGGTGGGTTTTCACCCACCACCACTGCTAGTCATTCGCAAGAGAAGTCTATTAAAATAACATAAAAAGTGCCTAGAACCTTTTAAGTTCGGAAGACGAAGTCTAATGAAGGAAAGGGAGCCAAAGGATCACACCCAGCAGGGCATTCCCCAACAGTGCAGGACATACCCGCGGCCATGGCCCAGACTCCCACAATGGCGCCTTTGAATCTGTTGGACCAACAGAATCTAATCTTGGAGTTTGTTACACTTCGAGAGAGAATCGATTCGGTGCTGGAACTGATCTCTGTCATGCTAAAAAAGCAAGAGCAAGAGATCCAAACATTGAACCGACACATCAAGGCAGTTGAACAAAGGGCTGCAGCATCGGATACCACAGCGGAGAATTCGGAGGGAATTCCAAACACTGGAAGACCAGGTTCGGACCCTGTTGGATCAGGTCGACAACTCAAAATTACGAAAAACTTACGAATTTTCAGGCTCCCAGAGCGCGAGGAAGGTGAGAACCTGGTTCATTTCCTGGAACAGTGGCTCCTGCAGCTCCTGGGGCTGCCCACCAGATTGTGATGCACAGGTCCTGATCAGATCAGTGCCCCCACCCAGTCCTAGCAGAACTCCTTGACTCAAAAGAGAAGCCTCCAGAAGACTGGGAAAAGATTCACAGGCCTTGGTGTACCAAAGGGTCGAAAATTATGTTTTTCAGGATTTTTCTGGAGCCATAATCAAGAAGAGGATATCCTTTGATGAGATCAAGAAGAAATTGAGAGACTTGAATATCCAATATTCTGTGAGGTACCTGGCAGTACTGCGCTTTTATCATGGAGGGTCACAGGTCATAGAACAATACAGCGCAGAACAGGTCCTTTGACCCTCGATGTTGTGCTGACCTGTGAACTATTCTAAGCTCGTCCCCCTACACTATCCCATCATCATCCATGTGCATATCCAAGGATTGCTTGAATCTCCCTAATGTGGCTGAGTTGACTACATTGGCAGGTAGTGCATTTCCCACGCCCTTACCACTCTCTGAGTGAAGAACCTGCCTCTGACATCTGTCTTAAATCTATCACCCCTCGATTCGTAGTTATGCCCCCTTGTACAAGCTGACGTCATCATCGTAGGAAAAAGACTTTCACTGTCTACCCTATCTAATCCTCTGATCATTTTGTATGTTTCTATCAAATCCCCTTTTAGCCTTCTTTCCAATGAGAACAGACTCAAGTCTCTCAGCCTTTCCTGATAAGAGCTTCCCTCCAGACCAGGCAACATCCTGGTAAATCTCCTCTGCACCTTTTCCAATGCTTCCACATTCTTCCTGTGTGTTTATAATTTCGACTCAGCAGAAAAGGCAAGGAACTTTTTGGACTCTTTGAAATAAATGATCCAGGTCGGGAAAAATAAAGACAATTATGGACAGTGGTGAGGGGTGGTTATTTATTTTATGGCAGATGAATGGAGTTGATGTATGTATGGGATGGGGTGGATGCCCACTGTTAACTCCCATGTGTGTAAATAATTGCTTTTCTTTATTTTGGTATTGTTTGAGTCTGGGGCTGGGCCTCAGCTGGAAGGATGATTGTAAGGTTTGGGACAAATGCCCAAATGGGCGAGGGGGGGGGGGGAGTCTCCAGCGGTTTGTTGTTTATATGTTTGTTTGGTTAAGTTCTTCTCAGGGGTCCGCAGGCTGCTGTGGGTGGTCAGGGCTAGTGGCTCGCTTAGATGGTGCACCTGGAATATAAAAGGGAGTCACTCTCCGATTAAAAGGAAAAAAGTGCTCTCAAACCTTAGAAGGGAAAGGATTGGTATCACTCTGCTGTAGGAAACACACTTAACTGACAGGGAACATGAAACGTTGCATCAGGGACAATTTGGTGGGGTATTCGTCTAGTCTTTCAACTCCAAAAGTAGAGGTGTGGCCATCCTAATCCAAAGGAACCTCCCATTCCAGATAGTAGTACAAATCAAGGATGAATACGGGCGGTTCATCATTTTCAAGGCCTTAAAACACAGGGAGGAATATGGCATCCTGAACATCCATTGTCCCCCAGCGCACCCCCTTAAATTCTTAATTTCTAAATTAATGGCTTTGGGGTATACCATATAATCATAGGAGAAGACTTTAACCGTCTCATGAACCCTGAGGAAGACAGGATGCCAAGGGGTCTCACGGGTATCTCCCTTCAATCTAAACAACTAGTGGACCTGTGTGGGGAGTTGGGGCTGGCGGATATGTGGAGATGTCTCTACCCTAATGGTAAGGATTTTACCATTTACTCCAATCCACACAAATGCCACATGAGAATTGATATGTTCTTTGTTCCACTGGTCCGTTTGGATACGTTGTTGTCTTGCAGGATTGGGAACATAGCTATCTCGGACCATGCAGTAGTGTACTTGGATGTTAAGATTAAGGATAATGGAATAGACACATGACACTGGCACATAGACGGGTTTCTTTTGAAGGATAGTAAATTTAAAAAGCACTTCAAAAGGGAGTTCAGAGCCTTCTGGGACATCAATTCAGGTATGGCTAGTAATCCGTCGGTGCTTTGGGAGACCGCCAAGGCGTACTTAAGGGGTTTGATTATCTCATATTCAGCAACCAGGAAAAGGCTGAGAGGGCCACAGCAAAGGATGTTTGAGGCCTGGCTAAAAGCAGCTGAGTTGGCATATTACGACAGACTGTCTGTGGTCAGGTTGCAGAGAGTCACAGCTGTCTGGGCTGCTCTGAATTCAGTGCTTACATAGGTGGCGAAGAGAGAGGTCTCCTTTGTGAAGCAAAGGTTACTTGAATACGGGGATAGGCCAGGTGGATATCTGGCTTATCTGGCTAGGAAGAAAAATGCTCTGCAATCCATTTAGTCCATTAGGGAGAGAATTGATACTATCACTCACGAATTGAAAAAGATTAACGTCATATTTTGGAAATTTTATGTGGAGCTATACCAGTCAGAGGGGTGGCAGGAATGAAATCCTTTTTCAAGAGCCTGGTCTTTCCCGGCATAACCCCAGAGCAAGCCTTCCTTTTAAATGCACCCCTAACAACACAGGAAGTGCAAGAAGCAGTAAGACAGCTCTAAAGTGGCAAAGCACCTGGCCCAGATGTGTTCCCGAGTGGGTTATACAAGGAATTTATAAACATGTTGGCTGAGCCAATCCTAGGAATGTATAATCACTCATATAACCAGGACTGCCTTCCGCTCTCTCTTAGGGAGGCCAATATCTCCCTAATTTTAAAGAAAGGAAAAACCCTGAGGACTGTGCCTCATATAGACCTATCTCGTTGCTGAATGTAGATTTTGAAACCCTGTCAAAGATATTGGCCCTGAGATTGGAAAAGGTACTGCCCACTATTACAAAAGAAGACCAGACAGGCTTCATTAAGGGCCGTAACTCTTCCAGTAATATTAGGAGGGTGTTGAACATTGTGCAGGAATGTCAGCAAAGGTTGGTTTGGTGGTCTCCTTGGACACGGAAAAGGCATTTGATCGAATAAAGTGGCTGTATCGTTTTGATGTCCTAGAACGCTTTGATCTTGGGGGGGCTTTCGCTAACTGGATGGCAGTGCTATATAATGACCCAAGGCAGCAGTTCTAGCAAATTATGTCTAAGTCAGACAATTTTAGTGTTGGGAGAGGTAACTGACAAGGCTGCCCTCTTTCGCCGCTATTAATTAGCTTAGTAATTGAATCATTGGCAGAGGCCATTTGGAAGGACCCTGAAATAGTGGCTCCAAACGTAGGAATGGAGGAGCACAAAATTACTCTCTACACTGATGATGTTCTCCTATTTTTGGCTAATCCAGAAAAGTCCGTATCCTGATAAGTACAAAAAATTCAACTAGTTGGCATCTTCTCAGGATATAGAATAAACTTTACAAAGTCGGAAGCTATGCCCGTGAGGGGCTTGGTGAGAGTGTCTGACCCGGAGGATGGAAAATAGTTTCCCTTTCAATGTTCGCAAAAAGGTTTTCTTTATCTGGGCATTTTTTATTACCCCTGTTTTCCATCAGCTGTACAGAGCTAACTTTTTGCAACTGTTTGATAAGATAAGACAGGATCTGCAGCGGTGGGAAGGGTTATCAATATCATGGTTAGACCGAATAGCCTTGATTAAAATGAATGTTCTTTCCTGGCTCCTATCTCCTCTGAGAATACTCACACTGTTGCTGCTCAGATAGGTATTGCAGAGGCTAAATGGCTGGCTTGGGTCCTTCATCTGGTGTCATAAACACTCTCTCATGAAATTTACTAAGTTGCAGCTCCCACGGGGTATAGAGGGGGTGCATCTCTCAGATTTGAAATGATATCAAATAGGTGCCCTATTGTCATATGTAGGTGACTGGGTGTGCAAGGATCCGTGGTCGATATGGCTTGACATCAAGGCTGCTCAGGTAAGGTGATCCCTTGTTAATTTATAGTTTATGGATAGGATGAAATCTGTGGCTGAGCATTGTAAAAGCCTGATTATCATAAACACGGTCAAAGCATGGAGAGTAATGAGGCAGACAAGGGAAATTCACATAAGACCTCACCATTCACCCTTTCAATTGGAGCCCCAGGATTTCAGCCGAGGCCAATGGACTCCGGCTTTAAGGCATGGGAGGTCAATGGAGTCTCCTGTTTGGGAGATTTATTTGAGGGAAAAGTCCTGATGTCTTTTGACCAATTACATCACAAATATGGGCTATCTAGTAGAGACCTCTTCCGTTATTTCCAGATTAGGGACTACATACAGAGAATGACGACGGTCTTGGCTCAGTCCTATACTTCTGATATAGAGAGAAGAGTGCTCCAGTGTGTGGGCACTCTCTCGATCAGTACTCTATTCCATTTACAGAGAGGGAGTGCTGTGGAGGATATGGAAAGACTTTATGAAGTCCGGAGTCAGGAACGAGAAGAAGAAATTTCATTTGACATATGGGAGGACATATGTGAGAATGTGAAGAAAATTTTGATATGTAATAAAGCACAAGGTTCTTCACAGGGCCCATAGGGCTCCAAAATGGTTGGCAAAGTTCAAGAAAGGAGCGTCTCCAGGATGTCCTAAATATAAAATTAGCACAGGCACCCTTATGCATTGTTTACGGTCATGTTACAGGATCCGTGAATATTGGGGTGCCATAGTTATTGAGTGGGAGGGGATTCTGGGAATTGAGGTTAAGGTGGATCCGATATCCCTTCTTTTGGGATTGCAAATTTGCCCTCGTTGGATGAGCGTGGGAAGAGTCTATTTAACATTCTCACACACTGTGCAAGGAAGAACATTTTAATGAACTGGATCTCAGAAAAAAAACCCGGGTCTCATGGGGTGGCATAGATTGGTGATGGAGCACATCCCCCAAGGTTATCTCAGAAATGTGGTGCACCAGAAACCAGAACCATACTATAAGACATAATGACCCTTTTTAAATTAAATCGATACGGACTTGTCGGCAATACCTACCAGGGCCTTTATACAGCCGGGGGGCCAGATTTGGCAGTCCCAGGGCCCTGGGGGGAGGAAGCTTGATAAATACGGATTTTACAACTAATGCTCCTGTGGATAGAAGCATTGGTAGGGGCGTGCTGAGGGTAGAATTAAATTGAATTGAGCTACACGCTAAAGACTAAAACACTTAGTAGGAGACTTACACCACTCCATCCACTCCACCCAAGAATTCCTGAAGACACTAAGGTAGAAGAGGATGAAATAATGGTCTCATTTGATGTAACAGCCCTGTTTACTTCAATCAACATTAACCTGGCCAAGGAAACACTGACTACACATTAGAAGACCCAAAGACACATACACCAAACACCACTAACTTCATCAGCAAGGACAGTATCGTCAAGCTACTGGACCTATGCATTACCACACACTTCACCTTCAAGAACAAAACCTACAGATAAACCAATGGAACACCCATGGGATCTCCAATATCAGGGTTTTTAGCAGAGGCAGTAATGCAGAGACTCAAACAAACAGTTCTGTAAACCATCCAACCCAAGCTTTGGGTCCACTACATGGTTGACACCTTTGTCATCACTAAATGAAATAAATTAGAGGAAACTTTCAAGACCATCAATAATATCCTTATTGGCATAAAATTCACTAAATAAGAGGAAAACAACAACAAACTGCCATTCCTAGATGTCACAGTAGAGCAAACAGCGAATGGGCAACTTCAACTCAGCGTCCACAGGAAAACAACACATACAGACCAAATATTGAACTACAGAAGCAATCATCCCAGCAGCTAAAAATGAAGCTTCATCAGAACATTATTTCAATGAGCCAACACACACTGCAGCACAGAGGAACTACGCAGACCATAGGAAAATCACCTATACTGGGTATTCAAAAAGAATGGATATCCAATGAACACAGTCCGCCGATTTCTCAGCAACAAACCCAAACAAGCAGACAAAACATATCCAGAAACCCTAGCCTCTCTCCCCTACATCAAAGACATCTTGGAAGTGACTGCCAGATTACTCAGACCCCTTGGCATCATGGTAACCCACAAACCCACCAACACACTAAAACAGCAGCTAATGAGCTTGAAAAACCCAATACAGACACCAAGCAAAACTAATGTCATTTACAAAATACCGTGCAAGAACTGTAACAAACACGAAATTGGACAAACAGGCAGAAAACTAGCCACCAAGATACATGAACACCAACTAGCCACAAAATGACATGACCCTATCTCACGAGTATCCTTACATACAGATAAAGAAGGACACCACTTCGACTGAGACAACACATCCATCTTAGGACAAGCCAAACAGTGACACGCACGAGAATTCCTAGAAGCATGGCATTCCAACCAGAACTCTAACAACAAACACATCGAGTTAAACCCCATCTACCACCCCCTGAGAAAAAGAACAGGAAATGAAATCACCACATGAAATGACATCACCAACCCAAAGAAATCCAAACATATAAATAGAAAGCAGGAATCGTGTGCAGTGCTTCACCTGAGTCCACTGAAGATGTTACCCAGTAGGGTGACAAAACATCTGGAAATGAACCTTCCAGCTCAGCAAGCAAACCTACATCCAGAACCTCAACCTGAGCTACAAATCATCTCAAAATTCACTAAGCTATTTAGTTTCAGTTTGGGAGAGTTGGCAGATGTCTTACCTGGAGCTGAATGAGGAAAACAATCCCTCCTGAAGAAAGGAAATAGTTGTAAGACTGTTAAGGAAGCGGTTACCTCAGTGTTAGGATTTCATTTTAAAAGTTCCAGACCAGAAGTGTTGGGTTAAAACCCTAAAGGGGTTATTTAAAGCTGACAAGAAAAAGTTCAAGTGCACAAAGACTCCAGGAAGAGGCTATCATACTGTCAAAATGGAGAGTTGAAGCCACAGATAAATTAATCCCTATACGGATGAAAATAAAAGAAATACTTTCTTGTGTGAGGACCATGAAGAGTGTTGTTTGGACTAATGAGGTTATATTTTACGACGTGTTTCAAAATCTTGAGTTTTGTGCCTCATGTAAATAGTTTGTTTTATTGTTTTTATACTCAATTATTTTGTGCATTAAACTTCTGCTTTCTTGTTAAACCCAAATCGGCAGCATTGCGTATTTATGTTTCGGTGGAATACCTCCTTATTAAAACCAAAAGAAACAAAAACACAACATATGATTTATCAAGCCATATTTAAGGCTAGAATCTGAGTTGTGTAGAAATAACATCAGCTGGGATCACAGAAATACTGGAAGTAAATCTTAAAAATATTATTCCTATTAATGTTGGAGAATGAAATACTTGTTACAATAAAATACTTGTTACTTTGATACAGAGAGTATGATTTTAAAGTTTTGTAGATTAAACCTGAGGAGAAGTTCTTTCTTCAAAACAAATTCTGTGGAATTTAACAACAAAACATTTATAATAGTAAACCTTTGTCAAAGTATTGTTGCAATATTGGAGTTCACACTTCAACGAGCATCTTAAGATGTTCCGAAGGATACAATTCAGATCATTAGGATGTTATCTAGTAAAAGGGAATGCAAAAATGAAGAATGACTTGAAAAACTAAATCATTTTCACTTCAACAATATAAAATATAGGTGACGTCATAGAAATTTTCCAAATTGTGAGAGGTAAATAAGTAGAGTTGAAGATAGTTTCCAAAAGTTACTGAAATCAACTTGAGGGACTTCTGGTACTAAACCAAACTTAAGAGATTTAGAACAGAGGGCAGGAGAAATCTCTTCAAAATTACTGATTGAGGAAGAAATTACGTAACTGTTCAAGTTAGAATGAATAGATGAATGTAGGAAAAGGAGAGGAGGAAAACGTTATCTCTAAGAATTCAATTAGGTTGGTTAAGTTCAACTTTCCCTTTTGATATTCATGCTATTGTTCATTATTATAGTTTGGGTTTCTTGACATTTTTCAATTTTCTCATTAGTAGAGATTCCATTACCTTTCCTATCAACTATCCTACATTATGCTGACCAGTCAACAGTTTCCTGGACATGTTCTACCTGATTGCTTAAATGCAGGTATACTATTAGCTATCCATCAGACTTCTGACATCATATCTTCCTCATAATGGTCCTTCTGCTATTGATTGTCTAGATTATTCAAGAGTTCAGTGGCCTTCTTCAATAACATGAATGAGGTCAGCTTCCAACATATGTTGCACTTGTATTGGCACTCAGACATTTGCTGGTAGTAAAATTTAACTTGCTGAAGGCTGAATCTTGAAATCCATGGTGTTTGTAAGGCAATTTTATTTAATCTTACGTCAATACATTAAGTGACATGGAAGCAACTGAAGGAATATCAGAGTCAAAAGGTTTTCAGATCTAATTTGATACTGCTTGAGCAACTGTGACTCAAGAGCACAAGACTCACTGAATTTTAGTGGAAAATACCTGGCAGGTAAGACTTGGAAAGTTAAGAGCAAATGACAATGCAACTGAAAAAAGCACTCTGTATAGCAGTATGTAGAACCCAGAACAAAGGCAAGAGATAGCATGTAATGCTAATGTAATGCCAAACAGAAGCAACAGTGATTAAAGAAAGAGTTTGCATTTATATATTATTATTCATAGTTTCAGGATGTTGCAAAATGCCTCACTATCGATGAAGTTCTTTGAATTGTTGTCAGTGTTGTAATTTCAGAAAATATGGCATATACTTTATGTGCAGCAGTATCCTACAAGCATTGAGTTAAATGATTAAATGGCTTTTTTTGGTGGTACTGGTTGAAGAATAAATATTAGCAAGGATACTGAGTAAAGTCCCTGCTCTTCTTTGACACATTTATTCACGTATTTAAAATGGCAGGTGGAGCCTCCATTAAATGTCTGACATAGAAGACAGTGGCTCTGACAGCACAGTGCTCCCACAATGCTGTCTTGAAGTGCCAGACTTGCACTGAAGCCCATTGAGGAGAAGTTAAACCCACAACTTTTGACTTAAAAGACTATAACTGAGTCAAGGCTGTCAGCATGACTGGCAGGGCCATAAAGAACTAGGTTACTGTGTTGAGAACGTGTGTGGATTAACCAAAAGGAGAAGAGAAAGAGTAAATGTGCACCACTCTGTATTGCATGGTTTCAAGACTCTTTCTTGAATACTACATGTTCTCTTTCAGCTAAGACAGCAATGACCATTTCTGCCACTGGTGTCTATGATTATAGTCTCATCCTTCTGTTCATTTGCTTGTGTACTAGATTCCCATGCAGGAAGAGAGACAGTGGGTTAGTGCATGTCTTTGATGAAGATATATATGCCAGCTTGGTACACCATGCACAATAAGAGGAAGAAACATCAAGTGTAGTCAAGAATAGAAAATAGTTGAGAGGACAGTAGCAGTGTTGATCATTTAACTGTAAGCAGAAGGAGTTGTAGTGAACTGATTTTTCTGATGAGCTAGAGGCATGCAAAACAGGAAAGGAAAGGATTGATTGAGATGGGCTAAAATAGAACAATGCAGAGTTGTAATGAGACCAAGAGATATGAAGGTCAGTCTTGCATTGGCAGCTTAATAAGGTTATTATATATTTCCAGTATTAGGTCCTTGGAACGATATAACTTGCAAAGATTTGCTCTCCCATCTATTTCCATTGCTTCAGATGAATGGGCCATCTTTAATTCATGAGAGCAAAAGAGGATCCGTTCCTATTCTTCAAATGCCCCACAATCACCTCATGGCTGTACTGGAAATTAGGACAGCTGAGGAGAATGTCACACAGATTGCTGCTTTGATAACTTGCTCTCCAGTGATCATTTGATGAACATGCACCTCCCTTTTAACAAATGCAGTCTATCTTTAAATGGTCACCATGCAATTCTTGTTTCCTCAGTTGACAAGGTGTCACATGGAGCATGCTTAATTCAAGCAACTCTTCTTGTTTTAAAATGCCATTAGCCATGGAGGCGGCCCATTGCCTACACAACATTTGTTAGATATAAAAACAGAACGTGTTTTTATATCTAACAAATGTTGAGTAGGCAATGGGCAAACAACATCAGTGATAAAAAAAATCTATTTATATTAGTTTGTGCTAGGCTATGATAACAAATCATCTTCTTGCATCAATGTAAATAGGAGAAAAAGTGCAACTGCTGAGGCTGTTCCCAAGTCACAGCTTTTTTATTTTCAGCTCCTTTCATGTAAATCTGAGTGTATTCTGCTTCAAACACTCGTTTGAACTACTCCTGAGATCATATTGCCCAAGCTGACAACATCATAAGCCCATAAATTTCAAAGATTCCCTCCTGTGCACTCTATGCCATCAAGTAAAGATACAAAGATCTTCCATCAAAGAACACTATTTCAATCCATAGTTCTTTGGCTTATTTTTCATCTTGTTCAAGATTCTTGTATTTATTCTGTGTGTCAGAAAGTCAAATTTTTCTAAACGATGCAGAAATGAAGACACCTTCAGTTATAAGTCTGATGGCAATCATTTTCAAACAGGACAAGAAAAATGTCTCTGAAATTAATTAGTGTGGAAGCTGCTGGATTGTCATGTGACATTAATGTCAATGTGCTTGTTTAATTTTAAGTGGTTAACATGAACATTTTAAGTTGTCCTCTAAAAATATTTTGCATTCACTGCTTTACAAAGCATAAACTGCAATCCTTTGCCTATAACACTCTCCAAACAAACTAACCACACTGCTTCAGCGTTATCTTTCCAATGATAGTCTCACATTTCTCACACTGACAAGTTGAGGAGAAATGCTTTCTTTTAATCTTCTTTATAGTCCTAGCTCTTCAGCACAAGTGGGACTCTCTGGATGATTTATTTTGGTTTATAAGGGTTCTCTGGATGACTTTCTTCACTTTATAGTGGCTCCCTGGGTTAAGTGTTTTTGCACTCATGCAAGAATAGCAAACTGCACCATATCTCTGGAAACTGGAAAATAATTAGTTCCTTTATGTAAAGCAATACAGTTCCTTCGAAAATGCCAAAACTTGTTTCCTGAATCAATGCCAGCACCAGACATTGTTCAGCTAAGGGCATAGAAAACAATGGTGCATTTTAGGTTTTCCCGATGTTGAGGTTTTTGTTAGGTTCCGACTGCAAGAAGGGTTTGCATTTTCAGCCAGGTAAGGCAGAACATGCTTTGAATTACCTTACCCTTCATGGTGTGATTCTAGCTAAGACAAAGGCACAAAGTCATTACCTCAGCCAGAAGAAATGCACTTCATTCTGTTCAACAAAAATTCCTGCTGTTTTCTTTTATCTTTAGTGTATCATTCAAATATTTCTGACACTCACAATGCAAATGTTGTTGATTGAATGTACTCCATTCTCTAACTTCATAATTTAGGTGTGATCATTCTCTTCTCTCTTACTTTCACACATTACTAAATATGAACATGAAACTACAGTTCTTTCAGAAAATGAACAAAAGTTATCATTCAGACAATGGACAGACCCCATGTCAGTGGGGTGCAGGTTGTAGGTGATGGGTGGTAGGTGGGCAGTGGTCCATGTGAAATTCCCTAGGTGTCTTCCATGCCTTCAACGTATCTGAAACTTTTACAGGAGACAAACGAGCCAGAGGGCAACACACCTGCCCTTACCCCAGTTGATGCAAATCCCAGTTAATGGTGACTTAAGATTTGCTTCCTGACTTTGCAATTTTCAGCATAGCAAGAAGACATCAAGCATGTTGGGTTGGGGGACAGACAAATCAGTGGGAAAAAAACAAGGGACATATGCCTTGCAAATTCCCTTTCCTGTTCATTGGAATCCATTCAATCTCAACGCAGATTCTCCATTTCCATCTTTTTTTTCCCAAACTGGTCCCCAGACCACTTGCCACATCTCCTCACCCAAAAAGCCAACCTGTATAGCTTTGAGCTTCTTGAGGTAGGGCTTCCTCACAAGCAAAGGGCACAATTGTGCTAGAGAGGGTGCAGAACAGATGTATCAGGATGTTGCCTGGGCTGGAGTGATTCTGCTATCAAGAGAGACTAGTTAGACTGGGCTGTTTGTCTTAGAGCAGAAAAGGCTATGTGGGAATCTGATTGAGGTATACCAAGGGAGATATCTTTCTCATTAGTAGAAGGGTTAATAAACAGGGGGCACATTTTTTAAAGCAAGAAACAAGGGGTTTGGAGTGGATATGATTTAGATTCTCTTGGCACTTATTTTCTTATTATTCTTTCCAGGGTTATGAATGTCTCTGGCAATGCCAGTATTTGTTGCTCATCCTTAATTGCACATGAGAAGGTGGTGATAAGTCACTTGTTTGAACTGCTGCAGTCCATATTGTGGATGTGCATCCACAGTGATGTTAGGGATGTCCAGTATTCTGGCCCAGAGACAATGAAGTAACATAACATAGTTCCAAGTCAGAATGGTGACTTGGAGGGCAACTTTCAGTTGGAAGTATTCACATGTACCTGTTGTTCTTCTCCTTCTAGATTATTGAAATCATAGTTGTGGAAAGTACTGTTGAAGGAGTCTTGGAAAGTAGTGCAGTGCATCTTCTACATAGCACACACTGCTGCCCCTACCTTTTATTGGTGGAGGGGAATGAAAGTTAATCACGGTGGTTAGAGTGCTGACCAACCGAACTGCTTTTCATGATGATGCTGAGTTTCTCAAGCATTTTTTAGAACCATAACCATCAAGGCAAATTGGGACTAAACTATCACACTCTTATCCTGTGCCTCGTAGTTAGTGGTTTGGCTTTGCAGAGTTATGAGGTGAGCTACTCCCAGAAAAATTCTCAGTCTCTGACCACTGCTTGCAGCAACAGTATTTATATGGCAAGTCTGCTAAGGGTATAAGTCAGTGATAATTCACAGTATGTCGATAGTCGGTGATTCAGCAATGGTCACCAAAGCTCTGAATACCAAAGGGACATGGTTAGATTCACTTTAGTTTGGTGTTAGTCCTTGCTTGGCATTTGTGCAGCATGAATGTTACTTGCTACTTATTAGCCCAACACAGTCTTGCTGCATTTGTACAGATGTTGTTTCAGTATCTGAGGAATCACGAAAGATACTAATATTGATAATTGCACAGCGATTATCGCTACTTCTAACTTTATGATGGAGAATATTTCCATTGTTCCATAGTGTATTAGTACTGCTCTCTGTCTATTTTATTATTGACTAGTATTGCTACTGTTTCTTTTGAAATCCTTCACTACTAGTTTAACATTTAGCTCCAGTACACATTTTAGGCAGTCTCTTGAGGTTTGTCACTTTCTTTACATTTGCTTAGCATTATGTTCCATTATTCACAGTTTTCAAGTTTTTTAAAGAGAGCCAATCTGAGTGCTTTTATTTTCTACAACTTCTCTCATTTCATTCTAATTCCACTCTCAGTATTTATCAGGACTTTAACTCTGATTCAGTCTAGCTTTCTTTCTTTCATTTGCCAGTAGTGTTGGAATTGTTCAATTGTGCTAATTGTTAACTTGCTCGGTTAGAGATTTGACTCATCATAAAGTTTCCCAAGAGTATCATCTTCAATACCTTTCCTCACAATACAGGTCCTTTTAATCCAACCCACCTATTAGAAAACTTAGTGGAATTAGATCAGCCACTTGTTTTTGACATCATCCAATTTTATTACTACTGACTTCAACAGTTTTTCCATTAAGATTGCCTGGCTACTGTAGTGCTATTTTAATTAACCTAAGAGTGCTCATCATTATTGGACATGGAAATTACTAGGCTTCACATCAGCACAGTAAAAGGAGCAATCATAAATCCAAGATGTACTCTTCCTCTAAAAGATGTGTGATGATGTTGTTTTGGGATGTGACACACCTATTCCAATACATCAAACAGTATGAGATTGCATGACTTACCTGATAAATGCAGTCTTTTACAATTAACCTATAAGATGTGCACATTGATAGTTGCTGTTGAAAAGGTGCTGGTGAGCTGCCTTTGTGAACTGCAGCACTCTATTTGACGTAGGTACACCAAAATTGCCATTAGAGAGGGAATTCCAAGATATTGACCCAGCAACATGAAAGGAGAACAATATATTTTCAAGTCAGGATGGTGAGTGGCTTGGAGGAGAATTTGCAGGTGCTGGTGTTCCCATGTATTTGTTGCCCTTGATCTTCTAGACGGTAACGATGATGAGTTTGAAAGGTGTTAGCTAAGGAGCCTTGGCTAATTTCTGCAATATATCTCACACTGAGCATCAGCGGTAGAGGGAGTGGATGCTTGTGGATGTTTTGCCAAACAAGTGGGTTTCTTTGTCCTGGATGATGTCAGTCTCCTTGAGTGTTGCTGAAACTGCACTCATTCAGGCAAGTGGTTAGTATTCCATCACACTTCTAACATGCATCGTGTAGATTAGTAAATGGGCTTTGGGGAAGTAGGAGGTAAAATATTTGCTGCAGTATTCCTAGCCTCTGAACTGCTCTTGTAGCCACAGTATTCATATAGCAAGTCCAGTTCAGTCTCTGGTCAATGATAACCCCCCCAGGATAATGCCGGTTGAATGTTGATAGTTAGGGCCTGCCAGTTACATGGCATGAATGTAATTTTCCAACTGTCAGCTCAAACCTAGTTATTATCCAGGTCACATTGCTTAAGAATCTGAGGAGCTGAGAACATACATATGTTAAATCTCTGTTCATAAAGGAGGACAGAAATAACATACCAGAAATACTGGAGAACACAGTGTTTAGTGAGAGGAAGGAACTGAAGCAAATAAGTACTAGTAGGGATGTGGTGTTGGGAAAATTGATGGTATTGAAGGCAGTTAAGTCCCCAGGGCCTGATAATCTATATTGCAGAGTAGTTAGGTATGTGGTCATAGAAGTAGAGGATGTATTGGTGGTCATCCTTCAAGATTCTTTTGACTCTTCAACAGTTCCTACAGGTTGGAGGATAGCTCATGTAACCACTCTCTTCAGAAAGGGAGGCAGGGTGAAAGCCAAGAATTACAGGCCAGTCAGCCTGGTATCAGTAGTGAGGAAAATGCTAGAGTCCATTATAAAACACTTAATATCTGAGCACTTGGAAAACAGTGGCAGCATCAGACACAGTCAGCATGGATTTGCAAAAGGATAAAACATACTTGACAAATCCACTGGAATTTGATGAGGAGAGTTGATGATGGGGAGGCAGTAAGTAAATGTGGTTTGCTTAGAATTTCAGGAGGCTTTCAACAAAACCCCGTATCAGAGCTTAGCATGTAATACTAATGCATGTAGGATTGGGAGCATGGTATTGAATTGAATAAAAATTGATTGATAGATAGGACACAAAGTGTAGAAATAAACTGGTCTTTTCCTGAATAGCAAGTTGTGACTAGTGGGCTACTGCAGCGATCAGTGCTGGGACCTCAGCTATTTACAATATCTATTAATGATTTAGATAAGGGAAGTGAATATAATATCTCCAAGTTTGCAGATGACACAAAGCTGGGTGGGAGGATGAGCTATGAAGCAGATCCAAAGATGCTTCAGTATGACTCGGACAAGCTGGGTGAATGGACAAATTCATGGCAGATGCAATATGATGTGGATAAATATGTGGTTAGCCATTTTGGGAGCAAAAACATAAAGATAAGTTATTATCTGAATGGCTGTAAATTGAGAGGGGAATTGTGCAATGAGACCTGGGTGTTCTCAAACATCAGTCACTGAAGGCATGCAAGTGCAGCAGGTAGTGAAGAAGGCAAATGGTACATTGGCCTTTGTAGCAAAAGGATATGAGTACAGGAGTAGAGATGGTAAGACCACATGTGAAATATTGTGTGCAGTTTTGGTGTCCTTATCTGAAGAAGGATGTTCAGTCTACACAGTGAGTGCAACGAAGGTTTACCAGACTAATTCCTGGGATGGCAGGGCTGATGTATGAGAAGAGGTTAAATTGGTTAGGAGCATATTTGGTTAAATTGGTTAGGAGCACGTGGGCGGCACGGTGGCACAGTGGTTAGCACTGCTGCCTCGCAGCGCCAGAGACCCGGGTTCAATTCCCGCCTCCGGCGACTGACTGTGTGGAGTTTGCACATTCTCCCCGTGTCTGCGTGGGTTTCCTCCGGGTGCTCCGGTTTCCTCCCACAGTCCAAAGATGTGCAGGTCAGGTGAATTGGCCATGTTAAATTGTCCGTAGTGTTAGGTAAGGGGTAAATGTAGGGGTATGGGTGGGTTGCGCTTCGGCGGGTCGGTGTGGACTTGTTGGGCCGAAGGGCCTGTTTCCACACTGTAAAGTAATCTAATCTAATCTAATATTTACTGGAGTTCAGAAGAATGGGTGGAATCTCATAGAAACCTACCACATTCTGAGATAGGGTAGGTAGGTGCAAAAAGGATATTCCCAATAATGGGGGAGTCCATAAGCAGGGGTCATGGTCTAAGGATACGGAGTAAACAATTTAGGACTGAAATGAGAAGTTTATTCTGGGAGTGGTGAGCCTGTGGAATTTGCTAACACTGAAAGCAGTCAGGGCCAAATTGTTGCATAATTTCAAGAACGAGCTGGACATGGCACTTGGATCCAAAGGAATAAAGAAAAGGGGGTTAAAGCGGGAACAGGCTATTGAATTGGATGATTAGCCATGTTCCTAATGAATGGTATAGCAGGGTCAAAGGGCCAAATGGCTTACTCCTGTTTCTATTTTCCATATTTCAATGGATGGTGTTAAATATGGTGGAATCAAACGTAAACATCCCAATTCTGATCTTATGATGGATGAAAGGTCATTGATGACACAGCTGAAGATGGTCAAGCCCAGGACGCTCCCTTGAGAAACTCTTAAACATGAAATGACTTACCTCCAAAAATAACAACCATCTTCCACTGTGCTTGGTGTGATTCTAACCAATGGAGCATTTTCCCTGTGAATCCAATTGACTCCAGATTTGCAAAGGTTCATTGATGCTTTTTGAATAGTTGGTTAACAGAAATATTCAGTGTGCAAAGACCCATTAAAGTCAATTGTCAATTGCGAGTGTAAACAGTGGTTAAAAAATCCAACCTAACATATTTTGCTAAATTCTGTTCAACACAGATGACTTTTGAAAACATGAACACACTGGAAATCTAATTCGTACAAGACACTGTCAATGACTTTGATTTTCCTGTATTATATAGCAGAATTTACAGAGTAAGAAGGACAATGTTAATTAGAAAATACATCAGTTTGCTGCCAAACAAGAAATGATAAATTGAAAATATTGAATTCCATCTTGCTTTGCAGTGAAGATACCATGTTACAGGAATGGGGAGGGATCCAGTGAGGCACAAAATAAAGGGGCAGTGAGTATGTGTGTAAATTTATTAAAGTGTGCATATGCTCTTCTGTCCACTTATTTTATTTCCCTTGATCTTCTCTTGCAAATAGCTGACATTCAGTTGCTTTACCTGATGGTGAGAGAGCTGTATGAGACCAATGGATGATGCATGACAATTACATTTAATTGACAGAGGGCTTGTACTGGCAATGAAGAAATTAAAACATGAAGAAATGCATGAAAATCAAGGAAAAGAAGTACAGTGAAATGCACAGACTTTACTCCTCCTGGTGTCAAGAACCTGTGATCAATCTTTGAATAGGTAAGAGCAGAGACAATGACAACACAAAAAAAAAGTTACACGATTCAAATACATGCTGCCTTTCAAAACGCAATTATTATTGTGTAAAAATTGATTGACAATGCGACTATTGGTTTGCCCGCTGAGCTGATTGGTTTGGATGCAGATGTTTTGTCACCTTTCTAGATAGCATCACCAGTGCACCTTCTGATGAAGCGTTTTTGTACTATTCCGCTCAATATTTATCTGACCCGGTCTGTTATGGTGGGTTGTATCATTTCCAGTCCTGCTTCACAGTGGCAGGTATAGAGGATCCATTTCTACGTGCCTGTTGATAGCGTTCCAGATTTAGGCCTCCAGAAATTTCTGTGTGTGTCTTTGGTTAGCTTGTCCCAAGATGGTTCTATTATCCCAGTCAAATTGACAGCCCTCCTTGGCTGAATGTATGGAGATGAGTGAGAATTGGTCATGTTGTTTTACTGCGAGTTGGTGCTCATGTATTCTGGTATCTAGTCTCCTTCCAGTCTGTCCTATGTAGTGTTTGTGGCAGTCACTTAATGGAATTTTGTATATTATGTTGATTCTGTATGTTACGAGTATGGAGTCTTTCATCCTTGACAGCAGTTGGCATAGCATGGCTGTAGGTTTGTGTGCTACCATGATCCTGAGTGGTCTTTGAAATCTTATCATTTCCAAGATGTTCTTAATATAAGGTAGGGTGACCAGTGTATTCGGCTGTACTGTGTCTTCATTACATTATCTGTTCTGGAGGCATCGGTAGATGAAATTGATTGGGTATTCGTTGTTTGCAAAAACGTTGTGGAGGTGTTCTTCATTTTTCACGTAGTTCCAAGGGAGCTGCAGTGAGATACTGCTCATTTGAATAGTGTTCTGATATAGCTCTGTTTGTGGGCATTGGGATGGTCTGTGTGGGTTGCCTTCCTGTATACCTTGGTTTGGAATTGACCATTAGTCATTCTTTCCACCATTATGTGCAGAAATGGGAGTTGGTTGTTGTTTTCCTCTTCTCTGGCAAATGTAATAACAGAAAATGTTGTTGATAAGTCGGTGTGTTTCCTTTAACCTAGTGTTATTGATGATGATGAAACTTGATGCCACACCATGAGTTTGAGTTCTTTACAGACCAGTAAAAGAGAAGGCAAAGTCAAGAGTTATACTTCCAAGTGACATTATCTATTAAGGTAAAGATAAAGTCATCATAGGGCTGCTCTCTCATTAGAAAGAGAGAGGGAGAGACATATACATGACTAGTGGTTTAACCTGAGAGTCACCACACCTTGAGCAAGGGGAGAAGTTGAGAGGGAGAGTTCTTCATGATCTTCAACTGGTGCAGGAATTGAATCCATGCTGTTGGTATTACTCTGCATCATAAGTTGGCTATCCAACCAACTGATTTGACCAACCCCCACAATTTTTATGCATTAATACTAAATAGTGCTATACATGGTAATTGTCGATATACCAGACTCTGATATATCGTCACATTAGGTATTGAGTAATCTATTTTCTTTGAGTGTTCATGTTCATGTATTCTCTGTGTTTTGTACTAGTCTTTCTAATTCCTCTCTTGTGGCATTTATAATCAGTTAGCTTAGTTGGTTGGACAGCTGTTTGTGATGTAGCATGATACCAACAAGTAATGGTTCAATTTCCAGCTGAGGTTACCATGAAGGATACTTTTCAACCTTTCCCCTCACAAAAGGCACGGTGACCCCTAAGTTATGCCATCACCAGTCATCTCTAATGGGAAAACAGACCTATGGCCTAGTAGGACTTTACCTTTACATTTTCCCTTATCTCTCCCATCCCTGTTCAGATCTTTGAATTGATGCACCCAAATCAATTGGTGGTAAGAAAAATCGATAACAAGGTATCGTAACACATGAAGTAAAGTTGCTGACTTTATTTATTCTCTGCTATTCTCTGTGTTTTTTTTTCCTTTTTCCAATTGCTTTTCTCTAAACCTGTACTTAAAGAATTAACTTAATTTGCTGTTGGTAATGTTTTCGCTATATTAACTCACTGTTATGAGTCTTATCTGTCTTCCTGAGGCTACTATTCAGTTGAAAACTAACCTTTCTTCGGCCCTTCCCTTAGGGGATCAAATCTATTTTGGGTGTCTGATAATCAGCATTTTTGTTTTGGGTACTCAGTTTGGAATCCCCCATTTAACTGCTAGCTGGCTTTTATTGTTTTCAATGTATTTTTAACTGTTTGTTTGACCTGTTAATGGCAGTTAAAGGCTATTTAAGATTTGCAGTGCTCTGGTTGTTTCTCTGAAGGAGTTTCAATTCAGCGATGCTTCCTTCATAGCTGCTGTTCAGCTCAATGTCTTTTTTTCTGACTGCTGGCTTGTCTTAAAGTTGTACTGACAATTTGTTGAATTTTTTTTCAGTCTTTCTCTCCTCTAGATAATCTCAGGTGTGTTTTTTGATCTTCACTGCTGCCACAATTTTCTAGGTAGTGAAATCCCATTCCACCACCTTTTATTATGCAGTTTGATGCCATGGTAATGAGTTTGGGTTCAAGACAGACTGTCGAGGAGAAAGCAAAGTCAAGGACTGTCTTCACACTTGGTTTTCAATATAACATTATTCATTATACATTAAATACTAAACGTCACTGTACACTGAAATCATCAATATACCAGGCTGTGATTTACAGCATATTGGGTAATGACTAATGAGTTCTTTGAGTATTCATGTCCAGTAGCTTTCTGTCTTTCTTCCAGAGGGTTTTATTCTATTGTCTCTTCCAGAATGTTCCTTCTAATCTGTTCTAACCCCACCCACACTATGGTATTTATATCAGTGATCTGAGGCTCTGTGACATTATCACAAGATTGCTCCAATGTTTTCTATGCCCTTGCACAAAACAATTTAACTTCAGTTTATTCAACAAATTTTGAGTTATCAATACAATATCGTAGGAGTTCCTCAGGAGAATGTCCTAGACCTGACCATCTTCAGCTGCTTCTTCAATGACCATCCCTCCATCATAAGATCAGAACTGGGATATTTGTAGATGATTGCATGATGTTCAACATCATTTATCAAAACATAGACCATGAAACTAACTAGTTCACTGAAGTTGTGTAAGAAAGGAAATCTACCATCTAAATCCAGTCAGGCTTCTATCTGAATCCAGGACCACAGCATTGTCGTTAACTTTTAACTGCCTCCTTAAATAGCCTAGTAAATGATTAACATGTCAAGAATTTGGTTCATCATCATCTTCTCAAGAGCAATTAGAGATGAACAATTAGCGATGTCCTACACATCAACGTCCGATGAATTCATAAACTAAAATAAAAAGTCCTTCATAAGTGTGCAAGACAATTGCTGGCAATTCAATGCATTAGCAACCATAGCACGCTGAAGATTTGCCTAAGAATGCCGAGAAATTACTTGGGAATTCTCTTCAATCTATCTCTGAAATATCAGTTGACATCTTGAAAAGTCCGTAAGGTTTCCCCTTTTTTGTACAACAGGATCACCAAGAAAATTTTCAACAAAGGTGTTAGATCGAAGGAGAATGCCGCTTACTTCTTATTCCTTCACATAGCTTTTTTTTTCATCAATTCACAATATATCTAAAAATCCTTCCCCAAGGAGTTATCAGGAACAAGTTTAATATTTAGCACTTCCTATAATGATTTTAGCATATTATACAGTAGATCACAGAAGTTGCGAAAGGGAATCATCACTGGTTAACTTTGCAGAATAATTTTTAATTTAAGAAGTGTTAGAAAAAAATCACCAAGTCTGGCAGCATCCGTAGAGAAAGAAACAGGTTAGTGTTTCAAGTCTAATATGCCTTATTCAGAAGTGAAGAGGGGTAAAAATGTGATGATTTCACATTGTTAATAAATGGAGGAGGTGGTCAGGTAAAAGAAAGGGAAAGTCAGTATAGGTGAAAAACTAAGAGTGATTAAATTTCAAAGATGTTATAGAACAAAGTCTGAAGGAAGTGCAAAGAGTTGATGTAAATAAACTGAGCAGTGGTGCAAAATAGCAAATTGAATGAAAAAGTATACAACTCTGCAAAGATTCATTGGAGGTCAGAAGTTTGGACAGTATAAAAACGGCAGCAAAGAATAATAAACTATATCTAGTCAGGCCCACCTACGATTCCAGAGCCACAGCAATGTGGTTATCTATTAATTGCATTCTTAAATGGCCTAGCAAACTACTGAGCTGCCAGGACTAGACCAATAAGAATAAAAAGGACGAGTGCAAGAAAAAGCTAATTAGAAATATAAAAACATATACTAAGAATTTCTGCAGACATCTACAAGTATGTAAAGTGAGGGGTGGTCATCTAGAGAGTGAATCTGGGGAATTAATAATAGAAAATATGGAAATGGCAGATGAATGAGCAGATATCTTGTATTTGCATTCAATAGATAGCATACAAATATGATCTAAGAAACAATTGTGATTCAAAAGCTGAAAGAGCATGAGGGCATCAAACAATTATAAACTAAGGGAAACAACCAAGCTAAGGGAACTTAGAAAATTACTAGCACCGAAAGATGTTAAGTCCTCCACAGAGGCCAGTATCCTGCCACCAAATCACCTTTTCTTTTTACACATGGAGAGTTCTTGACACTGATCCAGCTTCCTCAGAGCCAGCTGTCAGAGTGAACAGAAACTCTGACATCCTGTTTATATCGGTCAGCCAAGGCTCTGCAATGGACTAGATTAACAGTCCCAATTAGGGAACTCATTCTATTATTCCACCTGGCTGACCTTGTTACAATCAATACATCCTCCACTCCTAATGGACTTTATTCTAGGATCATAGTGAAATAGCAGCTGCATTAGCTTTAATTTTCCAAAAGTAGTGAGATTCTGGAAAGGTCCCATGGTCTATTTGTACTATTATTAAGGAGGTAATAATGTGCACTGAGAAAATCTCAACATATTCAGATACAATTGACATGATTATACAAGGTAAATCATGTTTGTCTCATTTTAATAATTTTTCTAAGGAAGTAACAAGCAACATGGATCAATGAGAACCTGTGGATGTGGTGTACTTAAGATTTCCAGAAGGCATTTATCAAGGTGAGACACACATGTTAATATACAACATATGGGTTTATGATGAGGGAAGACTTGTCCAACAGATGGTCTGTGGGTGTCAATGTTGCCAAGCTAGGGGTCCTATATGCCCTGCAAAGTCATTTTTTTAAAATAGAGTTAAGTGTAACCAGAAGACTGTGCAAAAAGCTGCCCCTCCAGCCAAAGGCCATTTATCTCCTGCATATCAGCAGCAAATGCAGGATGGAAGCAATCTTTGATTGGTGGAGTAGTGCAAATCACATGGTTTTACACAGTCTGAGGCCTACAGCCATGGCAGTGAGTCTGCAGGATGGACAAAAAGAGGGTTTTAGGGTCACAATGATTTGGAAGGAGATGAATGAGAATTAGCTTGCTGTTTTGGGGAAGGCAATAATAGTTGGACTATTATATGTGGGACTGGGGCTGGGGTAATGATGTGAGTCAAGTCACCGCCACCATGAATGGACAGAGGCAACAGTCATATGGTAACAGAATAGTCTGGAACAGATGACATGTTAGACTTGGCATTACTACCTTCATAGCCATCTTGTACTACTCCTCAGAGGTATTAATCAGCAAACATCTTGGCTGTGTGAGAGTGAATGCTGTTGGATGTGAAAGAATAGTTTGGATGAATTGAATGGGTGGGAATGCATAGGGTAAATGGGGGTGAATGGGTGTATGTTTGGGACAGAATTTTGGGTGGAGCATGGGTGAATGGGTGAGGGTGTTGAAAAATTACAGCTTGACTGGGTAGGCAAGAGTGATTGGATGCATTGGTGAATATGGGTGAATGGGTGCAGGATAGGTACTGGTTAAGAGGTGCTTATATGGCTATGGGTGTTTAATAGCCATCGGTGAATGAATGCGTTTGGTTGTAGGTAGGTGGGTGGGTATGTTCATTTGTCTGTATGAATGTGTATGTACGCAGTTAAATGGCTGTGTGGGGACATGAATGATTGTATGGAAGAATGGGTATGTGGGCAAACAATTGTGTGGGTGCACATGTAGGCATGAGTGAATGGGAGTGCAAGATGGGTACTAGTGAATGTGTGGGTGTGAGTGAATGGGTGTGCAAATGAGTGTGGATGAATGGGGTGGTATTGATGATTAGACGGGGACGTGAATGAAATGGAACCAGACACACACTCACCGTTTCCCTTCTCCTACTTCCTCCAGAAATCATGTTTCAATAGAATAATTGATGTCATGGATATTAGCCCTGTCATTTTATGTGTCCCACAGATGTGTCATATTCGTATGGAGATTTTATAGGGCCACAGGCTCAAGTGCAAATTCTGGTCATAGAGTCATAGAGACACAGCATAGAGATACATCAGTCCAACTCGTCCATGCCAAGCAGATAACCCAACCTAATCCAGTCCCACTTGCTAGCACCCGGCCATATCCCTCTAAACCCTTCCTACTCATATACTCATTCGGATGCCTTGATGCAACTTCCTCTGGCAGCTCAATCCATACATGCACCACCCACTGTGTGAAAGAGTTGCCCCTTAGGGCTCTTTTATATCTTTCCCCTCTCACCCTAAACCTATGCCCTCTAGTCCTAGAAGAGTATAAAAGTAGTTGGGGTATATTTAAGAGGGAAATCAGGAGGGAAAAAAGGGGACATGAGATAGCTTTGGCAAATAGGGTTAAGGAGAATTCAAAGGGTTTTTACAAATACATTAAGGACAAAAGGGTAACTAGGGAGGGAATAAGGTCCCTCAAAGATCAGCAAGGCGGCCTTTGTGTGGAGCTGCAGGAGATGGCGGAGATACTAAACGAGTATTTTGCATCAGTGTTTAATGTGCAAAAAGACATGGAAAGTATAGATTGTAAGGAAATAGATGGTGACATCTTGAAAAATGCCCATATTACAGAGGAGGAAGTGCTGAATGTCTTGAAATGCGTAAAAGTGGATAAATTCCTAGAACTCTATGGGAAGCTAGGGAAGTGATTGCTGAACTCCTGGCTGAGATATGTGTATCATTGATAGTCACAGGTGAGGTGCCGGAAGACTGGAGATTGGCTAACGTGGTTCCACAGTTTAAGAAGGGTGGTAAGGACAAGCCAGGGAACTATAGACCAGTGAGCCTGACATCGGTGGTGGGCAAGTTATTGGAGGGAATCCTGAGGGACAGGATGTACATGTATTTGGAAAGGCAAGAACTGATTAGGGATAGTCAACATGGCTTTGTTCGTGGGAAATCATGTCTCACAAACTTGATTGAGTTTTTTGAAGAAGTATCAAAGAGGATTGATGAGGGGAGAGCAGTGGACATCACCTATTTGGGCTTCAGTAAGGCATTCAACAAGGTTACCCATGGGAGACTGGTTAGCGAGGTTAGATTTCATGGAATACAGGAAGAACTAGCCATTTGGATACAGAACTGGCTCAAAGGAAGAAGACAGAGGGTGTTGGTGGTGGAGGGTTGTTTTTCAGACTGGAGGCCGAATTTCCAGTGGAGTGTTACAGGGATCGCTGCTGGGTCCACTACTTTTTGTCATTTATATAAATGATTTGGATGTGAGCATAAGAGGTATAGTTAGTAAGTTTGCAGGTGACACCAAAATTGTAGAAGTAGTGGACAGCGAAGAAGGCTACCTCAGATTACAACATCACCTTGATCAGACGGGCCAATGGGCTGAGAAGTGATAGCTGGAGTTTAATTTTAATAAATGTGAGGTGTTGCATTTTGGGAAAGCAAATTTTAGCAGGACTTATACACTTAATGGTAAAATCCTGGGGAGTTTTGCTGAACAAAGAGACCTTGGAGTGCGGGTTCATAGCTCCTTGAAAGTGGAGTCGCAGGTAGATAGGATAGTGAAGAAGGTGTTTGGTATGCTTTCCTTTATTGGTCAGAGTATTGAGTATAGGAGTCAGGAGGTCATGTTGCGGCTGTACAGGACATTGTTTATGCCATTGGTGGAATATTGTGTGCAAATCTGATCTCCTTCCTATCAGATGTTGTGAAACTTGAAAGGGTTCAAAAAAGATTTACAAGGATGTTGCCAGGGTTGGAGGATTTGAGCTATAGGGAGAGGTTGAATAGGATTGGGGCTGTTTTCCCTGGAGCGTTGGAGGCTGAGGGATGACCTTATCGAGGTTTATACAATCATGAGGGGCATGGATCGGATAAATAGACCAAGTCTCTTCCCTGAGATGGGGGAATCCAGAACTGGAGGGCTTAGGTTTAGGGTGAAAGGGGAAAGCTATAAAAGAGACCTAAGGGGCAACTTTTGCACGCAGAGGGTGGTACATGTATGGAGCTGCCAGAGGAAGTGGTGGAGGCTAGTATGATTGCAACATTGAAAGGCATCTGGATAGGTATATGAATTGGAGGGATATGGCTGCTTGCTGGCAGGTGGGACTAGATTGGGTTGGGATATCTGGTTGGCATGGATGAGTTGGACCAAAGGGTCTGTTCCGTGCTGTACATCTCTATGACTCTATGGCTATATTTAAACAGCACATACAATAACACATTCATGGTTTAGTTTCAGTCTGATTAGAATCATAGTTCTAAATTAAAACATTGGACTAAATGAAATTAACAGATTCTTGGTAAATGGTGTACCTTGACTGAAATATTTTACAGCATACTTCAGTGACTGCTGGCCCAGTCTGTTAGTATGTGCAAGGGTTTCTGAACTAGACTCCCAGTGCAAAATTTTCTTCACATACTGATGGTCCCGATGGGGGTGTGGCACTTATGTGCAGATTCAAAAAGACAAGCATCACTTTATTCATACCTAGCAGCATCAGTCTGGCCGTTTGTTAGGAATTTGTAATCCTTGGAACTGATATGACCACTCCCTATCTACTCGCTGCAGATTGAAAACCTTTGGCATATCCAAGCACAGACAACAAGTGGCTTTATGGTTCAGCAATGCCCCTGTAGCAAGTTCTTCCCTATCCAGCTGCAAACAGCCATCGGTCCTTGATCCACATGATGATAGGGAAAGGCTCTCCTACCTAGCCAAATTAGCCTGCATAGACCTTGTAATGGTCGTGAACAACTCCTATGTTCTACAAGTATGGGAGGCATGGTGCAGTTACTCCCAAATCACACTACATGTGCATTAAGCAAGTATGTGAGTGGAGAGGATAAGAGTTTGTGTTGTGGGCCTCACTGTCAGATGGAACATGTGGGATCAATTGTGGGAGCCACTTCATGCTGTGAAAATTGCGTAACTTGCAGGACAATTGACCCACACACTTTTCAAATCCAGCAATTACATTAACACTACAGTTCTGGCTGCCTGTTCCAGGTCAGTGGTGAATTGCACAAAGTCATTGGCTCCTCTGAGTAGAACCCCCTGAGGCATCTGTCAGTGAAAGATTGAGAGGCGTCACACATGTACCAAGTGGAGAACTAGAACAATGTGGATGCACAGAATTTCAATGAAATGTTTAATTCCAACTGACTTTGAGTTGCCTCCCAGTCCACCGAGACACAAATCTTCTTTGAGGAACTGACTTGTCAGGGGGGAGGGAAGTGAAGGATAGAATCCCTTGACATCCTCAGCCATTCCTGATATTTGCAGGTCAGCGGTCTGCCTGAGGTGCATTTAATTATGCATGCATGCTCAGCATCTCACTGACCATGCTGAATGACCACCCTTCTCCTAGAACCTCTTTTTGATATTCAGGTTGCTCTTTGTGAATCCTTGGACCACTCTTCATCAGTCTACCTCCAATTGCACCACAGCTAACAGAAGCACTGATGCATTTGACCCATCTTGTCTGCCTGAAGTGAACTGTAAATGTAAGGCAACTAAAGATCCAGTCAGCACATTGTCTTTAAAGCCCTCCCTCCCATTCCTCCCTGAGCACTTCAATGAATATATTAATATACAAATTCCATCAGAAGCAAGCCACTCATCCTCCACCATTCAATAAGATCATGGTTGATCTGTTTGTGTTACAAATTCTACATTCTCATCTATCCTCAACAACGTTTGACAGTCTTGCCGAGCAAGATTCTATCACATCTGCCTAAAAACCATTCAATGATCCCCTCCCCACCTTCCACATGCTTCTTGAACCAGAGAGTTCCACAGTCTCACAATCCTCTGGCAGAAAAAATTTTTGCTCATTTCTGTCCTAAAATGGGAGTCCCCTAATTTTAAAAGCAATACTCACAAGTTCTGGATTAATCCATTAGAGAAACTATCCTTTCCACATCTACCTTTTCAATATCTTTCAGGATCTTGAATACTAAACCTAAGTCACCCCAACTCTCTAAACTCCAGTGGAAGCAAGCCCAGCCTGTTCAACCTATTCTCTTAAGTCAATCCATTCATTTCAGGCAGCAATCTAGTAAGCCACCATGAACTGCCTCCAATATTTAGACATCTTTCCTTAAATAAGGAGATCAAAAATGCATAGTATTTGAGATGTGGTCTCACCAATGCCCAACAGAACAAAAGCATAATATGCCAAATTTTACATTCAATTCTTATCATAACAAAGGGCAGCATTTTATTAACTTTCTTAATTACTTTCATTCTAATATTTTGTGAATTATGTAGCTAGATCCCTCTGAACTTCAAAATTTTGAAGTCATTCTCCATTTAGGTAAGCTACATTTTACAATTCTTCCTGCCAAAGCTTTGCATTTCCCATATTATACTCCATCAGCTAAGTTGTTGCTCATTCAGTTAACTTGTTATATCCACCTGCAATCTCATTATATCGTCTTCATCAAATGTTTTCTGACCCACCTTTGCTTATCTGTAAATTTAGCTACCATACCCTAGCTACATTCAACTAAGTTATTGACATTAATTGTGAAAAGCTGAGGCCCTAGCATACACCTCTTTGAGATTACACTTATCATATCTTGCCAATCACAAAAATACTCATTTATGCATGCTGTCTCTTTTCTGCCACTCTGTCAATCTTCTATCCATGTTAACCTGTTAACCCCTATATCATAAGCACCTACTTTGTAAATAATCTTTTACATGGCAATTGTTAAATACTTTCTAGAAATCCAAGTACAGTGTGTCTTCCCTTTATCTGCAGCACCTTCCACTCCTTCAAAAACCTCAATACAATGATTAAACTTAATTTCCATTTCATATACCCATGCTGAATCTTCCTGATCTTGTTGAATTTTTCTAAGTACTGAGCTATGACTAATGGGGAGCCTTATACTTTGCATCAGCCATTATCTCTAACCAATTCACCATGGACCACCCTATTCTCATGTTTTACTCCAGAGAATTAATTGCAGTGTCATCCTTCCTCTTTTCCTCAATCATCTTTGACCTTCCCTCCTTCACTGTCAACCCTCTTCCATCAGCCTTCTGTGCCCCAACCTACCTTTGACCAACCAACAGCCACTTTCGAGGGTTTTCCAATGCCATGCTAAGGATATCCCTAGCATATTAGGACTGTTCTCCTTTACCTTTAACTTTAATCCATCATTCTTGACTTTCTTGCCAACAGCCTCAACCTGTCTGTACCCCCTATTTCTCTCATCTCTCAGGATCTTCCATTCCTTGCCTAAACCTTGATCATCTTGTCATGTTTGTGCTGGACCTACTGTCTGCAATTATTTATATTTATTCCATGTAAGTTCCAGCTTCCTCCCTCTGTCCGAAACAAGCCTTTGTAAGCTTGCTTACTTTCTCCCTCGCTCATTGGTCAGCAATGCCCCATTCCCCTTTCACAGCTATTCCCTCCCTCTTCCAGTTAGCCATATGCTTTTCCATTTGCACAGCCACCGCCTGATTTCTTTGCATTGTTGTCTCTTCAATCATGGTTCAACAAGGCTCATCATGCAAAGCAAGCAGTTTCTAAGTTTCCAAAATTTACCATGAAGACTGCCTCATCTGCTGCATGTCACTTTTATCCAGGCATGAATCTAAAAGGAGAAAGTGAGGTCTGCAGATGCTGAAGATCAGAGCTGGAAATGTGTTGCTGGAAAAGCGCAGCAGGTCAGGCAGCATCCAGGCAACAGGAGAATCGACGTTTCGGGCATAAGCCCTTCTTCATTCCTGAAGAAGGGCTTATGCCCGAAACGTCGATTCTCCTGTCCCCTGGATGCTGCCTGACCTGCTGCGCTTTTCCAGCAACACATTTCCAGCTATGAATCTAAAAGGCCAAGAGTGAATTTAAAAGCATGCTTCTCTCATTTCCTGCAGACTTAATTCCAGAGATACAATATAATATGGCATAGTTATGTTAATGAACATGCACGACTTGTTAATCTATTAAAAATAATTACATTGCTTGTTGTCGGATGAGAACAATTCACCTTGAATCCACCGGCAATGTCCATTCTGCTGTTGGAAAGCTGGCATTTTGCCTCCCACTTAATTGAGTGCCCACATCCATCTCGTTCACTATTCTATGGGGTTTTGCAAGATATAATTCCTAGTTTTGGCTGATGAAATCCCATTTATTCAGTAAAAGTTAGTGATTAGATAAGTATTAGTTACTTAGAAAATAAGGGAAATATTGTTGGAGATGTCTTTTCATACAAACAAGGATCTCTTGAGTAATTGACCTAATAGATGCACCAATGACACAGTTCATGAAATAACTTTTTAGGATATGAAAGTGAAATAAGATCTGAGTAATCCATTCTGTTATCCTGGATTAACCCTTCCTGCCAACTTCCCAGCAAAGCCAAGAAATTGCTGTTGCCACGTAACATTACAGCAGGAGGTAATTGTACAATATTTGCTTATGATTGAAAGAATCCGTGATTTTGCACAATTTTAGACCACAAAATTCCTGTCACAAAATTACAAAAGGACCTTTGAGCTGTTGGGATAATGTGGTGCACAGCCTTTCTGTCAGCTTTGCTCTGCATATAAATTTAGGGATTATTGTTTGAGAAACATGGAGCACACCAAATGAATGACTTCATACATTGCACATGTAATGTACTAAACTCTTGCCACATTAAACAGCATAAGCGTTCAGCCAACTTTTTTTTTATATCAAGTATAAAATGGCCAAACAGCCAGGGATAAGACTTAAAATTTGATGAAACCAAGGAAGAGCTAAAGCAAAGGGGAAGACTCTTCAACACAACTTAATTAGAAAAATGGATCACTTTTAAAGGTATAGTGTAAAGCATACATGACATTATTTCACCAAGATGAACAATCTCAGCCTAAAACATCCTGTTCCTAAATAGATGAACAACTAAGTTAAAGGTGAGATAATTAGTAAAATAACTCGTTTGGTATGTATAGTAGAAACCCAAAAAATGTGTTAAAAGGGCAAAGAGAGAGACCAAGGAGAAAGAATGACTAACCATAAAAAGCAAAATAATTTGAGAATCACAGCAGCAAAAGAGAATGGGTGAACATCAGAAAAGATGTTAATGGGAAACAACTGAATAACCACAAAATAACAATATGGTAAATGATTATTTTCACCAATTAATTACCAGTGAAAACATGAGCAAAATGACTCTTCCAAACTATGATATCTCTAAATAAAAGTGATACCTTTGTTGAAATTACGTGGAAGTCCATGTTAAGTTAATTTGACTCTAAACAAAAAAAATCATAAGAGATAGCTGACATTTATTATAAAGCACAGTCAAGGATAATCAGGGAATCTGTGGACTCTGGGGCAGAAGTTTTTTTTATTTTTTCACAAGGTGAGGGTATTGCTTTCTAGGCTAGCATTTATTGCCCATCCCAGAAGACAGATAAGAGTCACCCACATTGCTGGTTGTCTTGAATCAGATAAGCCCAGACCAGGTAAGAAGGGCAGTTTCATTCTTTAAAGGACATTCATGAACCAGATGTTCTTTTCCTAGCAATCTACAATGGGTTCATGGTCATTATTAGACTCTTAATTCCAAATTTTCTATCAAATTCAAATTCCACCCTCTTCTGTGATGGGATTTGAACATAGAAAATAGGTGCAGGCGTAGATCATACAGCCCTTCAATCCTGCACCACCATTCAATATGATCATGGTGATTTCAGTATCCCACTCCTGCTTTCTCTCCATACCCCTTGATCCCTTTAGTGCAAAGGCCACATCTATCTCTCACTTAAATATATCTAAAAAACTGGCCTCAACAGCTCGCTGTGGTAGAGAACTCCACACGTTCACAACTCTCTGAGTGAAGAAATTCTTCCTCATCTCAGTCCTAAATGGCTTACCCATTATTCTTAGACTCACCTCTAGTTCTGGATTTTCCCAACATCAAGAATATTCTCCTCACATATAGCCTGTCCAGTCCTATCAGAATTTTACATGTTCCTATGCAATCCCCCCTCATTATTCTAAAGTTCAGTGAGTACAAATCCAGTCAATCCAGTCTTTTTTCATATTTTCATCTCGGGAATCAGTCTGGTGAACATTTACTGGACTCTCAATAACAAGAATGTCCCTCCTCAGACTAGGAGACCAAAACTACACATAACACTCAGGATGTGGCCTCACCAAGGCCTTTTAAAACAACACCAAGAACCCAAGTCCCCAGAACATTGCCAGAGTCTTACATCTTAAATGGGAGATCCTTTTCTTTCTAAAAAAAAGGTATTATATACCTTAGTTCCAGATTCTCCCACAAGATGAAAAATCTTTTTAACATGTACCCTATCAAGATTCCTCAGAATCTTCTGCTTTAATAAAATCAGCTCTCAAGTGTTTTATCATAAAAGGATGTAAATCATCTTCTTATAAACTCTAATGCGTAATGGCTCAAACTGCTCAATCTTTCCACATAAGTCAACTCTCCATCCCAGAGATCATTTTCTTAACTGTATCTAATGCTTGTGTATTCTTTGTTAAGGAAGAAGACCAAACTACACACAGTACTCTATGTGGTCTCACCAATGTCTATACAACTGTAACATGATTTCCCTACATTTTCACTCCATCCTCCTCAGAAGAAAGACAAATACACCCACTTGCCTTCCTTATTATTTGCTATGCATGCATACTAAGATCTTATGATTCATGTCCGTGGACCCAGAGATCCTTATTTACTGCAGAATTTTTCAGTCTCTCTCTGTTTAACTTACATTCTTTTTTTTATTCCTCCTACCAAGAATGGACAACTTTACATTCTTCTACAATATACCGTTAATGTTTTGCCCATCTACCTCCTTTTGGATACTTATTGCGTCCTCAAGTATTGTTCAATTGTTTCATGTCTGATCATTGACCTATGTTCATTTTGCTTGATTGGTTAAACCTGAATAAGGACTCAGGACAAAGTAAGCTATGGAACCCACTTCCATTCATGTTACAATTGAATGCTGGAAATGAACAATTCAACAAGAAGTTAAAGAATAGTCTGACAGTTAATATATCAAGGATAAAACACTTGGACAAATCTATTCATACCCTTCTTTGCAGATGGCAATACATCCCACTATCTCCGACTAGAAAGTCACCAACCAAAGTTATGACAGGTCAAAATTTTTGCATGAGCCTCACTATTATTAAGCTGCCAATACAATTTAATTAACTAATAGGAGCAAAAGCAAAACAAATGACAAAACAACCAAGTAAAAGTATATTTCAACAAACAAGTACACATAAGGGAACTATGATGTAACATTAGAGATAAAATTCATATTGAATGGCCAAGTCATGAACACAAACATGCATTGTCACTATTTGGACCATAGCAGATCAAGTAGCTGATCTGCACCAGTTCTTATTGGTTGGATGACAATTAAGTGGGATACAAGATATGTGATAAACCAGGATATTTGAGGACAATGATTATAAAAATTACTTCCTTTTCTGATGAGTGACTGTCATGTTGATCATCCAGCTCATCATGTTGACCATGCAAACCATAATCTTAAATTCATAGATCTCGTTGCCATAAACACATAGTGATTCGGGAAATCTTGTATCTCAAAGCCTATTTATTTAGAGAAAGCGGATAAGTTGAGCTTTAATTAATCACTTGATGGGGAGTGTTGTCGAACAGAGAGAACCAGAGGGTTTGGAGTTCTTTGACACTTGCGTCACAGTTGGACAAGGTGGTTAAGAAGGCATTTAGCACACTTGTCTTCATTGCTCAGACCACTCAGTATAGGAACTGGGATGTCATGTAGCAGTTGTATAGGACATTGATGAGGCGACTTTTGGAGTACTGTATACAGTTATGGTCGCCATGTTATTAAAAAAAAGATGTTTTAAATTGAAGAGGATGCAGAAAAGATTTACAAGGATGGTATTAGGATTGGAGAGTTTGAGTGATAAGGAGAGGATAGATAGACTGGGACATTTTTTCCCTAGAGCATAGGAGGTTGAAGGGTGACCTTATAGAGGTTTATAAAATCATGAGGGGCAAAGATAAGGTGAATAGCAAAGGTCTTTTCACTAGGGTAGAGGAGTTCAAAACTCAGAGGCCATATTTTTATGGTGAGAGGAGAAGGGTTTAAACGGGACCTGAGGGTCAACATTTTTCACTCACAGGGTGGTTCATGTGTGGAATGAACTGCCAAAGGATATAGTAGATGCAATATTTAAAAGATATTCCGACAGGAACATGAAAATGAAAGGTTTAGAGCTAAATAGGACAAACACAGGCAAATGGAACTAGTTTAATTGGGAAACTTGGGTCAGCATGGACAATTTTGACTGAAGGGTCTGTTTCCGTGTCATATGACTCTATGGTTCTATGTGTTGTTTAGGATGTTTTAATTTAACATAAGATCTTTACTTTTACAACGGGAACAGATAGAGTATTTTCCTTTATGTGTTCAACTGCAAGTTTGAAGTTTGACCAAGTGATAATGAAGGAACAATAATATATTTTCAAGTGCCAAGATAATATAAAACATGGAAGGTAACTGGTACTTTCATGAATCTAATGCCCTTCTCCTTCTAGTTTATAGAAGTTGTAGGCTTGGAAGGTGCTACCAACAAAGCCTAGGTAAGTTGTTGCAGTTCATTTTGGAGATGGTATAGCCAGCAGTATCAATGAATCAGTGCGGAAATTAGTGACTTTTAAAGGAGATGGACTGTCCAGGGTGCTAGCCAGGGTAGAAATGAAAGAATAGGCAGGATGAACACGTGGCTTGAGCGAAGGTGCAGGAGGGAAGGGTTCAGATTTGTGGGATATTGGGACCGGTTCTAGGGAAGGTGAGACTATTACAAATTGGATGGTCTATACCTGAACCAGAGAGGAACTAATGTCCTTGGCTGTTGGGAAGGTTTTAAACTAATGTGGCAGGGGACTGAGAACCAGAAGAGAAGACCACTAGACAGTGAGGTGAAAACTGGAAACTGTAAGGATCATGAAGTTAGCATTACCAAGAGGAAAAGTAGGCAGAGAGCAGATGAATGCAAAAGAACTGGTGGCCTGAAGTGCATATGCTTTAATATAAGGAATATAGTGTATAAGGCAGATGAACTTAGGGCTTGGATTGGTGCCTGGGAGTATGATGTTATTGCGATCACAGAGACTTGGTTGAAAGAAGGGCATGATTGGCCACTAAATGTTCCAGGATAGAAATGCTTCAGACAGGACAGGGAGGGAAGTAAAAGGGGGGGATGGAGTTGCATTGCTGATCAGGAATGATATCATGGCTGTGCTAAGGAAGAACACTACGGAGGGATTTAGTAGTGAGGTGTTATGGGTGGAGCTGAGAAATAAGAAGGGTGCAGTTACATTGATGGGGCTGTATTACAGGTTTCCCAACATGAGCATGAGGTAGAAGAACAAATAGGGAAATTGATTATGGAAAGATGTTGAGGCAACAGGGTGGTGGTGATGGGAGATTTTAATTTTCCAAATATTGACTGGGATACACTTAGTTTCAGAGGTCTGGATGGGGCAGAATTTGTAAGGGACATCCAGGAAAGTTTTCTAGAGCAGTATTTCAATAGTCCGAAAAGGGAAGGGGCCATATTGGACCTGGTGTTGTGGAATGAGCCAGGCCAGGTGGTAGAAGTTGCAGTGGGGTATTTCTTTGGGAATAGTGACCACAATTCTGTAAGTTTTAGAATAATCATAGACAAAGATGAGAGTGGTCCTAAGGGACAGTACCAAACTGGGCCAAGGCCAATTTTATCAAAATTAGGCAGGACTTGGGAAATGTGGTTTGGACACAGCTATTTGAAGGAAAGTTCACATTTGATATGTGGGAGCCTTTCAAAGATAGGTTGAAGATAGTGCAGGACAGGCTTGTCCCTTTGAAAACAAGGGATAGGAAAGGCAAGATTTGTGAACCGTGGATGACAGGAGAAATCGTGCAACTAGCCAAGAGGGAAAGGGAAGCGTACATAAGGTCCAGGCAGCTAAGAACAGAACAGACCTTGGAGGAATATCGGGAGAGTAGGAGCAATCTTAAATGAGGAATCAAGCAGGCTAAAAGGGGTCATGAAATAACTTTAGCGAGCAGAATTAAGGAGAATCCCAAGGCCTTTTATTCTTATATAAAAAGCAAGAGGGTAACCAGAGAAAGGGTTGGTCCACTAAAGGATAAGGAAGGAAGGCTGTGTGTCGAACCTGAGAAACTGGGTGAGATTCTCAATTATTACTTTGCATCAGTGTTCACTGAGGAATGGGAGGTGATGAATGCTGAGATTAGAGGAAGAAGTTTGTTTAGTCTGGATCACGTTGACATATGGAGGGAAGATGTGTTGGGTCAGCTAAAGGATATTAAGGTGGACAAATCCCCAGGACTGGATGGGATCTATCCCAGGTTGCTGAGGGAGATGAGAGAGGAAATAGCTTGGGCCCTGACAGATATCTTCTGGCATCCTTAAACACAGGTTGGGTGCCGAAGGACTGGAGGGTTGCTCATGTTGTCTCCCTGTACAAGAAAGGCAGTGAGCCTAACGTCAGTGGTGGGAAAGTTGTTGTTGATGGTACTGAGATAAAATGTATTTATATTTGGAAAAAAATGGGCTTATCAGTGATAGGCAACACGGTTTTGTGCAGAATAGAACGTGCCTTATCAACTTAATAGAGTTATTTGAGGAAGTGACCAAGTTGATAGATGAAGGAAGGGCTGTAGATGTCATATCATGGACTATAGTAAGGCATTTGATAAGGTTTCCCGTGGTAAACTAATGAAGTCACATGGTATGCAGGATGTTTTAGCTAGGTGGATAAAGAACTGGTTGAGCAATAGGAGACAGAGAGTAGTAGTTGAAGGGAGTTTCTCGAAATGGAGAAAGGTGACCAATGGTGTTCACAGGGATCAGTACTGAGGTCACTGTTGTTTGTAATATACATCAATGATCTGGAAGAGGGCATTGTTGATCTGACCAGTAAGTTTACAGATGACACGAAGATTGGTGGAGTAGCAGAAAGCATAGGGGACTGTCAAATAATACAGGAGAATATAGATAGACTGGAGAGTTGGGTGGAGAAGTGGCAGATGGAGTTCAGTCCAGGCAAATGTGAGGTGATGCATTTTGGGAAGTCTAATTGCAGAGCGAACTATACCGTAAACGGAAGAGCCTTGGGAAAAGTTGATGATCAGGGAGATCTGGGAGTTAGGTGGATAGAGTGGTCAAGAAGGCATTTGGTATGCTTGCCTTCATCGGACGGGGTGTTGAGTATAAGTGGTGGCATGTCACGTTAACATTGTACAAAACTTTGGTTCGGCTGCATTTAGAATACTGCGTACAGTTCTGGTCACCACATTACCAAAAGAATGTGGACACTTTGGAGAGGGTGCAGAGAATGTTTACGAGGATGTTGCCTGGTATGGAAGGTGCTCGCTATGAAGAGAGGTTGAGTAGGTTAAGATTGTTTTGATTAGAAAAAAGGAGATTGAGGGGGGACCAGATTGAGGTCTACAAAATCATGAAGGGTATAGACAGCGTAGATAGAGATAAGCTTTTTCCCAGGGTGAGGGATTCAATAACAAGAGGTCACGCGTTCAAGGTGAGAGGTGAAAAGTTTAAGGAGTATATAAGCGGCAAGTACTTTACACAGACGGCGGTAGGTGCCTGGAACGCGTTGCCATCAGAGGTGGTGGAGGCAGGCCAGAAGATGCCTAGGTGCATCTGGGCAGATGCATGAGTAAATAGGGAGCAGAGGGATACAGATGCTTAGGAAATAGGTTTAGACAGGATTTGGATCGGCTCAGGCTTGGAGGGCTGAAGGTTCCTGTTCCTGTAAATTTTCTTTGTTCTTTGTTCTTTGGCTGCCATAGAGCAGGTTGCTTTGTCTTGGATGGTGTCAGATTATGCAGCTAACAGAATCTTCAAAACCCACTAACGTGTGCAAATTTTCAGAGGTTATTCCTGAAGCCTGCACATGTAGTGGGCGGCACGGTGGCACAGTGGTTAGCACTGCTGCCTCGCAGCGCCAGAGACCCAGGGTTCAATTCCCGTCTCAGGCGACTGACTGTGTGGAGTTTGCACGTTCTCCCCGTGTCTGCGTGGGTTTCCTCCGGGTGCTCCGGTTTCCTCCCACAGTCCAAAGATGTGCAGGTCAGGTGAATTGGCCATGCTAAATTGCCCGTAGTGTTAGGTAAGGGGTAAATGTAGGGGTATGGGTGGGTTGCGGGTCGGTGTGGACTTGTTGGGCCGAAGGGCCTGTTTCCACACTGTAAAGTAATCTAATCTAAAACATATGTGGTATGCTTGGACAACACCTTTCAATAAAATCCTCAATCCTTAAGATCTGATCAAGTCTCACCAGATATGAAATACCCTTGGCAGACAATGTTAACAATAATCCAAAGAGATTTTACAAATACATTAAGAGTAAGAGCGCAACGAGAGGGATAGTTGGGCCCCTTGAAAATCAAAGAGGTCATCTTCATGTTGAACTTCAGGAGATGTGAGAAATATTAAATGAATATTTCCATCTGTTTTTACGGGGAAGAAAGAAATGGAGGCTGGAGAACTCATGGAAATAAATAGTGAAATTTTAAAAAGAGTTCACATTACAGAAGAGGAAGTACAGAGATCTTTGAAAATATAAAGGTGATAGATCTCTGGGACCTGATCTAGTGTGTCCCAGGACATTAAGGGAAGTTAAGGAGGAAATTATGGGGCCCCTTGCAGAAATATTTTTGTCATCTCTAAATACGGGAGAGGAGCCGAATGACTGGAGAATAGCCAATGTTGCACCTTTGTTTAGAAGGGATATAAGGAGAAGCCTGGGAACTATCAATCTGAAAGTCTGATTTCAGTGTTGGGTATGTTGTTGGAGGTGATTCTGAAAGATACGATTTATATGCACTTGAAGAGGAATGGTTAGGGATAGTCAGCATCCCTTTATTGAAGCATGGAACCACTTTTCACTGTAGCTACTTCTCAAGACCCCAGCAGTTTTTGACTGCCTTCTAATAAACTAAACCAAGCTAGAAAAAACCCTGAACTTGGAGATCTGACCACTCCCCTTTCATTGTACAACAGTTTGAAAAAAAAACTAAAGGCCTCCTCTGCCATTTCGGCACCGCTGACTTTACAACCCCTCTTGAAAAAACAACCAAGGACAACATAATCATATTAAAGGGGCAGCATCGTCACAACTAACCAAGAAGATTGATGAGAGCAGAGAGGTGGACGTTGTTTACTTGGACTTTAGTAAAGCCTTCGACAAAGTTCCACATGATAGATTAATTCGTAAATTTAGATCACACGGGTTTCAGGATGAGCTTGCCAATTGGATGTAAGATTGGTTTAACAGCAGGAGTCAGAGAAGCAAAAACAGAAATTACTAGAAAAGCTTAACAAGTCTGGCAGTATCTGTGAAGAGAAATCAGAGTTAATGTTTTGGGTCGAGTGACCCTTCATCAGAACTGATTCTGAGGAAGGGTCACTTGACCCAAAATGTTAACTCTGATTTCTCTCCATAGATGTTGCCAGACCTGCTGTGCTTTTTCAGCAATTTCTGTCTTGTTTCTGATTTACAGCATCCGCGCTTCCTTTGGTTTTTATTCAGTGGTGGTGGAGGGTTCTTTTTTGAATGGAGGCCTGTTACCAACGGTTTTCCACAGGGGCTGGTGCTGGGTCCACTTTTGTTTGTAATTTATATAAATGATTTAAGTAAGTTTGTGGATAACACCAAAATTGATGGTATTTTGGACAGTGAAGAAAGTTATCTAAGATTTCAAAGAGATCTTGATCAATTGGGTCAATGGACTGAGGAGTAGCAGATGGAGTTTAATTTGGATAAATGTGAGGTATTGTATTCTGGTAAAATAAACAAGGGCTACATAATTCTTTGGAGTTTGCATGACATACAAATAGGTGGTTGAGCATGCTTGTCTTCATTGCTCAAACCTTTGAGTATAGATGTTGGGACGTCATGTTGAGGATAAGTAGGATGTTGGTGAGGCCTCTTCTTGAGTACTGTGCCCAGATCATATCGCCCTGTTTAACAAAGAATATTATTATGCTGGAGAGGTTTCAGAAAAGATTTACCAGGATGTTGCTGGGAGTGGAGGGTTTGAATTACAATGAGGGGCTGGGACTATTTTCACTGTAGTGTAGGAGATTGAGGCATGACCTTACAGAGGTTTATAGAATCATGAGCAGTATAGATAAGATTAATGGCAGGTGCCTTTTCCCTCGGGTTGAGGATTTCAAGACTAGGGAACATATTTTTAAGGTGAGAGGTGAAAGATATTTAAGGTACATGAGGGGCAACCTTTTTTACACAAAGTGTGGATCATATGCGGAATGAACTTCCAGAGGAAGTGATGGATGAGGGTACACTTAAAACATTTAAAAGACATATGGATAAGTAAATGAATAAGAAATGTCTGGAGGGTTATGGGCTTTTTGCAGGCACGTGGGACTAGTTTATTTGGGATTATGGTCAGCATGGACTGCTTGGACCAAATTATCTGTTCCCATGCTGTATGACTGTATGACCATTGAATATTCACCTCTTAAGGTAGTCCCACATTCTTCCAGTGACTTTGATAATTCTGTGGGAAACTCTCATCTGCCCATTTTCTATTCTACATCATTCCCCATTGGTCATCAACACATTCCCTCAACCTTTAAATAGATACCCTAAAACTCCAAGATTGGAAGAATCCAGCTGCCACAATGCTTCTTATTTCAAACTGGAAAACAATGATAAATTAAACATCATCATAAAGTATCACTAAGAATATAAGTACCTCATCTTCCCTTCAAAGTAGCACTTAAGTATCTACAATACTATTTAAGATACGTATGAATCACTAATGACATATTTGTTCAGAATTGGTGATCCTCTTGATTTTATACAAGTAGATTCAGAAATGGTCTTAAATTTAGAGAACAAAATGATCAATATTTCTTTGGCTATATATGCTCTCTATTTTAACCAGCAACCAGTATTTATATAATAGTAAATCTATGTTTTCGTTATTCTTCTATTTTATTCAGTGTTTTTGGATGTTTGCCTGCAATATGGATATTTTATTGCTTAACTTAAAATTATCAATATTGTACAATCTTGACAGTTTTGGTTGCAACAGTAAATGTAAATATCTACTATTTAATTCTTCGACTTTTACTTCCTTCAGCTTAATAAACATACTTTATGTACTTTATCTTTGAAACAAAATGATCGTAAATCCCTGACTAGATTTTCACCAGTGATCATTTTAATGTTATTACAAAATCAATATCCTATACTTGTCAAAATAACAGCTGAGAAATTATTACATGACATATTAATGTAAGAATAATTCAAACATTGATATGACATTACTTTGTCTGCTACATTTTGCAGTGTTAACCTTCTGTTAAAATTAAGTAACAACTAATATCATAATGTAGTAATAATTAAAGTAAACAACTCATATTTTATGAGCAGCTTTAACATAGTAAAATATTTCATAGGAAAACTATCTAACAATATTTGATACTGAACTACATAATGAGAAATTATGGTCAGTGATTAAAAGCTTGGTCAAAGAAGTAGGTTCTAGGGTAACATACAAAAAGAGAAGTGAAGTGGCTTGTGGAGGAAATTTCAGGGCTAAGTGGCTTGGCAAATGAAGGCACAGCTGCCATTGTTTGAACTAAGAGTTGTTGAAGAGGCCAGAGTTGAGGCTATTTTGGAATTTGTAGGGCAGAGTTAGCAGAGACAACCGCACATTAAATAAAACTTATTTGCATACAATGTCTGAAGTAAAAACCATAACATAACAAAATAAGACAGTTTGGATATTTGGAAGAGCTGGTACAATGGAGGTCTTGTGGCCTCATTGCTATTATAGTTTCAGATTTCATTTCAACTATACACCCATGCCATAATTCAACAAATCTGATGAGTCTATCAGAAATATTAATTCTCAATATTCTAAAGAACAATTTGTAAATTATTCTTTTGAAGTATCAGTAGCCTATGATAAGATATTTTATTGAAGACAATCCTTATAAAAGTAGTCCAATCTGCTTAAACCAGTCAATAAAAATAAATCCTTATTATGTGTTGTTCTTCCATCTGTAAATGAATGGATATGGAAAAACTGAACAGTAGAATGTGTGATCCAACAGAACTCGTACAGCTATACTACCACTCTCTGGCAAAAAGGGGATAGAGCAAGCATATGACTTTTTGTGTAAGGTGGAGAAACAGGTTTTTCTATTCGTGGTTCTAAAACAGGGACAGAGGCAGTGTAGAAATTTGCATCAGTGCTCTTACCTAAATATCGTATCCCCCTGGAATCTTTACCCTGGTGACCACTTTGGAAGAAATTATTCAGAAAGTGAATTTAGTTATTTAGGATTCACAAGGGTGTAAAGACTGCTTTTGAATTGCAAAATTAATGGTAGTTGTCTTGAAGGCGACTATCTTCCAAATGTCTGCAATTATTCACTGTTAAGCTTTTGTATTTGTTAACCTACCTACCATTTCCAGCAAAATGTCTGCCCATTAGTTGCAGAACAAACCGTACCCACTATTTTCAGCATAGTGCTGTGTAACTACCAGACTTATCTATACACCTAATTGGACTAAAAATTTATAGCAACTGAATGTGAAGCTGATCAGGAATTTTTGGGGAGTTGTTTATATCTTAATGTCTGAGCTTCACCGGAAGTGCGGAAGAGTATCATTTTACATATGATTTTGCAATGATATTTAATTAGCAGCAAAATGAGAGCAACTCCTCAGAGGTTCCAGTCTATTATCTGATATATTGAACTCATACAGAGAATTGTAATTGTCCATTATATCTGATGAAATTTGAACGCAAATGTAACATTATGCTCTCTCAACAAATAGGATGTGTGTAGATATTGTGGACTAGTGATTTTCAAAACATAAAGAATCAAATAAGCTGGACAATTAACGAACAACAAAGATATATATGCTATCTTAGATATTAATCAAATAGGCTGCACAAACCAACAACAGAATTAGTTTACCTAAAACAAAAACTATATGAGATATTCCCTCCCTTGTTTTGCTTTATCAAATTTTTACTTCCTTAAAAAATTCAGGTAGCTATTTTATTGATTTTTATTGTTTTTACTATTCTGCTGCCTTTGGAGAAAGGTACTTGCTAGGAGCTACTTAAATCTTTACCAATATAAGTTCTTAGAGAAAAGTGAAACAATTAGGACAGATTTGAATTTATCCTGCACCCACAAAGGGGGAGTGAAGCATGGACAATAAGATAGGAGTGGGACATTGCAGAGGTAGTAGATATTCTGAAGAAATCCTCAAACATGGTGAGGTAATAATTAACTGTTTTCATTTCCAAGCTTGTTAGAATATCCCATCAAGGTATCTGGAAGTGAAATTGTTCTGTCTCTCATCAGAGAGCCATCTGGTGTTCAGATAACAATGTGCAAGCCCCATCAGCATCACTCCCCTACCATCAGAATTGCAAACTGGTAACAGTCATCTCTGAGTGTGCATCTGTTTTATAGCAAAGAAAGTAAAGAACTTCAGCAACTGAATCTAACAATAACATTATACAAAAATCACTCTCTTCAGGAAGTATGCAAGAAAAATGAATACATGAACCATTATTGAAATCCACAATACTCAACTTCAAGTTTCCTTGATCTAGGTGGATATTTTCAAACAGGATTGACAGTGGGTAAGCAAGGATTAATAAAAGAAGCAATAATTGATAACTTCTCAATTTTTGTTCAACAGTTTTTAAGGTACACAATTTAACCTTGCTTCTGTCCTAGAGAACATTACAAAAGTCAAGAGCATATGTGTTTTTTTTTTACACACATAGGCACCATTTAGAGAAATGCAGTTGTATTTAGTTTACTGGCAGGATTGCAATAGTTATGTGACTTCCAATTCTACTGTGAGGGCCTGCACATGCAGATGTAGCAACCATTAAAGACCCATCATTTGCAACATGATGTCAAGGGGATGGGACTGGTAATGAATGGATTTTCAGAGCTGTAAGTTAGCCAGATATTGAGGGTAATAGGAAAGGAGAATGTTTTTATAAGTCTGCAATTTCAAATTATTGGGTGAGTCAAAATGACTGTTCATTTCCCAGTCTCTGCTGTTGTGAAAATGAAAGGAGATATGAGACAGAATTGGATGTGTTCTCCACTCAGTGCCATTTAATAGTTGTACTCCTGCTATCATTGCTATAAGCTGCATTTCAGCCTTGTTCTCATCGAGACACAGTAAAGCCAGATAAGGGATTTTGTAGGCTTGGAAGATATGCTTTGAAAACCATATGAAGGTGCTTATTCAACATCGGAGGTTAAAGGGAGAAAGACATTATTAATCAGTATGTGACCGTACTAATACATCTAGTTAACTTCTGAGAGTTTGAAATAGTGAAAGTTGATTTCATCAGAGATATAATTGCCTTAGGCATAAGAGGTAAGAGGTGTTGACATCTGAGAAAGGTGACATTTGCTCTCAAGAAAGCAATCAGCATGAGCTAAACCTCTGATGTTATGCTGAACTTATACTTGTTAGACCTCATCCAGAATACCACGTACAGTTTTGGTTACTGCTCTATAGGAGGGATGTGAATGCATTGGAGAGAGCAGATGAGATTTACAATAATGTATCTAGGGATGAGAAACTTTTGTTATGAGGATAGTTGGGAGATGTATGGACTTTTCTCTGTCCTTGGAGAAAAGGAGACTAATATGAAATCTAATAGAAGTTTTCATAAGCATGAAAGTTCTGGATGCAGTAGATGGGTAGAAAAAGGATTGAGAATGACAAACCACAAATTTGCAGAGATTTGCCAAAATAAGAATATAATGTGAGAAAAATCCTTTTCACACAATTAGAGATTTGGATCTGGAATACACAATGTGGGGCAGTTTCAACTGAAATATTCAAGAGGGTATGAGATGGAAGATCAAGGCCAAAAGATGAAATGACTCCACAGAGGCTGATATCCAGTCACCAAGTCATCCTTTATTTGCATGTGGAGAGTCCTTGACACTGATCCAGTTCCCTTAGAGCCAGCTCTAAGAATTAACAGAATGTCTGACATTCCTATTCTTCACTGTCAGCCAGGGCTCCCAGAATGGCACAGACTATCAGCTCCAATTAGGGAATTCATTCTATTTTTCACTCTGAGGAAGGGTCACCAGATCCAAAATGTTAATTGATTTCTCGTCACAAATGCTGCCAGATCTGCTGAGCTTTTCCAGCAATTTCTGTTTTTGGTTCATATTGTATGAGGTCCACCTGGCTGACCTCCTCCCCCTCTGAGTTCCAGGACATAGGCCAATTTTGTTTCTTGCAACTCCTCCTGGGGCATTTAAGCACTGGGTCAGGTTTCTCCAATTCTGCCTCTGATACAGGTGGTATATCATGCAGAGTAGTTCTCCCCCAGAGCATCTCAGAAGAAACTCATTCTCTTCTTCAGGCGGTGACATCTGCAGTGTCTATCTCAGATTCCAAGGTATTTTCAACATTTGATGGAGAGGGAGAACCCACAATTTCTGGAACAGTCGGAAAAGCTGTCATGGAGTCAGGCACATTTTGCTCCCACACTGCTCGCAGGTTTGCAGTTTTCATATGGTCCATGTGCTTGTTCAGGACTGTCGTGCCCACCCAATTTTATATGTCATTGGACCTGACCTCACGTCAACCATGCCTCTTACCCATGCTGGACCATTCCCATAGTTTCTGCACCAAATTTTGTCCCCTGAAATAAGCGCTCTCTCTCACTTAGCATTCCTGGTGCTGTTTCACCATTCCCCTTCAGGTCTGGGAAGATCAGATTTAACCTGATGTGAAATCTTTCCCCATTAGCAACTCTGCTGGAGCTATCCCTGTAGTTGCATGAAGGGTGGTCCTATAAACAAATAGGAACTTAGACAGTTTGGTATCTGGTGAAGTTGTAGGCTGTTTCTTTAAATTTGCCTTCAAAGTTTGGCTACTGTTTCTGCCAAACCATTGACAAATGGATGGTATGGAGCTATTCTTATATGTCAAGAACCATTCGACTTTACGAAATACTCAATTTCCCTGCTGGTGAATGATGGCCAGTTATCTGTGACCAACACTTCCGGGAGTCCACGAATTGCAAAAGATGCGTGCAGTTTTTCAATAGTTGTCCCCGTGTTTGACAAATGAACTCTATGCACGTCCAGCCATTTTGAGTGAGTGTCTACAATGATAAAGAACATTGAGCCCATGAAAATACCTGTACAGTTGACTTGTAACTGAGTCCAGGGTTTATCCAGCCATTCTCACAAAATGTGAGGGAGCTGCTATCAGCAATTTTTGTCCTTATTGTCACTCTGGGCACTGCCCCACAAACACAGCTATACCTGCATCCAATCCGGGCTACCAGACATAACATCTCACCAAAATCTTCATGTTGAATAATCTGGATGATCCTGGTGGAGTTCAGCCAGTATCTGATGATGGCCTTTGCTTGGGATAATCACTCTTGCTTCCCACAATAATATGTCATCCTCTTTTGTGATCTGGTCTCTCCTAGTCCAAAAAGGTTTACATTCTAATTATGGCGGCCCTTTTGTTTCCCCCATCACCACCAGCTGTTTCAGTTTTGCCAGGATTGAATCTTTCTGTGTCCAAAATCTGACTATTGTCAGCTGTGACTGGAAGCCAAAAAAGAAACTGCAGAGAGTTGTGAACACAGCCCAATCCATCATGCAAACCAGCCTCCCATCCATTTTCATCAATACTTCCCACTGCTTTGAGAAAATAACCAACATATTGAAAAAACCCCCCTACTCTGGTTATACGCTCTTCCAACATCTTCTGTTGGGCACAAGATATAAAAGTTCATATACATGTATGAACAGATTCAAAAATAGCTTCGACCCACTGTTCATCAGACTTTTGAATTGACTTCTTTAATGTTAATTGTGCAGAGAGAGATCAACTTTGTATTCTGTACTCTGTTCTGTTATCCTGATGCATTTGTATAACACGATCTGCCTGTAAAGCATGTAACACAACACTTTTTATTATACCTCAGTACATGTGACAGTAATAAATCAAATCAAAGTATGTCCAGAAAATTTAAAACCATTGTGGACTCTTCCAGTGATGACACCACCAGTGGCATATCTGCCAGAAGGAGGCAGTTGAATGTGTCCACATTTGCTACTTGTCCTCCTGGACGGTACTCCAACTTGTAACAATACATAGTTAGTATTAGAGCTCACCGCTGAATTCGGCCTGAAGTTATGAGCGGCACTGCCTTGTCTGCTTTAAGTAGACCTAGCAGTAGTTTGTGGTTCATTACTGTTACAAATTTACATTTTTAAAGGTATTGGTGGAACTTCCTGACTCCAAATATGACCACCAAACTTTCCTTCTCTATCTAGGCAATATTTATGCTCTGCATTAGCCAAAGTTCTACATGCATACACTATTGGCATTCATCTCCTATGAGCTAATACTACCACAAAACTGTATGGGGAGGCATCAAATGTCAATACCAGAACTCGCTTGGGATCGTAGTGTGAAAACTCCTTCAAGGATGATAGCTGTTTCTTCACTTCTCAGAAAGCTATAACTTAGCTACATGACTATTTCCAAGGCTGACGCTTTAGAAGTTGATGCAAAGGTGGCAGGAAGGAAGCCAGGTTATGTATGAACTTTCTGCAATAATTCACCAGCCTACAAAAAGACCTAAGCTCTGGTACAGACATGGGAGTCAGGATACCTTTGATTGCCCTCACTTTATCTTCCAAGTGGTGTAACCTGGTCTTGTCAACTCTGTAGCCCAAACAGGTCACTTGGGGTGCCTGGCATATATGTTTTTTTCCCCTTCTAAGGCATACACCCACCTTATACAAATGTCTAAGGACTATGCCCAAGTTCCCTAAGTGTTCTTTATTGGGCTTCCCTGTTGTTGGCATGTCAACTAAATAAATGAGACCTGGAGTATACCTTGTAAAATGTTCTCCATTGTTCACTGAAAAATTGCACAGGCTGACAATACCCCAAATGGCAGTCTCTTTTATTGGCACAAACCTTTATGGGTATTAATTGTAGCATACTTCTGGGAATCCTCATCTAACTGCAATTACATGTATGCATGGCTCATGTTCAGCTTTGTGAAGGACATCTTCCCCGCCAGCTTTGCATATAAATTCTCTATGCAATGGCTTGGGTATTTATCCAGCTACAAAAATGTGGTTTACCATTTGTTTAAAATTCCCACAAAGGCAAACCAGTCCAATCAGACTTCACAATCAGTCCAACTGATGTGGCCCATTCAACTAGCTGGACTGGTTTGGTAATTCTTTCACTTTCCAACCTTCTGATTTCTGCCTGTACTTTTGCCCATAAGGCAAATAGGCTGGACTTGTGGAATCATGGAATTGCTTCCTGATCAATATGCACGGTGGCCTCGGCTCCTTTGATAGTCCCCACATCTTCCTGAAAAACGTCCAGACAATTAATTAGAACTTCACTCAGGCAGCCATTTTCTAACCAAAAAGTGCTGAGCCAATCTAGGTGAATCTTTTTCAACAAATTTTGCCCCATCAAGCTTGGGCCCGAGCCTTTACTATAATCAGTGATAACTGAACCAACTGCTTCACATAAGAGACCAGAACCAAAGTTGTACCCTTAATCTGTAAAGGTTCCCAGGTATAGGTTCTCAGTCTAGCCAAGGTCTTGCACAAACTTAAGGACCGAAGCCCAGAGTAAGTTTTGTTAAAGAATGGTTTTATGATCACTGAAATGGCCAAGCCAATATCAACCACCGTTAGAACCAGGTGACCATTCTTTTATTTTATTAGTTCTGATTTAATAAGCAATTTAACGGTTCTAAGCCAGATATAGGTGGACTTTCCAGAATGTGCACCCTCCTGGATACCAGCCTATGAGTTCTCTTACTCCATTTAGATCCTTTTGCTGTATCAAGTCCACATACCAGCAGCAACTACTTTCATCGGGCAGTTTGCCAGCCCAGATCTTGAAGAAAATTTTAACCATTTGGCAGAGGCTTGGCATTGTTTTGGGGTTTTGCTGACCTACAGTCCATCATTTCAGGACATCTCCTGAGTGAGGCTATGCAATTGACTTCACTCAAGTGGTGTTCCCCAAGCTCAATCAGATTGACAAGGGCATCCACTTCCATCAGAATACCCTGCATCTCAAATGCTCCACTTGCAGCATTTTCTAATGATAAAGTCGGTTGTAGTGCCTGTTTGAAGTCCAGCTGGGCTTCAGGCAGTAGGAGGTTTTGCCTGGTTATATCGTTAATTCACCAACCAAACGGTCTGTCATTAAGGGTTAAACAAAAGTCATGTGCCTCTGCCAGTCATCTTAACCTCTTCAAAAATACTTTTACAGATACCCCTGGTTCTCGAAGTGCTAAGTAAGACTTATAATGCCTCAGAATTAGAGGAGGCTTGGTCGTAATATTCCGTACCTAAATCTGTCCATTCTTGAAAAGTATTAGTATCTGATGCCTCAGGGAAAGCTTAGCTCCTAATAAACGAAAAAGCTGTGGGAGAATTGCTCATTGCTTTTCATTTGCTCTAATGTCATTTGCCTGGAAAAATTAATAATTCTTTCCACCTACTGGGCCCAGTCTTCGATAGCAGGCTCAAATGAGTTAAACTGCCCAAATAACAGCATGATGTTAGAAATGTTTAGTCCAACTCAAAGACACTGTCACAAGTGAATTTCTTTAGGAGCGTGCTTTTCTCTAATTGCCACTGAAATAACTCCACGGAGGCCAGTATCCCATCACAAAGTCATTCTTTATTTACTCATGGGGAGCCCTTGACACTGATCCAGCTGCCTCAGGGTTAGCTCTAAAATGAACAGGATGTCTGACATTCCTGTTCTTTTTTTTCTTGGTTTTTTTTTTCATTTCTTTTTTTTTGCTTATTTTTCCCCCAGCACCCATGGTGTGTGTGTGCAGGTGTGAGACACAGTGAAAGACACAAAGTGCACTAATCTTTATTCAAATTCCACCACCAGGAAGATAGGAAAACACCCGGGTGGCCAGTGACAAACACTGCCCTTCACATCATAGGGCAGTGACATTCCTGTTCTTATCTGTCAGCCAGGGCTCCCTGATTGCATCAGCTTAACAGCCCCAATCAGGGATCTAATTTTCTATGAGGTGCATCTGGTTGATCTCATTACAGTCACTTCAGGGGACAGGATGTAAATATTGCAGAGGACATCAGACATCAGAAAAGCCATGTTCCATAACTGAAAAAAGCTGACTTACTTTGTATACCGTGTTTAACTGAAAAGTAGCAAATAAACCTATAAAGACAGCTGCAAGCAAGATATAAGCCAATGATTGTGAGTTTTTAAAATGTATTCATGTGGTATGGGTGTCACTAGCTAGGCCAACATTTGTTGCCTATCGCTAATTGCTAGAGGGCAATTAAGCATGAACCACATTTCTGTGTATCTAGAGTCACATGTAGGCCAGACCAGGTAAGAATGGCAGATTTCCTCTCCTAAAGGTCATTCAAGAACTAAATGGTTTTTTGTGACAATCAACAGTGGTTTCATGGTTACCATTAGGTTAGTTTCTTGTTCCAGTCTTTTTTTGACTGGTTGTTACCATAGGGAAATTCCAACCCATCTCCCTAGAAAATTAGCTTGGGATTCCGGTTTTGCTAGTCCAGTGACTTTACCACTGCAGCATTACCTCCCCAAATCATTTTATGCCACACAACCGGTTGGTGTCATCTGCTTTAAAATTGATAAAGAGTTTGTGACTGAGCATTATGGCTGCAGAAGAAGAGATTTAATGAACTGTCAGATGGACACCAGATGTTTGTATAACTTGACAGATCCCTGTAAATTCACTCAAGATGGTGACCCAAAATGAAAACCCTCAAAGGCTACGTGATAAAACAATATTCATGTCAAGATGACAAACAAGCTGAAAGCCCAGTACAATTAAAGATTGAAGATCTGGCGTTCCAATTCTAGCTGAAACATGACTAAAGTTTGGACTGCTAACCCTAAAAATGCCATAAGAGATTTGCTGTTCTTCACAGTTCATGAAGCTACTGACCATTGAAAAGATCACAGAAGTTTACAAAGATGTTTTTGCAAGTCTTAGATGCTCTCCTGATGAATACCATCTCAAAGTCCATGAAAGTACAAGACCAATGTAGTATCTTCTGTGGAGAGTTCCAGCTGTCCTTGAGTCCAGCTTGAAAGATAAAATGGAAGAGATGGAAAAGAAGGGAGTAACCAATAAAGTGACAACTCCTACACACAGGGTTAGCAGCATGATAAAAAGGGTCTCAATAAAATTTTGAAGATATCTTACAATCCTTGAAGAAATGCTGTCACCATTTGTCAAGGCAAAGATCGTCACTACCCTTGATGTGAAGGAAACTTACTGTCAAGCAAAGCTGGGTGAAAGCAGCAGTTTTTAAATTACATTCTGGACAATATTCATGACATAGACATGGTTGTGCATGTCATTTAGCATTTCTGCTACGTACACTCGCAGCGTACTAATACAGACAATATGTAATCAGTGATCATCGTGGAATGGAAGCTATTATGGATGATCTACTAACCTATGGATTCGGAGAAACAAAATAAGAAGCCATCTCAGATCACAATTATAATCTGCTGCAACTGCTCAAGACAGCACAGCAGGTGAAACTGAAGCTTAACAAGAAAAAGAAGCAATTGTAAATGCCTCATAAGTCATGTCATGACAGTAAAACAATTCTATATTGGATCTGACAAGATAAGAGCTATAGCAGGGATGCAACAACCAACAGATATTAAAGCAATTCATGATTTGTTGGATTTGTAAACTCTTTAACAAAGATTTGCTTAATTTTGCTTAAACAGTGAACATCTATGCAAACACACTGCTTAGGACTTGTATTGGGCACAGAACAATAAGCATCATTCACTAACATCAAATAACGAACAATATCTAAACTGGTACTGAGGTACTAAGACATCAGTGATGAAATCACCTTGCAATATGATGCCAGTAAAGCAGAACTTGGAACAACTGGACAACTAATTTCATTTGCATCTAAGGTATTAGTGCACACCGATGCTACGCTCAGATTAAGAAAGTATCTGGTTAATCTCTTTGCTTGTAAGCATTTTAATTTAATATCTGTTTGGAAGGGACAAAATTACAGTGGAATCCAATCTCAAGCCATTTCAAAGCATCTTCCTGAAATGACTTCTATCAGCTCTAAAGTGTCTGTAAAGAATGTTACTTTGCTTGCAGAGATATTATCAGGCTGTGGCATACAAGCAAGGGGAACAGATGTGCATTTTAGACATGCTGCTGACAGCAGTACATCTTATGAAGAAAGTTGAAGAAGCTAAGAAAGAGTCAGAAATCTTCTAGATTCATAAAAAATCAATAGCTATGTGTGGGTTCTGGAAGTCATAAGCCCAACAAACACTGAATTTAAAAGTTAAGTGTCTTGAATGCAATCTCTGTTCTTCACCAATGGAACCGTCACAGAATATATCTCAGTGAAGAGTGAACTCAGAAAAGTTCTGCAGTGTGTCAATACTCTTATATGTGGAGTCACATATAGTTTGTATAGTTAAAGAATATTAATAGATTTTTTAGAATTATTTGATGCATCATTTGGGATATTTACAATGACAGTTAATCACTGTCATAGAAGGTGACACTATGTACTCTAAGCAGAAACTTTAATTATTCACTGGTGCCATCTTATTTGGTAAAGATCTATGGAATGAATAAGATAAGTGGGACAAGCTGTTATAAAAGCAACATAGAATCATTGGCATTAAATAATGAATGAGCAGACAGCAGTAAGTGATATTACTAAGATGGTCATTTCTATTTAAAGAAACCAATGAGGAATTGGAGGTTACCTAGGCTGATACCATGTATGAAGGTAGTGTTTTATGAGAAGAAGTTCAGTAGATTGGACCTATATTTGTTGGAATACAGAAGAATGAGTGGCAACCTTATTGAAGCATACCAGATTCTTAGAGGATTTGACAGGGTAAGTGTTGCTTCCTGTTGTGGAAGAGTGTAGGATCAGACGGCATAATCTCAGAATAAGGAGTCACACATTAAGAAATTCCTTCTCTCAGAATGTTGTGAATCTGTGAAACTTTTTACCACAGAGTGCTGTTGAGGCTGGGTTATTCAGTACATTCATGGCTGAGATAGGCAGATGGATATTTGATCAGTAAAAGAAAAAGGCAGGACAATGAAGTTGACAATTATCAGATCAGCTATCATCTCATTAAATTGCAGAGCAAACTTATGAATTGGGCATATATTGTTCATAAATATATCAGGCATATATGATCTGATGAATTGGACATTTATTGTTCGGTTGGTTCAAGCTGTTTATGTGTTCGAGTTCAGGATTTGTTGATCATGCTTCTCATCCTGATCAGACCAAAAAAAAAAATGCCAACCTATAGAAACATTTTCTCCATGAAATTTCTTGGCAGGAACCTTCTCTTCTGAAGCACCACCGATGAACCCAAGAATCCATGAAAACAGGGGCAGAGAGGATCTGCATGAAAACCAGACCATCTTTTTTCAGCAGTGCCAATATTTTGTTATTTAAATGTGTTGCAGGGAATATTGGATGTTGTGAAATTTGTTAGGAGGCTAGGGTATGTTAGATCTAGAGGGTCTTGCGACGATCTTCGATGAGAATTTCAGGGGGCAAATAGTCGGCTTCAAGTACTATATCAGTAGCTTAAAGGATAAGTAAGCTATGAGAAAGAATCTGCAAAGAAGAGTGAAGTGACAGTTGAATGGAGGACAGATGAGTGGTAAGAAAAAAATAGTTGCCTAAATTGTGGACGGCCTATACGAAGGCAAAAAAGAATGGAAACAGGAGGGTAAATGGGAATGGGTGCTGTCGGGAGAGGGATTGCCAGAAATGGCCTACAGTGGAAAAGAGGGAGTTATTCAGGATGATCTTGGAGTAGTAATAATTTTGGTTAAGACAGGCAGTAAGTGCAACTTAAAGTAATTGATTCAGGATTGATGATAGACAACTAAGCCTAATGAATTCCCGTTGTTCAACCTTGCAGACTATTGCTTTTAGACTACATTGCTGTTTGATAAGGGGAATGGCATGTAAGAGAATGTGAAACTGAAGGTGGATGCACAAAATCAACAGATCATTAGTAATGTGCAAGTAGGTTTAATCATTTTCCACAATGAAAGGAGATAAAAAGTGGGGTAAAAAGAGAAGGTAAAAAAATAGGCATTAATGGAATTCTTTATCATGCCAAATGCATCGAAACTTTAATTGTTAATGGAGTCAAATGAATCCTCATATAATAATAATAATTTTAATAGGTAGTAAAGACTCAGAACTTGGTTTTCAGCACATCAGAAGATAAGGCTGAAACATTTGCAACAATCTTCAGCCAGAAGTGCTGAATGGATGATTAATCTTGGTCTCCTCCAGAAATCTCCAGCATCATAAATACCATTCTTCAGACAATTTGAATCATGTCATATGATATCAATAAACGGATGAAGAAATTAGATGTTGCAAGAGTTATGGGCCTTGTCAGCATTCCGACAAAAGAACTGAAGACAAGTGCTTCAGAACTTTTTGCCCCCCTGGCTAAGTAGTTCCAGTACAGCTACAACCTTGAATCTTTTATTCTCCTTTATGGATCTCTTAAGTCTGTGCACAGTAACTTGCGGAACTAGTCGTCAATGCTACAAACTGCGTAAGCATGTTGATCACCGTGCATAGACATCATGCAACTTAAAGGGAATGTTGGCTACAACACTGGCATTGACCTGGCAATGTGGAAAATTGTCCAAGTATGTTGTCTACACAAAAATCAGGACAAATCCAACCTAGCCAATTAATATCCAGTCGGTCTATTCTCAATCATTAATAAATTGATGGAATGGGTTTTCAACTAGGAGAAAGTGAGGATTGAGATGCTGGAGACCAGAGTTGAAAAGTGTGGTGCTGGAAAAGTGCAGCAGGCCAGACAGCATCCAAGGAGCAGGAGAATCGACATTTCGGGCATAAGCCCTTCTTCAGGAATGAGCATTCCAGCACCACACTTTTCAACAACGGGTTTTCAAGAGGACTCTGAAGTAATACTTAGTAGTAACCTGCTCAATGGTGCTTGCGCTCTGCCAGGACCACTCAATAACTGACCTCATTACAGCCTTGGTTCAAACAAAGATGAGAAGAATTGAATTCCAATGGGGAGCTGAGAGGACTGCCCTTGACATCAAGGCTGCATTTGACTGAGTGTGGCATCAAGGAGCCCCAAGAAAACAGAAGTCTGTGGGAATTAGGAAAAAAACCTCTCTGACTACTCTGCTCATACCTTGTACAAAGGAAAATGATTGTGCTTGTCAGAGGCCAGTCAGCTTAGCTCCAGAATATATATTTCTGCAGGAGTCTTATTTGATTATTTCCCCACCATTGATGTAAGGCTTACCAGCCTACAATTTCCTGGATTATTCTTATTGCCCTTCTTGGACAAAGGAATAACATTGGCTTTCTCCTGTCTTCGGGGACCTTGCCTGTGGCTAACGAAGATATAAAGATCTCTGTCAAACCCCAGCAAATTCCTCCCTTGTCTCTTTTAGTATCTTAGGATAGATCCCATCTGGCCCTGGAGACTTATCTATCTTAATCTTTTTCAAGAAACCCAATAGTTCCTCCTTCTTAATATTGACACGCTCCAAAATATCAATATTCCCTTCCCTAATCTTACCATCTTCCATGTCCTTCTCTTTGGTGAATACCAATGCAAAGTACTCATTAATTAGAATTAGAATTAGGTTTTATTCAAGTACAGAAAAACAGGAGTACTGTGAAAAATGTACAAAGTTGCCATTCTCTGGCATCATCTCAGGTACAAAAACCCGAGGTAAAAAAACAGAAATACAAAACAAAGAGCCAAAAAAAAAGGGGGAGCCATTCAGGTCTCCAAGTCTTACCTCTACAAGGTAGTCTTAACTCCGCTGCAGGCCCGTTGAACTCGCTCCCACTGCCGTCGCAGGCTCTCAGAACACACTCTCACTGCCACCACAGACCCTAAACTTCACCCACTTCCCCTGATTTCACATATAAATTTCTTCCTTTGTCCTTCAGTGGAGCTACCCTTTCCTGAGCTACCCTGTTGCTCCTAATATATGTATAAAATATCTTGGGATTCTCTTTAATTCTACTTGCCAAAGAAATTTCACGGCCTCTTCTAGCCCTCCTAATTTCTTGTTTAAGTGCTTTTCTGCTTCCTTCATACTCCTCAAGGGCCATGTTTGATTTCCATTTCCAAAACCTTACATATGCTTCCTTTTGACCATGTTTGAAAGAAAGGACACCAGAAACAAACATTCCAAACTAACTTTACCAATCAAACAATCCTGTATTCCGTTGAAAATCAGAAAAGGTGCAAGATTATAGACTGGTTCTGTTTGCCGAGCTGGAAATTTTTGTTGCAAACGTTTCGTCCCCTGCCTAGGTGACATCCTCAGTGCTTGGGAGCCTCCTGGGAAGCGCTTCTGTGGTGTTTCCTCCGGCATTTATAGTGGCCTGTCCCTGCCGCTTCCGGTTGTCAGTTTCAGCTGTCCGCTGTAGTGGCCGGTATATTGGGTCCAGGTCGATGTGTTTGTTGATGGAGTTTGTGGATGAGTACCATGCTTCTAGGAATTCCCTGGCTGTTCTTTGTTTGGCTTGCCCTATAATGGTAGTGTTGTCCCAGTCGAATTCATGTTGCTTGTCGTCTGCGTGTGTGGCTACTAAGGATAGCTGGTCGTGGCGTTTCGTGGCTAGTTGATGTTCATGGATGCGGATCGTTAGCTGTCTTCCTGTTTGTCCTATATAGTGTTTTGTGCAATCCTTGCATGGGATTTTGTACACTACATTAGTTTTGCTCATGCTGGGTATCGGGTCCTTCGTTCTGGTGAGTTGTTGTCTGAGTGTGGCTGTTGGTTTGTGTGCTGTTATAAGTCCTAGTGGTCGCAGTAGTCTGGCTGTCAGTTCTGAAATGCTCCTGATGTATGGAAACTGACAACCGGAAGCAGCAGGGACAGGCCACTATAAATGCCGGAGGAAACACCACAGAAGCGCTTCAGTGGAGGTTCCCAAGCACTGAGGATGTCACCTAGACAGGGGACGAAACGTTTGCAACAAAAATTTCCAGCTCGGCGAACAGAACCACAACAACGAGCACCTGAGCTACAAATCTTCACCCAAACTTTGAAGATTATAGACTGCCAGCAACTTGTAAATCAAAAGAGATTTTAGACTGGGGGGAAGTGGGATGTAAAAAGGAGAATTAAGTAAAAGCAATTGCTATCTTGGAATGGTTCCAATGCTGCTGCTGGCCACAGCCTTAGGCGTTGTGACCAATGATATCAAGCAATATCTTCTCCATGGGTCACAACCAAAACTGTCCCTATAAGTTTGCTCGCATTATTTCCAGTTTGCACAACTTGATTCCACAGGAGAGAAAATATTTAGTGAGTGTGATGAAATGCATTTGGGAGATATATCTGCTGTGGTTAATAAATGTCAGTGTATGCACACTGCAGAATGTATAAATGATACTGTGCATACTGCATAATGTGTACATGATACCTGCAGCAGGAGAATTTGTAAGGTATCAGGAAATCTTGCAGACTACACTCTGCCATGTTGTGCCTTCAATGTTATCATAGCTCATATACTTTTTTTGTAAACCAGTATGCACCTCTTATTTATGAATGGTGAGTCATAAGAGATATACAGCACAGAAACAGACCCTTCAGTCCATAAAGTCCATGCTGAACAGATATCCTTAATAAATCCAGTCTCATTTGCTAGCTTTTGGCCCTTAACCCTCTAAATCTTTCCCATTCATGTACCCATCCAGATACCTTTTAAACGTTCTAATTGTACTCGCCTCCACCACTTTTTCTAACAGCTCATTCCATCTGAGAAAAAGAATGCTAGAGTTATGATTAATACCAGCTGTTGGTAGGGGATTATATTGCCATAGTGAATTGAGTAAGGTATGAAGCTGGACATGCAATTGGTAGAGCATTTTATATAATAGTACATTTATTGATCTTGGTCCAAGACCGAGGGGTTCAGGTACATAGTTCTTTGAAAATTGCATCACAATTAGACAGGATGGTTGAGAAGCCATCCAGCATGCTGGCCTTTATTGCTCAAACCATTGAATGCAGGAGTTGGGACACCATGTTGAAGTTGTGCAGGATGTTGGCGAGACCACTTTTCGAGTACTGTGTACAGTTCTGGTTGCCCTGAGAGTAAGGATATTATTAAATTGGCGAGGGATCAGAAAAGAATTACCAGCATGTTGTTGGGACGAGAGAGTTTGAGTTGTAAGAAGAGGCTGGATAGGTTGGGACTTTTTTCAGGGTAAAAACAATGACTGCAGATGCTGGAAACCAGATTCTGGATAAGTGGTGTTGAAAGAGCACAGCAGTTCAGGCAGCATCCAAGGAGCAGTAAAATCGACGTTTCGGGCAAAAGCCCTTCATCAGGAATAAATGCAGAGAGCCTGAAGGGTAGAGAGATAAACTAGAGGAGGGTGGGGGTGGGGAGAAAGTAGCATAGAGTACAATAGGTGAGTGGGGGAAGGGATGAAGGTGATCGGTCAGGGAGGAGGGTGGAGTGGATAGGTGGAAAAGAAGATAGGCAGGTAGGACAAGTCATGGGGACAGTGCTGAGCTGGAAGTTTGGAACTACAGTGAGGTGGGGGAAGCGGAAATGAGGAAACTTTTGAAGTCCACGTTGATGCCCTGGGGTTGAAGTGTTCCGAGGCGGAAGATGAGGCATTCTTCCTCCAGGCGACTGGTGGTGAGGGAGCGGCAGTGAAGGAGGCCCAGGACCTCCATGTCCTCGGCAGAGTGGGAGGGGGAATTGAAATGTTGGGCCACAGGGCGGTGTGGTTGATTGGTGCGGGTGTTCCGGTGATGTTCCCTAAATCGCTCTGCTAGGAGGCGTCCAGTCTCCCCAATGTAGAGGAGACCGCATCGGGAGCAACGGATACAATAAATAATATTGGTGGATGTGCAGGTAAAACTTTGATGGATGTGGAAGGCTCCTTTAGGGCCTTGGATGGAGGTGAGGGAGGAGGTGTGGGCGCAGGTTTTACAATTCCTGCGGTGGCAGGAGAAGGTGCCAGGATGGGAGGGTGGGTTATAGGGGGGGCGTGGACCTGACCAGGTAGTCACGGAGGGAACGGTCTTTGCGGAAGGCGGAAAGGGGTGGGGAGGGAAATATATCCCTGGTGGTGGGGTCTTTTTGGAGGTGGCGGAAATGTCGGCGGATGATTTGGTTTTTGCGAAGGTTGGTAGGGTGGAAGGTGAGCACCAGGGGCGTTCTGTCCTTGTTACGGTTGGAGGGGTGGGGTCTGAGGGCGGAGGTGCAGGATGTAGACGAGTTGCATTGGAGGGCATCTTTAATCACATGGGAAGGGAAATTGTGGTCTCTAAAGAAGGAGGCCATCTGGTGTGTTCTGTGATGGAACTGGTCCTCCTGGGAGCAGATACGGCGGAGGCAGAGGAATTGGGAATACAGGATGGCATTTTTGCAAGAGGTAGGGTGGGAAGAGGTGTAATCCAGGTGGGTTTGTAAAAAATGTCAGTGTCAAGTCGGTTGTCATTAATGGAGATGGAGAGGTCCAGGAAGGGGAGGGAGGTATCAGAGATGGTCCAGGTAAATTTAAGGTCAGGGTGGAATGTGTTGGTGAAGTTGATGAATTGCTCAACCTCCTCGCGGGAGCACGAGGTGGCACCAATGCAGTCATCAATGTAGCGGAAGAAGAGGTGGGGAGTGGTGCCGGTGTAATTACGGAAGATTGTCTGCTCTACGTAGCCAACAAAGAAACAGGCATAGCTGGGGCCCATACATGTGCCCATGGCTACCCCTGTGGTCTGGAGGAAGTGGGAGGATTCTAAGGAGAACTGTTAAGGGTGAGGACCAATTTGGCCAAACGAATGAGAGTGTCGGTGGAAGGGTACTGTTGTGGACGTCGGGACGTAGCCAACAAAGAAATAGGCATAGCTGGGGCCCATACATGTGCCCAAGGCTACCCCTTTGGTCTGGAGGAAGTGGGAGGATTCGAAGGAGAAATTGTTAAGGGTGAGGACCAGTTCGGCCAAACGAATGAGAGTGTTGGTGGAAGGGTACTGTTGGGGACGTCGGAAGAGGAAAAACCGGAGGGCTTGGAGGCCCTGGTCATGGCGGATGGAGGTGTAGAGAGATTGGATATCCATGGTGAAGATGAGGCGTTGGGGGCCAGGGAAATGGAAGTCTTGGAGGAGGTGGAGGGCGTGGATGGTGTCTCGAACATATGTGGCGAGTTCATGGACTAGGGGGGATAGGACAGTGTCGAGGTAAGTAGAAATGAGTTCAGTGGGGCAGGACTTTTTTCACTGGAGCATAGGAGGTTGAGGGGTGACCATATTAAGGTTTATTAAAACATCAGGGACATAGGTAAGGTGAATAGCAAAGATTGTTTCCCTAGGCATACTTTTAAAGTGAGACAAGAAAGATTTAAAAGGGACCTGAGGGACAACTTTTTCACACAAAGGGTGGTTCATATGTGGAATGAACTGACAGACAAAGTGGTAGATGCGTGTATAGTTGCAACATTTAAAAGACTTTGGACTATGATGCCTGAGCCTCTGGTGGCCTCTCGCCTGCCATGGAGAGATTGATCTGTTTGAGGTGGCAGCCTTCACACACATTTTGGAAGGGCGACATCAATGGCAAAATACATCAATGCCAAATAGCACTCACCCTGACCTTAAATTTACTATTAATCAGCTGCTTGTTTCCAGGGAGTAGGCAGTTGACCTGGTGAAAGTGAGGACTGCAGATGCCGGAGATCAGAGTCAAGATTGGAGCAGTGCTGGAAAAGCACAGCAGGTAAGGCAGCATCTGAGAAGCAGGAAAATCAACATTTCAGGCAAAAGACCTTCATTAGCCTGCCCCTCGTAAAGCTTCCAAAGAAGGAAATATCTCTTAAACCTGAAACAAAAGTAGAAAGTGCTGGAAACCCTGAGCAGATCAGGCAGCATCTGTGGAGAGAAAAATGTTCATATTTTGTTCATTATGCTGCATACTTTTATTTTCTTTAAAAATATTCGTGAATTTCTTAACATTTTGTGCACTTAGTTTAATTTACAAATGATAATACCAGAGGTATCATTTCATATAAATTAACAACTTGTATTTATGTAGCATCTTTAATGTAGCAAAATATTTCAACATGTTTCACATTATTAAGCAAAAGACAAACAAACTTAAATAAACATTTGATTCTGCCTCCAACATCAAAAATTACCTATAAAATAGTAAAATTCTACTTTGATTCAACCAATTTGATCTATTTCAATTATATCAAATCAGATCAACATACATGACTCAAGAAGTCCTTGGTAATACTCCATATAATTTGAAATGGGTCCACCAGTTATTGTATTGTTCTTCATCTAATTTATTAAAAATGTTTGCTACTTTAGATGGCCGTCAGTTTCTATGCATTTGTTTTTTAGAGGTCTGAGTGTCCCAAATGAACAACAGTGTGGTTAGCACTGCTGCCTCACAGTTGCAGGGACTAGGGTTTGATACTAACCTAGGGTGATTGTCTAGGTGGAGGTTGCAAATTCTCCGTGTGTCTGTGGAGGTTGCAAATTCTCCATGGGTTTCCTTTTAGTGCCCCAGTTTCCTCCCACAGTCCAAAGATGTGCAGGTTAGATGGATTGCTAAATTCCCCATTGTATGCAGGCTATGTGGATTAGGTATGGGAAATGCAGGATTACCAGGGTAGAGGGGTTAGTCTAGATTGGATGCTTCTGGAGGGTCAGTGTGGACTCGATGGGCCAAATGGCCTGTTTCCACACTATAGGGATAGTTTGAACAATAATAATTTGCTTTCATATAACACCTTTAAGTTCCAATACACTCTAAAGGAGTATTATCAAACAAAATTTTGAAAATCAAGTCACATAAGTATTAAATAGATGACATAAACAACACCATAAGGACCATCTTAAAAGGTTAGGTGGAGAGACAAAAATTAAGGAAGGGACTTCCAGAGCTTAGAGCTCTTTAATAGTTTTAGATGTGAAAAAAGGTTACAGAGATTCAGTAGAATAAGGGGATGAAGTGATTGAAATGGACAAAAATTGAAAGAAGTGGAGATACTTCTGGAAAAGGATCAAACATGGATCAGAAAGCAGTGGAATGACAAGTGAACAGTGATGAGTACAAGTTGAGAAATGGGTAGCAACGTTTTGCATGCATTCCAGTTTTTGGAGAATGGGCATTTGAAGGTTGGCCAGGAGAGCATTGAAATAGTTAAAACTGGAGGTAACAAAGGCATAGAGGCCGGTTTCAGCAGATGTGCTGAAGCAGGAACAATGATAGGCAATGTTACTATTTATCTATTATGCTATTTGCAATGTGAAGTGAATTGAATTAGAGCACTGGAGGGGGGGAATGGTTTTGTTTCCATGCCTCAGCAGTGGGAAGACATGTTCGAAGAAGCCTGTGAACAGATCAGGAAGAGTGGAAGATGTCACTGGTGTCTCTCAGCATACTGAGAAAATGTAGCGGAAGAACTTAAGAAACCATTGGAGTTCTGTACTAGATTGCATATTTAGTCTTTAAGTATTTCACTAGATTTAGTATTTTAAGGAATGTGGTGATTTGTATAGTTTTTCCAGCATTTTGCTATTCCTTTTCTACTATCTATCCTTTCAATGTTCATATTACGGGAAACACCTGGATGGTAAAATGTTTGCCAAGCAGGCTCTGATTTCCAGTGACATTAACACAATGCATAAATCACATCAAGCCAGCCAACCAAGGCTTGAGGCTACCCTTCTTTCTTTACTATTTAATCCACAGCTGGTATACTAACAATCATTATCATCAGCACATCTTGGCTCAGAATATGATGATTGATAATTGCTGGAAAATCTGCTTCCTTGGCAATTAACTTTATCAAGGAAGACGTCCACATAGATGGTGTCAAGTTCATAATTTCTCCTTTCATTATGTTTTACCCCTGAACTGAGATAGTGTGCTATGCCATGATACTTGCAGCCACTTGGGAAGGGCTGGATGTGGATAATGAACAGTGATTAGATTAGATTCCCTATAGTGTGGAAACAGGCCCTTCGGCCCAACCAGTCCACACCAACCCTCCGAAGAGTAACTCATCCAGACCCATTTCACTCTGATTAGTACACCTAACACACTGGGCAATTTAGCATGGCCAATTCACCTGACCTGCATATCTTTGGACTGTGGGAGGAAACCAGAGCACCCAGAGGGGACCCACGCAGATACAGGGAGAATGTGCAAACTCCACACAGACAGTCACCCGAGGCTGGAATCGATTCTGGTGCTTGAGTCTGCAGTGCTAACCACTGAGCCATCATGCTGCCCCAAATATAGTCCATCAAGGAGGATACAGTTGACTGATAGTCTAAGAATACTACCTCTATCACTCAATATATTCCTGGCTCAGTTAGCCAGCCAAGAGAAAAAGGTAGCCTAAAGTCAAACATGCAGCATCCTTCACTGTAAACTGGAGAATATTCAAAACGATTGATGGATCGCACTTGCAGAGAGAAAAAAAAATCAACCATATCCTGAAACTAGTGACATAAGAAGCTTCTATGAAACACTCAGATCTGTCAATGGACCAGTATATCAAACCAAAACCCTGAGAAGTACCAATGGCAAGACAGGGCACACCAAACAATCACTGATCAGAGAACTCTGAAATAGTTTTCAATGCTAAGTGAAAGTGTATGATACTACCATCAACCAAACCAACAACTGCCAAAAACAAACTTTGTGACAGCTCAACTCTGAAGGAAATTGTGATTGCTATCAACTAGATGAAGAACAAAATCCCTAGAGTTGACAGAATTCAACCTGATGATTTTTAGCATGGTGGCCCTACCCTACATACCATGCTCCTTGAATTTTTCAATGTCTATTGAAAACATGGCCAGAGTCCACAAGATCGTCCTGATGCTATTATCATCATCTTGTACAACAACAAAGAAAAGCGAAAATGATCCAACTACTGTGCAATTACCCTTCTTCTGATTGACTGAGAAGAATCTGGCTGAAGTACTTATGAGCAGGTTTGTGCCCAACACTGCAACAAACAATCACCAACAGATAGTCAGTGAGATTTCAGAGCAAAAGAGGAACCAAAGGCTTGGTAATTGCATTCAGACAAATATAAGAAAGGTGTTTTGAGATTGCACATTACTTTTGTAGACTCACCAAGTTAATCAACAGTGTGAGTACAGATGGGCTTTGGAAAATCCTTGAAAAACATGGATGCCCATAGAGGTTCTTGGCCATGGCAAAGCAGTTTCATAGAAATTAGTACAAACAAGTCAAGCACAACAGCAATCTCTCAAATCCCTTCCAGATCTCCAATGGTGTGAAGCAAATGAATGTGCGAGCCCTGATCTTATTTGCCATCTTTTTCACTATGATGTTGCTATAGACATAGAAGACCTGAAAGGTGACAGAGTTTACGCATATTTCTGGACTGATGGAGGTCTTTTCATCCTCCTTCAGACATTTCAGACTCACACAAAGACAGGAAACCTCATCTGTGAACAGTTTTTAGTTGATGATGGTGCTCTTCTAGCCAATAATCAGTCAGAGCTGCATCATATTAAAGCACATTTTTCTGAAATGGTATGATCCTTTACACTAAAGAAAACAAACATACTGCATCAGCCTGCACACTATGGGGAATGCAGACCAGTGAGCATTGGCATTGAGGGAACCAAGATGAATGCTAGCTCCTTTGACACCACCATAGAGACAGAAGTGGACATTGGCTTAATAAAGAAAACAGCACCTTCAGCAGATCCTGCAAACGTGTGTGGAGCAACTACAGTCTTTACAGCACAGAGTAAACTGAAAGTGCACAAAGTCTTAGATTTCACCACTCATCTGTATGGCATTGAATTATATACTGCTGACATGTACGCCATCCAGAGTGCCTTCACTAGTGCTATCTCTGCAACAGGCTCGAGACAAACTGCTTGAGGTGCATCATAAACATTCAAGTTATGGAAATGGCTAACTTTGTCAGCCAAGTGCATGGGGGAGTTGGGGGGTTGTGGGTTTGTGGGGGGTTGTGTATGGGAGGTAGGGGTTGGGGATCACATTTCCCAGATGAAGGGCAGTCACCTGCCCAAGACTATGTTATATAGAGCACTAACCACTGGTAAATGGTATAGAGGGGCCCACACAAATTTTCGAAAACTCTCTGAAAAAACTGTGCCTGGAGGACCATCAACCGGCTGAAAGACTCTCTTTGGTCTGCCCAAAACTTGTTGGTCTTCCAGAGCAAGGAGTTGACCTCAACTGTGTGTTTCAGAATAGCTCATTCCAAGGTCCAGGTGCTGAGGGACTCACTAAAGCTTGGGGCAGCTGCCACCAAGGCGCAATGGGGAAAGACCATTGTCTAAGGTCTTTCTGCCAAAGTTAAATGGAGGTCTGTTCAGTCATTGGGCCCTCTCAGTGCCTCAAATGTGTGCAAGTATAATCTTATGCAGGTAAGATATCTGAAGGGGGATTACAGAGTTAGGCAGGAATTTTAAAAGGAGGTCCTTGAGAGTAGTAATATCTGGATTACACCCGGTGCTACGGGCTAGTGAGGGCAGAATAGGAGAATAGAGCAGATGAATGCATGGCTGAGGAGCTGGTGTATGGGAGAAGGATTCACATCTTTGTATCATTGGAAGCTCTCCTGGGGTAGAAGTGACCTGTACAAGAAGGACAGATTGCACCTAATTTGGAAGGGGACTAATATACTGGCAAGGAGATTTTCTAGAGCTGCTCAGGAGGATTTAAACCAGTAAGGTGTCGGGGGAAGCGCGGGGATGGTGGTCGTGGTGGTGGTGGAGGGGAGAGACCCAGGGAGATAGTGAGGAAAGAAATAAATCTGAGACTGGTAGAGTTGAGAACAAAGGCAAGTCAAACAGTCAGGGCACGCAGGGACAAAGCAGAGAACAAGGTAGGACTGATAAATTAAACTGCATTTATTTCAATGCAAGAGGCCTAACAGGAAAGGCAGATGAACTCAGGGCATGGTTAGGAACATGGGACTGGGATATCATAGCAATTACAGAAACATGGCTCAGGGATGGACAGGACTGGCAGCTTAATGTTCCAGGATACAAATGCTACAGGAAGGACAGAAAGGGAGGCAATAGAGGAGGGGCAGTGGTGTTTTGATAAGGTATAGCATTACAGCTGTACTGAGGGAGGATAGTCCCGGATATACATCCAGGGAAGTTATTTGGATGGAACTGAGAAATAAGAAAGGGATGATCACCTTATTGGGATTGTATTATACACCCCATAATAGTCAGAGGGAAATTGAGAAACAAATTTGTAAGGAGATCTCAGCTATCCGTAAGAATAATAGGGTAGTTATGGTGGGGGATTTTAACTTTCCAAACATAGACTGGGATTGCCACAGTGTTTAAATGGAGAGGAATTTGTTAAGTGTGTACAAGAAAATTTTCTAATTCAGTATGTGCATGTACCTACTAAAGAAGTGCAAAACTTGACCTACTCTTGGGAAATAAGGCAAGGCAGGTGACTGAGGTGTCAGTGGGGGAGCACTTTGGGGCCAGCGACCATAATTCTATTAGTTTTAAAATAGTGATGGAAAAGGATAGACTAGATCTAAAAATTGAAGTTCTAAACTGGGAAAGGCCAATTTTGATGGTATTAGGCAAGAACTTTCAAAAGCTGATTGGGCGCAGATTTTCGCAGGTAAAGGGATGGCTGGAAAATGGGAAGCCTTCAGAAATGAGATAACGAGAGCGCAGAGAAAGTATATTCCTGTCACAGTGAAAGGAAAGGCTGGTAGGTATAGAGAATGCTGGATGATGAAAGAAATTGAGGGTTTGGTTAAGAAAAAGAAGGAAGCATATATCAGGTAGAGGCAGGATAAATCAAGTGAATCCTTAGAGTATAAAGGCAGTAGGAATATTCTTAAGTGGGAAATCAGGACGGCAGAAAGGGGACACAATATAGCTTTGGCAAACAGAGTTAAGGAGAATCCAAAGTATTTTTACAAATACATAAAGGACAAAAGGCTAACTAGGGAGAGAATAGGGTCCCTCAAAGATCAGCAAGATGGCCTTTGTGTGGAGCTGCAGGAGATGGGGAAGGTACTAAACAGGTATTTTGCATCAGTATTTACTGTGGAAAAGGACCTGGAAGATATAGAATGTAGGGAAATAGATGATGACATCTTGAAAATTGTCCATATTACAGAGGAGGAAGTGTTGGTTGTCTTGAAATGCAAAAAAGTGGATAAATCTCCAGGACCTGATCAGGTGTACCCTAGAACTCTGTGGGAAGCTAGGGAAGTGATTGCTGAGCTTCTTGCTGAGATATTTGTATCATCACTAGTGACAGAAGAGGTGCCAGACGACTGGAGGTTGGCTAACATGGTGCCACTGTTTAAGGAAGGAGGTAACGACAAGCCAGGGAACAATAGACCAGTGAGCCTGATGTCAGTGGTGGGCAAGTTGCTGGAGAGAATCCTGAGGGACAGGATGTACACGTGTTTGGAAAGGCAAGGACTGATTAGGGATACTCAACATAGCTTCGTGCATGGGAAATCATGACTCACAAACTTGACTGAGTTTTTGAAGAAGTAACAGAAGATTGATGAGGGCAGAGCGGTAGATGTGATCCATGTGGACTTCAGTAATGCGTTTGACAAAGCTCCCCATGGGAGACTGGTTAGCAAAGTTAGAGCTCATGGAATACAGGGAGAACTAGCCATTTGGAAACAGAACTGGCTCAAAGGTAGAAGACAGAGGGTGGTGGTGGAGGGTTGTTTTTCAGACTGGAGGCCTGTGACCAGCGGAGTGCCACAAGGATTGGTGCTGGGTCCACTACTTTTCATCATTTATATAAATGATTGGCTGTGAGCACAAGAGGTATAGTTAGTAAGTTTACTGATGACACCAAATATGGAGGTGTAGTGGACAGCGAAGAAGGTTACCTCAGATTCACTTTGATCAGATGGGCCAATGGGCTGAGAAGTGGCAGGTGGAGTTTAATTTATATAAATGTGAGGTGCTGCACTTTGGGAAAGCAAATCTTAGCAGGTCTTATACACTTAATGGTAAGGTACTAGGAACAAAGAGACCTTGGAGTGCACATTCATATCTCCTTGAAAGTGGAGTCACAGGTACATAGGATAGTGAAGAAGGCGTTTGGTATGCTTTCCTTTATTGGTCAGAGTACTGAGTACAGGAGTTGGAAGGTCATGTTGCGGCTGTACAAGGACATTGGTTAGACCACTGTTGGAATATTGCATGCAATTCTGGTCTCCTTCCTATCGGAAAGATATTGTGAAACTTGAAAGGGTTCAGAAAAGATTTACAAGGATGTTGCCAGGGTTGGAGCATTTGAGCTATTGGGAGAGGTTGAATAGGCTAGGGCTGTTTTCCCTGAAGCGTTGGAGGCTGAGGGGTGACCTTATAGAGGTTTATAAAATCATGAGGGGCATGGATAGGATAAATAGACAAAGTTTTTTTCCCTGGGGTGGGGGAGTCCAGAACTGGAGGGCATAGGTTTAGGGTGAGAGGGGAAAGATATAAAAGAGACCTAAGGGGCAATCTTTTCACACAGAGGGTGGTACGGGTATGGAATGAGCTGCCAGAGGAAGTGTTGGAGGCTGGTACAATTGCAACATTTAAGAGACATTTGGATGGGTAGATGGATAGGAAGGGTTTGGAGGGATATGGGCCGTGTGCTAGCAAGTGGGACTAGATTGGGTTGGGATATCTGGTAGGCATGGACGAGTTGGACCAAAGGGTCTGTTTCTGTGCTGTACATCTCTATGACTCTCTGACTTTAAATGATTGAATGAATGAATTAGCTTTATTGTCACATACACTCGAATAAGTGGTGAGAAGTTTGCAATGTCGCAACTTATGGCACCATCTTAGGTACAAGATACCTGAGCACAGATACTGGAGTATTTGGTACAACATTGAAAATAAATAAAAGTCCAGCATAAGAATAAAAGGAAAAAAAGTGCTCGATTTGCAGTTCTTTCACCCCAGTCTGCCAGCACCTAGCCTCCAGACCACACCAGGCCAAGTTTCCAGACCTTATTGGGCTTCAAAACTCAAGGCCTTGCTTCCCATTTGCACGGTGCCTTGCCTCCTGCTCCGCAGTCCGGCCTGGGATTCACCTCTTCATGCCCGCCTCCAGTCCAGGACTTGCCTCTCACATCGGCCTCCGATCTTGGACTCACCTCCTGCACTGGCCTCCAGTCTAGGACTCACCTCCAGGACCTACCTCCCATGCTGACCTCTGACTTAGGACCTGCCCATCGCCGGTCCAAGGCTTGCTTCTGGGACTCACCCCCCACATCAGCCTCCAGTTTGGGACTCACCTCCCACATTGGCCTTTGGTTTGGGACTCACCTCCCATGCCGGCCTCCGGTCTGGGACACGTCTCGTATGCCGGCCTCTGGTCTGGGACTCGCCTCCCTGTACCCACCCCCAGTTCAGGACTCGCCTCTTGGGACTCACCTCTCAAATCAGCCTCTGATCTGGGACTCTCCTCCTGTGCCAACCTCCAGCCCAGGACTCGACTCCCACGCCAACCTCCGGTCTGGGATTTGTCTCCCGCACTAGCCTTTGGTCCGGGACTCACTTCTTCCATCCCCACTGAGCAAGTTTAAAAAGTTAAAAGTTTAAAAAAGCACTCCAGAAAAAAGAAAAAAATAGAAAAAGAGCATGCAGAGGAGCTCTGGCTGGAGAGTCCTATTCTGCCACCATCTTGGATGATAGTGGTTATGAATTGAATTGAATTTATTGTCGTGTACAGAGGCACAATGAAAAGCTTTGTCTTGCATCACATAGTTAAGTAGCATAGATAGTAAATAATAGGTAAACGGAGGCAAAAACAAAAACAGATGAATGTTAAGAGTTTGTGAGGCCATTCAGTATTCTAACAGCAGTAGGGTAGAAACTGTTGCGAAACCGGCTGGATATCTTGGATACGCGTTGGGATTGTTTGCTGGATAGAGTCAAACTCAATTTTGTTTCTTCATGTGCTACTGTACAGAACTAAACTGCTTTAGTGATTATGTACGTACACAAAGATTTTTTTTATGAATAAAGTATAAGTTAAATTGAAATTATAAAGTATCAACACGGACAATTGCTGAAGTCTCTGGAGTAATTCTTGGATCCCTGCAATTCTGACACAGGCGTGAGCACTTCCAACTGCGCCAAGGTTGACAATGAAATTTAAAAACAAATATATCTGAACACTTACACTTCTGTAATCACCGAATGAATCTTCAAGACAATTACATAATGAATCTTCGTTACAGCCAGGGAAATGAATGTAAATCCAATCTAAAATTTTAGCTCCAAAGTTTTGTTTGTCTAACACCAGTTGAAATGAACTTGAGCAGGCTCCCTCCAATTCCTGTTTCACATGGGTATACTGTGTAAAAAATTCGATAAGTGTAAAATTGAGTCACTGGGCAAGTCTTCTAAGATCGAAAATGAGACGGAAAAAGAAATTACATTGCATTTAATCGTACTGTCGACAGTTTCATTGCGCATTGTTTGAAATTGGATGGTTGAAATTGTTTTTCTGCCCCAGACTTCAGATTAAAGGAATGGTCTTACCTATCTGCACTAAAACTTTGACGAAACCTAAGAAGGCAGCTGTTGCCTAAAATGCTGTCAGATCAAACTGAATAGGATTTAATTAATCGTGCTCATATTTCTTTGCAGTAGTCCTGCATTTAAACGTTCGCTGACCATGCAAATACAAGTGAAGTTTAAAACAATATCAGAAGAAACGAATAAATTCAGTCCAATCAAACTCCAGGAATTTCATTGAACGTCTCTCCTTGTTCCTGAGAAGGATGCAAACTTGACACGTGGACTGTTTGCAGCCGGTGCACCATAAAGACAGAAATAATGAGTAAATGGCTGGAACACCCGCTTTCGTATTGAAGTGGTTGTAAAAATTTATTATATTTGAAGGTGTTAAGTGTCTTGGTGTGTTATTACAGACTTTGCACCATTGCACGGCTGGACCGCTCCTGTGAAGCCGGTTGCTGAAATGCCACGCAGGCAGCCAAGGGCTGAGTGTGAGAGACACCGGGAAGCAGAAAGGGGCACCGCCACATCATTGCTCGTGTGAAAAGACAGGAAAGGAGGGAGCCAGCCTGTACTAAGGTCAACAACAAATGGTCAATAAAATGAGAAAGCTCTTTCGAGGCAGCGGTAGGATCCTAGCGATTATTTTTGCCGCCTCGATTATCTGGTTGATCTTCGACATGGCAGCGCTGCGGTTCTCCTTCACCGAGATCAACAGCAGAGTTTCCAGAGAAGAGCTGGTGCGGCTGGAGCGGCTGAGGGCGAAGGTGCTGCAAGACCAGGAGCTACACAAGATGTTCAGGAAACGGGCCGGAGGCGCTTACGGCTTTGCCGGGGAGGGGGACTCCGGGCGGCGGGCTCGCCACGGGAACCGCTCCGCTCCAGCCGAAGGTCCTGCTACTGAAGGGCTGCACGCGGCCGACGGGCGGCTGGTTGAGGTGAGGTCGGCAAAACATCGCGTGCGACTGGGCACGCGCCCCCCGATCAACGGCCGCGCCTTCTCTCTGCCCCCCGGAACATTCTGGAACCGGCCAACGGCTCCCCAGTCTCGTGGAGGTGGCGGCCGCCTCCACACGCCTGCATGGCGGCCCCGGCCGGCACTCGGAGCTTCTCACCCCGCCCCATTACCTGAGAAGGTGCCCGAGGTTCGGAGGCCCGACCTCCGAACACCCTCTCAGCCCCCGAGAGCGGGGAAAGTCATGGCTCAACCGGCGACTCCCGCTGGTCGAGAGTCGCAGCATCAGCCCGATCAGCGGGGAAGGTCGGCCAAAGGAAGCCGACTACAAAGCGTGAAGCCGGCGAAGGAAAAGCCCGATAGCAACCGCGCAGCAGAGGCCACCCCAGGCTCACCACTTCTCCCAGCCCCCTTACCAAATGAAACAGCAGTAAACTCTGAAAATACCGCGCTGGGAGAATGGCCCAAGGTCAATTCATCTGTCACGGCAATCGAACCAAATATTGTGGCTGTACTGGTCAACGATACAGTCAAACAATCCAATGGGAAAACAATATCCACTTTTAAAGTTTGGAATGGAACAAAAAATGAATCTGCCACTATTAATGACATAAAAGGTCTTCTATTAAAACAGACTGTTGTAAGCGGTTTATTAATGAATGCCACAAACACACAGACTGAACTTGAAATTAACGAAACAGTAATAAACAATTTAATTAAAAATCAGACATACGCCATTGAGGAAAGAGATTTTTCGAAAGATATTACGATGGAAGTAACTCTTAAAATCAACGAAACAATTGAGCTACAGAGAGATAGCAATATTCTAAACCATTCATTTACTCATTTAGATTCTGTCGCCGGAGTGCACAAAGTTTTGGCAATTGACATGACTATATCCCCTCGTGATTCCAAAGCCGTCGGTCAGTTTGGGCATCGAGCAATTGTGCCAAAAGAACATGAAAAATTAGCAAAGGAGAAATGGAATGAGGGACATTTCAACGTGTTTCTCAGTGACATGATTCCACTGGACAGGGCTATTCCGGATACCAGACCTGAAGGGTGAGATAGTAATTAGAAAAAGTACTAAAGTCCTCTCGTGTATAATTTTCCAAATCTAACCTGAGCTGTTGTACTCGCATGGCCTAATGGATAAGACGTTTGAAATTGACACGTTCAGATTTTATCAACAGAGTGTAAATTCGAGGTCTGGTCTAGAGAGATAGATCTGACCAAATTCAATGAAACTAATCCACGTCAATGCTTATGACGACTGTTATTTTGGGAGGGAATTTTGTGATACAGTGGTAGTTTCCTTATCTCTGGGTTCAAGTCCTACCCGCTCCAGAAGTGTATCATAACGTGGTTGAGCAGGTTAATAGCAAAATATTTACTGTTTGAAAAATTAATAGCATCCATATGCACTGCGATAATCTGATACTGACTCTGTTGTTCCTCACTCTATGAAGGGGCCCTTGTGCAGTGGTAGTGCACCTAACTCTCAGCCAAAAAAAAAGGTTCAAGTCTCACCTTCTTCAGAGGTGTAAAAACCGAAACAACTACGGATGCTGTAAATCAGAAACAAAAACAGAAGTTGCTGGAAAAGCTCAGCAGATCTGGCAACGTCTGTGAAGATAAATCAGAATTAACGTTTCGGATCTGGTGACTTTTCCTCAGAGCTGCTGAGGTTTTTAAGCAACTTCTGTTTTTATTCTTTCAGACGTGCGACTAACATATGATGTCTGGACAAGTTGATTAATAACGTATTTAATGTCAATTGTTTACATGTTAATTTATATAATATTGTGGTAAGTGGGTAGATATTTTGAATCAACTTGTTCAGATATGCTATAATCCACCTCTGGACCATCTGGGGCTTGATCCCTAGGTCTCCTAGCACAGAAGTAGGGACACTGTCGCTGCATAATGACAGTTTATCACTCACGTCAGTTTTTTATTTATTGCTGTACATCTAAAATTTAGCATTATTATTTTCTGTACTGTTAAATCCTAAATTTATCTGAAGTTTTATTTTCTGCGATTTGTATAGCTCCTGTTAGAATTTTATCAGATCATTTCTCATGTAAACTCATCAATTTGAGGTGGTGGGGAGGAATTCAAATTATAAAATAAATTTCAAAGGCTGAAACTAATTAAATTTGTAATATAGTCAAGAGAGAAGATGCCCAATTGGTATTATTGTTAGACTATTAATCCAGAGACCCAGGTAATGTTCTGGGGAGCTGGGTTCAAATCCCACTTCAGCAGATGATGAAATTTAAATTCAATAAAAATCTGGAATTACGAAGATTGACAGGAAAAAAGATCTTACCTTGGTTGGTCTACATGTGATTCTAACCCTCTGAAATGGTGTTACAAACCTATCAGTTGAATACAGCACTAAAATGGAATGAAAACACATCGACCTGAGCACTGACAATAGCAAAAACAGCTAGGCCTTCCTGTAACATCTGAAGGCTTTTGCCAAAGCCAGGATAGCTGTCAAGTAACAGCTTGATATAATCATACTCATGGAAACATATCTTGCCAACAATGCCCCAGACAATACTGTCACCATCCCGACATACGTTCTGTCCCACTGCCAGCCAGGCTCAGCAGAGGTAGTGGCACAGTGGTATACATTCAGGAGGGAGTTGCTCTGGGAGTCCTCAGCATTGACTCTGAAGAAACATGCCATCACCTCAAACACGGGCAAGGAAACCTCCTGCTGATTATCATATACAGTCCTCCCTCAGCTGATGAATCAGTGCTCCTCCGTGTTAAGCAATACTTGGAGGAAACATGACATGAAGGGTGTGGAATTTCAATTCCACCAGAAGAGTGGCTCTGAAGCAGCACTCCTAATTTAGCTGGTCGATGCTTCTGCTAGACTGAGTCTGCAACAAATGGTAAGGGGAGACATATACCTGATCTTGTCCTCACCAATCTGCCTTCCGCAGATGCATCTATGCGTGATGTTGTCACTTAGAGTGACAACCACACAGCCCTTGTGAAGACAAGGTCCTGCTTTCACAGTGACAATACCTCACATTGTGTAGTGTAGTACTATTACTGTGCAAAATGATACAGATATGAAACAGATGTAGCAACTCAACACTGGACATCCATGTGGGCACCAGCTGAATCATACTCCGACACATTCTGCAAACTCATGCTTCAGCATATTCCTACCATTCTCACCAAACCAAACAATCAACTCTCGTTCAATGAAATTTGCACAAGGCTATGCCTGAAGCAGCATCAGGCATGCTAAAAAGTATGAGGTGTTGTCCTGGTGGAGAATGCAGGTCTGCTTGTACACCAAACAGCATAAGCAGCAATTGTAAGACAGAGCTAAATGATCTTACAACTAACTGATCAGTTCTAGGCTATGCAGTCCTGCCACATTTAGTTGTGACTGGAGATGAATAATTAAACAACACACTGGAAGAGGAGACTCCACAAATACTCCCATTTTCAATGATAGGAAGCCTAGCATATCATTAGAAAAGACAAGGCGAAAGCATTCACAATAATCTTCAACCAGACGTGTCCGGCAGAAGGTCCATTTCAGCATCTCTCAAAAGTCCCCAACATCACAGGTGCCACTCTTCAACCAATTTGTTTCAGTCTACATGATATCAGGTTGGTGGCAGAGGATGCAAGGACAATGGATCCTGACAAAATTCTTGCAACAGTATTGAAGACTTGGACTCCAGAACTTGCTGCACCCATAGCCACGCTGTTCCAGTATAGCTACAAAATGTACCTGACAGTGTAGAAATTTGGTCAGGTATGCCCTGCATACTAAAACCAGGATAAATCCAATGCAGCCAATTATTGCTCAATCAATGTACTCTCAATCATCAGTAAAATGATGTGAGGTGTCATCAACAGTACTATTAATCAGCACCTGCTTGGCAACAACCTGCTCATTTTATGTTCTGCCAGGACCACTCAGCTCCTGACGTCATTACGGACTTAGTTGAAACATGGACAAAAGAGCTTAATTCCAAATGTGATATGAGAGTCACTGCCCTTGACATGAAGGCTACCTTTGACTGAGTGTGGTGTCAAGGAGCTCTGATGAAACTGGACTCAATGGGAACCAGGGATGTAATTCTCTGCTGGTTGGCGTCATACCTGGCACTGAGGAAGATGGTTGTTGAAGGTCAGTCATCTCAGCTCCCGGACACTTCTGCAGGGTTGTGCCCTAGGCTCCATCAGCTTCAGCCATCCATGTCCAAATGCTGCAAGGCCTGGAAAGTCACAAGTAACATTCACACTTAGCAAGTATCAGGCAATGACCATCTCTAAGTAAGAGACGATCTAACTACCTCCACCCCTTGATATTGAATGCTGTTACCATCATTGAATCCCCCACTGTTAACATCCTGGGGGTCACTATTAACCAGAACCTGAATTGGACCCAGCGTATAAATACAGTGGCTACAAGAGTATGTCAGAAGCTAGGACTACTGCAGTGAGGAACTCACCACCTGGCTCACTAAAGCCTGTCGACCATCTACAAAGCTCAAGTGAGGATAGTGATGAAATACTTCCCACTTAGCTGGTTGCATGCAGTTTCAACAACACTAAAGAAGCTTGACACCATCAAATACAAAACAGACCACTTGATTAGTACTATGTGCACAAACATCCACTACCGACACACTGTTATAGCAATGTGTACCATCTGCAAGATGCACTACATAAATTCATAAATGGACCTTAGACAGTACTTTACAAACCCACAACCCCACTACTGTCTAGAAGGACAAAAGCAGCAGATACATGTAAATACCACCACCTGCAAGCCCCCCCCCCCCCCCCCCCCCCGGAGACCAGTCACCCAATTTGAAGTTGTATCATTCTCCCTTCAATGTCACTGGGTCAAAATCCTGGAATATCTTCCTTAATGGCATTGTGGGAGTACCTACAGAATGTAGATTGTAGTTTATGATAAAGGCAACTCACTGCCACTTTCTCAAGATCAATTAGGCCAGGCAATAAATGCTAGCCAGCCAGTGACACCTGCAATAGAAATATGTGGTCATTATTATTTTGCTATTGAAGGATATAAATCATATTTATAGTACATTATTAACTTTCAGATGCCTCAGCTTGGTTTAATTTCTTGTTAGTTTGTTCTGTGAAAACTTCCTGAAATTATATCCAAAGATCCTATTAATTATGAATGATGGAAACATTAAATATATTTTGTATTGTACAGGTGGGACTAACCCAGGTATGGTCAGTTTTATGACTGGAATATAAACCAAAGTTTCATAGCCATGCTGGTAATAATTACATTCCAGCACAGTGCGGACAAAACCTTTTGCTTGTGTGGGCCTCACCTGCTAAGACCTGAACAGGAATAAGAGTGTATATCAAAAAGTGCACAATTTTCAAGATAGCACAGTTTTGATATGAATAGATTTTTCTTTAAAAGAAACATATTTTCTATGCTGATGAGGTCAAAACTGGAAAAATATAATGACATTCACTGTGTTTAGAATAACTATATTTTTTACATCCCACTCTGTCTCATTTAAGACTGAGATGAGAAAGAGTTTCTTCTCTGTTAAGTTCACAATTAGATCAGTTATGAACTTATTGAAAGGTGGAGCAGGCTTGATAAATCAAATGGCCTACTCCTATCCCAACTTCTTAAAACCTTGGGACAGGAAAATATTTCAATCCATTCATTTGATCTTATCTCCTGCAGTTGTTTGCTTCAAAATTAAAATTAGTACTGATTGCAATATGGTCCGTTTGCAATCAGTCTGATTCTGTTGAATGGTAGACAACACAGTGGTTTATAATTTTCTGTAGTTGATCATGTAACGCTGTCAGCGATTTGCAGGCTGACACATCCCAGGATCAGATTGCCTCACCAACACCCTGCAGGGTCTTAAAAAATAGCAGTACTATATAGAAAGTAGATGGAGCTTTCAAAATCCCTCTTTTTGCAACCTGAAATAGTCACAGCAGATTAGAAAATAGCAAATGCAACAATTTTATTCAAAAAGGAGAGAAGCAGAAAGCAGAAATCTATAAGGTAGTTGGCCTAATATCTGTCATAGTGAACTTACTAGAATTTTTATTACTGTATTTTAGCAGGATATTTAGAAAATTGCAGTTTAATTAGGTAAAGCTAACACAGCCTTGTGAAAGGGAAGTCAAATTTAAATAATCAATTGTGAAATACAAAATGTTAGCATGCAGGGACAGCAAGTAGCTAAGATGGTAAATGGAATATTGGCCTTTATTACTAGGGTGTTGGAGTTTTAAAGTGGGGAAGTCTTGTTGCAACTGTACAGAGTGTTGGTGAGGCCACCCCTAGAATACTGTGTTCAGTTTGGTCCACATGTTTAAGAAAGGATGTACTGGCATTGGAGATCATGCAAAATAGACAGACCAGCCTGACTTCTGGGATGAAGGGGTTGACTTATCAAGAGTAGCTAAGCTGATTAGGCCTTTATTCATTAGAGTTTAAAAGAATAAGGGGTTTTCTTAGGGTCATAGAGCTGCACAGCATGGAAACAGACCCTTCAGTCCAACCCGTCCATGCCAAACAGATATCCCAACCCAATCTAGTCCCACCCTGCCAGCACCCGGCCCATAACCCTCCAAACCCTTCCTATTCATATACCCATCCAAATGCCTCTTAAATGTTGCAATTGTACCAGCCTCCACCACATCCTCTAGCAGCTTATTCCATACACGTACCACCCTCTGCATGAAAAAGTTGCCCCTTAGGTCTTTTTTATATTTTTCCCCTCTCACCCTAAACCTATGCCCTCCATTTCTGGACTCCCCGACCCCAGGGAAAATACTTTGTCTATTTATCTTATCCATGCCCCTCATAATTTTGTAAACCTCTATAAGGTCACCCCTCAGTCTCTGACGCTCCAGGGAAAACAGCCCCTGCCTGTTCAGCCTCTCCCTATAACTCAAAACCTCCAACCCTGGCAACATCCTTGTAAATCTTTTCTGAAACCTTTCAAGTTTCACAACATCTTTCCGATAGGAAGGAGACCAGAATTACACGCAATATTCCTACAGTGGCCTAACCAATGTCCTGTACAGCCGCAACATGACCTCCCAACTCCTGTACTCAATACTCTGACCAATAAAGGAAAGCATACCAAATGCCTTCTTCACTATCCTATCTACCTGCGACTCCACTTTCAAGGAGCTATGAACCTGCACTCCAAGGTCTCTTTGTTCAGCAACACTTCCTAGGACCTTACCATTAAGTGTATAAGTCCTGCTAAGACTTGCTTTCCCAAAATGCAGCACCTCACATTTATCTGAATTAAACTCCATCTGCCACTTCTCAGCCCATTGGCCCATCTGGTCCAGATCCTGTTGTAATCTGAGGTAACCCTCTTCGCTGTCCACTACACCTCCAATTTTGGTGTCATCTGCAAACTTATTAACTGTACCTCTTATGCTCGCATCCAAATCATTTAAGTAAATGACAAAAAGTAGAGGACCCAGCACCGATCCTTGTGGCACTCCACTGGTCACAGGCCTCCAGTCTGAAAAACAACCCTCCACGACCACCCTCTGTCTTCTACCTTATTATTTTTATTGAAACATGCAAGATTCTGAGGAGGCTTGGCATGGTAGATGGTGAGAAGACATTTCCAATTAAGAGGAATGTCTAACTAAGGGACATTCATTTAAAACAATTTTTTTTTAATTCACTCGTGGGATGCGAGCTTTACTGGCTGCCAGCATTTTCATTGCCTGTCCCTGACTACCCTTGAGAAAGTGGTGGTGAGCTGCATTCTTGATCCACCACAGTCCACTGCAGTCCATTGTTGTAGGTTGACCTACAATGCTGTTACGGAAGGAATTCCAAGATTTTGACCCGGAAACAATGTAGAAATGACAATATATTTCCAAATTAGAATCATGAGTGGTTTGAAGGGGAGCTTGCAGGTCGTGGTGTTCCCATATATCTGCTTGTCCTTCTAGAAGGAAATGGTTGTGGGTTTGGAAGGGCATGTCTGAGGACCTTTGATGAATTTCTAACTGCATCATGCAGCTAGTACACATTGCTGCTACTGAGCACTGATGGTGGGAGGATTGGATGCTTGTGGATGTGGTGCCAAACAAGTAGGCTGTTTTGTCCTGGATGGTGTCAAGCCTCTTGCGTGTTGTTGGAGCTGCTCCCACCCGGTCAAGAGGGAGTGTTTCATCATACTCCTGACTGTTCCGTGTTAATGATGAGCAGGCGTTGGGGAGTCAGGACATGAATTACTTGTTGCAGTATTCCTAGTCTCTGACTTGCTGTTGTGGCCACTATGTTTTTGTAATTGATATTTTGGATAATGGTAACCTCAAAGGAGTTGATAGTTTATAGATTCAGTGATGGTAACACCATGCATTGAATGTCAAGGGCTGGTGGTTGGATTGCCTCTTACTAGAGCTGGTCATTGTCTGTCATTTGTGTGGTGCAAATAAATTTCTTCTCCCAGAAAATACCTGGAATTCTCTACAGCAGAGATTTTTAGAGGATAGGTCACTGAACATATTTAAGGAGAGATAGATGGATATTTGAAATATCGGGGAGTTGAAAGCTCTGAGCAGCTGGTACAAAAGAGATGTCGGGGTCTGGGGCAAATCAGCCATGACCTTATATAATGTCTCGACAGGCTTGAGGTGTTGAATGGTCTACTCATGCTCCCCATGTCTTATGTTCTTATTAGAGTTTTAGATAAAGCAACATCTCAGGTGGGTAAAGGCGGACTTGTTAATGTAATGAACTTGAATTTCCAATGACATTTGATAAGTAGCCAAATCAAAAGTCCCTGCACAAGAGAAGACCACATGGTGTAGGGGTTAGCAAGGTTAAATGATTGGTTTGCCAAGAGAAAACACATAATAGCAATAAATGTTTTTTTTGAGATGGCAATCTGTCAACTAGTGGAGTGCCACAGAGATCACTACCAAGACCTCAATTACTTACAATCCATATCAAGAATTGCTAAAATTGCAAATGGCACAAAAATAGGTCAGAAAGTAAGTTGTAAAGAAGAGTTAGAAAGTCAGGAAAGAGATTATAAATTAAATAAGCGAGCAAAAATTTGGCAGATGGAGCATATATGTCAGTAAATATAGAACTGTGCATTTTGGCAGGAAGAATTGAAAAGCTGTATAATTTTTAAATAGAAAAAGATTACAGAACTTGGTGGTACAGCAGGATGTGAAGGACCTGGTTCATGTATCACGCAGCAAATTAGCGTGCAATTCTGGTAAAAGATTAAGAAAACAACCTTACTTGCAAACGGAATGACATATAAGAGTACAAACGTTTTACTGCAGCTCAAAAGGGTAATGGTGAGATCACATCTGAAGTACTACATACAGTTTTGGTCTCCTTTTTTTAAAAAAAAGCATTATTTTAGAAGCAGTTTGGAGAATGATCTTTTTGAATAGCAGGACAGACTCAATGGGCCAAATGGTGCACTTCTGTTCTTATATCTATGGCCATTTGACTCACTCCTCTGCTGAAGAATTTATTTAAAAAAATAAATGGAGAATTTTATTCTCTACGACTTGTGAGAGTGTGAAATTTTCTTCCCCAGAAAGTTACGAAGGCTGGTTCTTTAAATTTATTCAAGGTTGAGTTAAATAGACATCTGATACACAAGTGAGTCAAGGATTGTGGGGTTCAGACAGAAAAGTGGAGTTCAGAAGGCAGTCGGAGTAGCCATTATTTTATTGAATGATGGAGAAAGTATGAAAGACCAAATCGCAAACTTCTGTTCCCTTTGCTAGATGACCCATTGCAAGGTTAGCTTTTAGAATTTTTCTGTGGCAAGTTGTTGAAAGTATGTGTTGATAATAAAGCAACGAGTAAAATTAACCATCCAGGATCTGAGTGACCGTGGCAAGTAATTGTGCATCTCCTTTATCAGTCAGATTGAAATTAATTGTGCAAGCACTGAGAAAGAATTGTAAATTAGTGTGCTGAGGGCTAGTGTTGTGCAGTGGTAATGTCCCTATTTCTGGGCTAGGAGGTCTGGGTGCATGTCCTACCTCATCCAGAAGTGGCATCATGACATTTCTGAAAAAGTTGGTCAGAAAATATATAAATTAGCATAAATAAATTCAATCTCAAATCAGGTAAAGACCAGGAATCCCTGTGTGACGTGCTTCATTTTCCCACTGGACTAAGTAAGTTTAATTTTCCAATGAACAGTCGGTATTATACAATCAGTTCTGATATAACACGATAGTTTCCTTCTCCTGTGATCTCACATTATAGGAATATCACGCATTAGAGGGGATGAGCTATAAAGAAAGGATAGAGAAACTCAAGTTGTTTTCTCTGGAGCTACGGAGGCGGAGGGTAGACTTGATAGAAATCCATAAAATAATGAGATGCATAGATAGGATTGACAGTCAGCATCTTTTTCCCAGAATTGAAATGTCTCAAACTCGGGGCCATGCATTTAAGGTGAGAGGGGGAAAGCTAGGATCTCAAAGGAGATCCGAACAGCAAGTTTTTGACACAGAGAGTCGTAGGAGTCTGGAACATGCTACCAGGGATGGTGGTAGAGGCAGATACGATAGAGACATTTACGGACTCTTAGATAAATACATGGATATGCAAGGAATGGAAGGATATGGACCAAGGGCAGATAGAAGGGATGTGTTTTGTTTGGTGCCATGTTCAGCACAACATCTTGGGCTGAAGGGACTGTTCCTGTACTGTACTGTTCTATGTTCTATGATTAGAGATTAGTGCTTTTGTAGGGAATAAATGTAAAGTTACTATTATCTCATCCTTCAACCTTGTTCCATCCCACTGTACTCCTTCCAACTCTCTGCAGTAAACTACTGTGGAAAGATTGAAATGGACAGCCATTACATCTACTGTAGTTGTTTTTAAAAGTATAAAGGGCAATTAGTAGGTTTGGAGGACTGGGTGAAGAATGGTAGATTCATGTTTTAGATAGAAATAATTCTTTGTTCAAACTGACTCTTGCAGTCGATGGGATGGAGAGAGGTAGAAATGAAATTTGTACCTAGGATTTTTCTGTTTTCAAACTGATGCTCCTAATGTGTGTATTCAGCATTTAAGAATTTCCAGCTTTCAACTGAACTTCTTGCATAATTTCAGAGCAAAGTACTTGAAACACTCAATATGTGTGGAGAGAGTAGATGGATAATGTTTCCTTGTAGATTTAGTCAGATTTTCATTTGATTGTTTTTTTCTGAACACATTACTAATCATTGATAACAGAACAAATTACTGCAGATGATTGAAATGCAAAGTAAAATTGGAAAATTCTGGATATTCTCTGGGAGTTATGAAAAATAGAAAATACTTGTGAAAAAAGGGTTGTGGGAGAGGTAAATAGGAATATCAGAACAATCATCATTAACTGCTTCTGAAAAATTGGGGACAATGATTTTGATTTGAAATTGTTAAAATCAGTTTCTTGTCCAGAAAACTTAAAAGTGCTGAATCAAAAGATGAGGTGCTATTCTTAAGTTCAATATTGATCTTCAGTGGGGCAGTGTAGTTGGCCAAGAGCAGAGATGTCAGAGTGGAAGTAAAAACAAAGAATTTAAATGTTTGCGACTGTGACATAGAACTAATCTAGGATGGTTTACAAAGTGATCTCCAAAATTGCATTTTGAATAGAGTCATACAGCACAGAAACAGACCCTCTGCTCCAACTGGACCATTCTGACCTGACATCCCAGTCTGACCTAGTTCCATTTGCCAGCATTTGGCCCATATCCCTCTAAGCCCTTCTTATTCATATACCCATCCAGATGCCTTTTAAAATTTGTAATTGTACCTGCCTGCACCACCTCCTCTGACAGCTCATTCTATACACACACCACCCTCTGCATGAAAAAGTTGCCCCTCAGGTCCCTTTTAAATCTTTCCCCTCTCATCTTAACCTATGCCCTCTAGTTTTGGACTCCCCTACCCCAGGGAAAGGACCTTGGCGACTCATCCTATCCATGCCCCTAATGATTTTATAAACCTCTGTAAGGTCACCCCTCAGCCTCCAATGCTCCAGGGAAAAAAGGACCCAGCCTATTGAGCCTCAGCCTATAACTCAAGCCCTCCAATCCTGGCAACATCCCTGTAAATCTTTTTAGCACCCTCTCAGGTTTCACAACATCCTCTAGAAGGGCGGCCAGACTTGTACTCAATATTGTAATAGTGGCCTCACCAATGTCCTCTAAGCTGCAATATGGCATCCAAACTTCTGCCAAATGCCTTCTTCACCACAAATAAATTCACATTTTTCTACATTATACTCCATTCGTCAATATTTTACTCACTTACTTAACCTATTACTATCTGTCTAAATTGTTTGTATCCCTTTTCCAACGCATCTTTCCAGCTATTTTTGTAGGAGCAAATTGCTGCAGATGCTGGAATCTGTACTGAAAACAACAAATGCTGGAGATCACAACAAATCAGGCAGCATTCATGGAGTCTAGATGATTGTTCATCAAAGCTATTATTTTTGTGTTGTTTTTTCCCTTATTACTGACCACGAACCATATGGATTCTTTGTCATCTGATCCATTCCTACTGTAACTTAGATTTTGCTTATGCCTCAGTCCACATTCCTGACTTGTGACTAAATGGTGCAGGAGGGGTTACAGTAATATTTTGGACCTGATTATGATTGTGTTTCAAGGCCTGACTGAAGTGCCAATAAGCAGGTCCAGGGAGCAGGTCTTTGAGATAGTCATTCATCTTAACTATCTGGCCCTCTTTTGTGTTTACATCTGCATCAAGGTGTCCTTGGAGAGGGACCATGCGGTGTTACCTGAATGTTTGAGATCTTTTTTGACCAGTAGGTACCTTAGGGGCTAGTGTGCATCATCAGTCCTAAAACATTATTTTAATTACATAAATTATCTTCACATTTTGCCTTGTATCCCATGTAATTGTACTTGTCAGGAGTTAACTGCATTTTTGTCTCCTTCTCTGTTACTGAATTTAATTATGTTTAAGGTTGCTCAAAGATTTATAAAGAGACATTTCTTGACACTGGCGGAAGCCATACAGTCAGATTCTCCATTATTATAATGCCTCACTTTGTGAATAAATCTAAAACTGAGTAAGGATTGAGTTCTGCTATTCTCCTTCACCATGTGGTTCCAAGACGTTTAACATAAGTAACTACTCCAAGTCAAAGTTTATAACTGTTTTCATGGTTAAAGTGAGGGAAACAAGACGCTCTATGCAATGCTTTCAGTATTGGGATTTAAATTTAAACACAAAACAACACAGACTTGCATTTATATAACACCTTTTGGATCTGGACAATTTAAAACAAGTTCCAAAATTATTTTGGTTCACTGAAAATATACATTTAACTTTGCACTCCACTGAATTAGAAATGCCAGAAGGACTTTTCAATTATACTGTGCAAATAATTAGAGAATGAACACCAGTTATTACATGAAATTCCTTTGCTACTATAGTGAATGGCATAAATCTGTTGTTTTAGTTTACATTTGTTTTAATAGAAAGTTGAAGAAACTGCATATAAAATTTACTCAGTGTAATTTCACGATCAATTAAATGGTATGCCATGCAAAAAAACTGGGGCACCGGGCACTGAGTTAAGGCACATGGCCAGAGTTAAATACTGGAGGTGTTTCTTTGTTCACATGTGCTACAATTAACAATGGAATGCTTGAAACTAGTAAACACATGGAAAATATTTGAGGTGAAATTAGTATCTTTACTGCAACATTTACCCAGATCTTCTGATCATTGTCAATGAGGAGAAGGTGAGGACTGCAGATGCTGGAGAGTCTGAGTCGAAAAGTGTAGCGCTGGAGAGGTGCAGCAGATCAGGCAGCATCTGAGGAGCAGGAACGTGTACGTTTTGGGCAAAAGCCCTTCATCAGAAATGTAAAGGGGGGCTGAGAGATAAATGGGGGTATAGGGTTGGGGGTAAGGTAGCTGGGAAGGTGATAGGTGGATGCAGGTGGGGGGTAATAGTGATAGGTCGGTGGGGAGGATATAGTGGATAGGCAGATGGCTTCCTCTACTGCTAAATCCAAGCCAACCATCAACTGGAGGAAGAATGCCTCATCTTCGGCCTTGGGACCCTTCAACCACCCACACCAACATCAACTTCACAGTTTCCAAACCTCCCCTCCCCCTACTTCATCCCAGAGCCAATCCTCCAACTTGGCACTGCCCTTATCCTACCTGTCCATCTTCCTTCTCATCTCTCCGCTCCACCCTCCCCCCGAGTTATCACAATCACCCCCCACCTGCATCCACCTATTGCCTTCCCAGCTGCCTTCCCCCCAACCTCACCCTCACCCTCCTATTTATCTCTCAGCCCCCTTCTCCTCCACATTCCTGATGAAAGGCTTATGCCCGAAATGTCATCTCTCCTGCTCCCCGGATGCTGGTTGACCTGCTGTGCTTTTCCAGTGCCACATTTTATGACTCCGATCATTGTCAATGCTGTGTATATTGGCATTGCCAGTGAGGCCTTCAGCAACCGACATTTTTGCAATTTTTCAGTGGGACTTCTGATCCCAGCTAAAAGATTGATGAATCACTGTAGCCATTCAGATAAAGAATGAACACAAGAAAAGACAGACAATGATAGAACCTCTTTTATATTATTATAAGCTAGCATATTCAGTTAAGATTTTATAAATTCCAAGACCATTCCCAACACCCCATTTCATACCATTTGAATTCACTTCCTCATTTCAAACATCTATTGTCCACGTACTATCTCCATGCTGCTATTCCACCCATCTACCTATGCCATTTGCCCACCAAATGTCCAAACAGCCATTCTATCCGACTAGGGTAATTTTGGTGTTCAGATCCTCTTAAGTTCCACCTTTTTTTTCTGCATGAACCATACCTCTCACCTCCCATTCTACAACCACCACCACTATCTCTCCATAAGCTTCCAATGGAGTCATTTCTGATTAAAAACTAGGTCAAAGATTATTTGCATTGTTGTTTTATGAAACAATGCAATCTTCTTGCATTTACAAAAGTGTTGAAGTCAGATGTTTTCGCTCAGTAACCGTATTTGATCAATTCAGATTTCTCATTGATTTTTGCAAAAATCACATTATTCTCACGATATACTAAAGTTAGTCACAGGAACTCAATAAAAATAAAAGTTGGTTCAAGAGTAAATCCAACACAATTCTATTGAAATCTCTGCAGACACAGTTTCTTTAGAAAATCTCAAGAAATGCTGAACTTGTTTGATTTAATATAGACAGAAATGCATTACACACTCCAGACCTCAACCAATTCTACATGTGCCTCCATAAGTCAAGTTCTACCAACCAAAACAACCCAACTAAATCAGAACAGTATGTAACACACAAAGTCTACATGATATTATTATAGTTTGCCACAGCCTATTGTATCTATTTAGTTTTCCAGAATTGGTAGCCCTCATTGGTATAATTTGCAAGACATCTTTAATACATAAATTCAGGTAGGAGAAGCTAGGTTTTGTAGCTTGATATTACAAATTATTTTAGTTAGGTAGTTCCCTTAGGGAAGAGAACATGTAACAACATTTGTAGTAAACGGGACCAGCAAGCCTGGAAGCCAATTGGCTCAGTTTCATGAAGTAAATCACTTGAAGAGATTGGAGATTACTTGCACAATTATGGAGAAATTCAACTTGGAATGTATTATTCAAGGTGATTAACAGGTTCCAAATCAATTTTCTATCCATATTTGAACATCACGTAATCAAAAGAGTTAAGGAACGTCAATGCATTATGATTTTTCATTAATGCCAAACAAGCTTTCCAGTCATAAGAGGAACATTTCCAAAGATAAATATTATTTCATGTAAAAATAATATACGTCAGAAGTTATAAAGAGGATTGATAAAGGCAGAGCGGTGGATGTGATCTATATGGACTTCAGTAAGGGGTTTGTCAAGGTTCCTCATGGTAGACTGGTTAGCAAGGTTAGATCATATGTAATACAGGGAAATCTAGCCATGAGAATACAGAACTGGTTTGAAGACAGAGGGTGGTGGTGCTTTTCAGACTGGAGGCCTAGGACCAGTAGTGTGCCACAGGGATTGCTTTTCGTCACCAAAATGACACCAAAATTGGAGGTGTGTATGGTCAGCAAAGAAGGTTACCTCAGTGTGCAACAGGATCTTGATCAGATGGACCAATGGGCTGAGGAGTGGCAGATGGAATTAAATTTAGATAAATGTGAGGTGAAGCATTTTGGAAAGGCAAATCAGGACGGGACTTGTACATTTAATGATAAGGTCCTGGGGAGTGTTGCTGAACAAAGATCCCCTGGAGTGCAAGTTCATAGTAGCTTGAAAGTAGAGTTGCAGGTAGACATGATGGTGAAGAAGGCATTTGGTATGCTTGCCTTTATTGGTCAATGCGTTGAGTATAGGAGTTGGGAAGTCTTATTGCAGCTGTACAGGACATTGGTTAGGTCACTTTTGGAATATTGTGTGCAATTCTGGTCTCCCTGCTATCAGAAGGATGTTGTGAAAGTTGAAAGGGTTCAGAAAAAAATTACAAGGATATTGCCAGGGTTGGAAGGTTTGAGCTATAGGGAGAGGCTGAATAGGCTGGGGCTATTTTCCATGGAACATCAGAGGCTGAGGGGTGACCTTAAAGATGTTTATAAAATCATAAGGGGCATGGATAGGGTAAGTAGACAAGGTCTTTTCCCTTGGTTGGGGGAGTCCAAAACTAGAGGGCGTAGGTTTAAGATGAGAGGGGAAAGATTTAGAAGGAACCTAAGGGACATTTTTTCATGCAGAGGGCGGTCTGTGTATGGAATGAGCTGCCAGTGGTGGAGGCTGGTATAACATTTAAAAGGCATCTGGATGGATATTTGAATAGGAAGGGTTTAGAGGAATATGAGCCAAATATTGGCAAATGGGACTTGATTTATTTAGGATATCTGTTCAGTATGGATGAGCTGCACTCCATCTCTATAACTCTCTGAGGTGTCCTAGGTTAATATTGCTTACACTACTTCAGTGGAAATTGTTGTAGTTGATGATTAAACTTCCACCAGAAAGAACTACATCTGAGAAATTAAATGAAGAAAGGTTTTACTTTGCTTTATTGAAGGGAATGGGCAAGATAAAAGTCTAATGAACTAAATACTGTACTGCAATGTAATTGGAGTGAAAATTGGATAAATTGAGGCTGCGCAGTTTACAAGCCTGTACAAATGACAGACAGCAGAACATAAACTGGTTCTCCCAGCTCCTCCCATATAATTATCGTGTTCTATGTATTACTAGAAGTGCACTCCCTTCCTGAAGTCATGTAAACTCCTGGAAATGAATATTTCATACAAAGATCCAGAATAGTTTGGAAAATTATTCTCTACTTCCTTTCAGTGATATATACTAATTTCAGAGATTACGTGGATCTGGTCTATATGCAGCATACATACCTAGGGTGTGAAGCAGGTTCAGTTCTCTCATTTGAAGAAAGCCTTTGGATTTAGAGAAGAATCAAGAATTGGTCGAACTCCTTTGCATCTAAACAGCAATGCACGTGCCATAACTCCACTGTTTAAACTTTATACCGCTTGGATGTATTTGTTCCAGGTGTTCCAACCAAGTAGTTCACAACAACCTTCCAACAACCAGCATCATCATGTGCTTCGTGGATGAAGTATGGTCCACGCTTCTGAGGTCAGTTCACAGCATCTTCAACAGATCCCCTGTTCATCTCATTAAAGAGGTTATCCTTGTGGATGACTTTAGCACCAAAGGTAAGAAAGGACTATTTCAGTCAGTGTTACTGAAGCATACATTCCTCAAAAGATTCCTGGACATCATTACCTTAAAATGGGAGCGAAATTTAAAGAATTGGTCATTCTGAAACCTAAATAAAACACTTCTACTTGTGAATGTCAGTTTCTGAATTATAAGAATATTTTTCTGTGACAACTGAGGTCTCCTGGAATGTTTCTATTTGCTGTGTAACACTGAACTGACCCTGTTTTACGTAGTAGGGGTTATGCTGCTTGAATTAGTAGCAATCCTGCTGTTGTAAAAGTAAACTTAAGAAATTGCATTTTTTTTGTGAAGAATTTCCTCGAGCAGTTCTCCTGATCAGTCTCCAAAAGTTAATCAGTTTATCACTGGCATTTCATCCAAACTTTCACTGAAATTACTGCAACCAATTTGGACAATTGCCAAGGAAATACCCAGCAAATGCCTTTGACAAACTAGTTTGAGTGTTAATTGTCTTAGAGTCATAGAGTCATGCAGCATAGTAACAGTCCCTTCAGCCCTCCATGTCTGTGCTGACCAACAAACAACAAACTGCATTAATCTCATTTATCTTCACTTGGTCCATAGCCTACTATGCCCTGACATTTTAAGTGTTTGTCTAGATGCCTCTTAAATGTTGTGAGAGTGCCTGCCTCCACCACCCTCTCAGGCAGCACATTCATATTTCTACTACGTTGGCTGAAAAATATTTTCTCTGATCCCCTTTAAACTATTTACTTCTCACCTTAAAGTTTTGCCTTCTGGTCTGAGACATGTCTGTCATGGGAAAAAGATTCTCATGATCTATCCTGGCTATGCCTCTTATAATTTTATACTTCAATCAAATACCCCCTCAGCCTCCTCTACTCCAGTGAGAATGAACCAGGCTCTTTTCATTACTGAGCCTTTCCATCCCAGGTAGCATGCTGACAAATCTCCTCTGCATCTTCTCCAGTGCAGTCATGTCCTCCTGATAGTGTGGTGACCAGAACTGCACATATTATTCTATCTGTGGCCTCACCTATATTTTATAAAGTTGTTTGCTCTTATATTCTACAGGCCAGCTCATGAAGGCAAGCCTCCCATTTGTCTACCTGTACTGACACCTTCAGGGATCTGTGGTCTTGCACACCAAGATCCCTTGGTTTGTCAGCAGTCCCTAGGGACCTACTGTTCATTATGTAAATTTCTTATATACCTGATTGAACCTGTTCCTGACTTTCCATTTACTCTGTACCCCATTTACCTCCCCAACAGCAAGAGCAAATCTCCCAGCAAGGTTATTGGACACATTTTTGTTCAGGGGTAACCTGTACAGCTTATACAGGTCCTATCTACCCCAGAAACTATCTCAGTGATCCAAAATTCTTAAGCCCTACCTCTTACACCATCCCTTTAGCCACACATTCATCTGAGCTATCTTCCTACTCTTTTACTTAATAACATGTGGCACTGGAAATAATCTGAATGTTACAACCTTAGTAATCTTCCTCTTTAATCTGCTATCTTAAGTCTCCAAATTTCTAATGCAGTTCCTCTTTTTTTTACCCACGTTGTTGGTACTAACATATAGTAGGATTTCTGGCTGTTCATTCTCCCCCCTCAGATTGCCCTGTAGTTGCTCTGAGCCATCCCTGACTCTTGCACCAGAGAGGTTGCAAAGCAGTCAAGAGTCTGGTTTATGGCCACAGATCTTGCTATCAGTTCCCCTTATAGTCGAGTCCCTATCACAAAAGCTGTCCTAATCTTTTCCTCCCTTATAGCAGAGCCAACCATTGTGCGACAAACTTAGCAATTGGTGCTTTCCCTTGCAAAGCCGTTCCCCCCACCCCCAATAGTATCCAACGTGATATATCTGTTTAAGAGAGGGATGGCCAAAGGGGATTCCTGCATTGCCTTCCCACGCCTATTCGTCTTCCTGGTGGTCACCCAACATTTTTCCTCACTTGTGCTGTGATTGGCTCTCTAAACATGGCATCAATGATGTCCTCAACATCATGGGTGCTCCATAGTGAGTCCATCCGCAGCTCCAGCCTCTCCATGCAGTCAATCGGGAGTTGGAGCTGAACACACTTCCTGCATAAATAGTTGCCATGGACACTGGAAGTGTCACTGATTTCCCACATATTGCAGGGGGAACATTCCACGGGGCCAAGGTTTCCAGTCATTGTGATCTTTACCAACTACAAACAATAAACGAGGAACCGATTACTCAACCTTAGCACTCACCAAATCAGATTCCTCGCTATCTCTCTCTCTTTATGCCCAACAAACTACAAGTCACAAAAAGAAGGACTTTACACTCTGTTTTCCTCGCCTATGTCCCAGCCCCTAAAGCTGGGTACCTATACAGCCAATTCTGTGTCCTACATCACTTTCTCCTGATATAGAGTCATAGAGATGTACAGCATGGAAACAGACCCTTCAGTCCAACCCGTCCACGACGACCAGATATCCCAACCCAATCTAGTCCCACCTGCCAGCACCTGGCCCATATCCCTCCAAACCCTTCCTATTCATATACCCATCCAAATGCCTCTTAAATGTTGCAATTGTACCAGCCTCCATCACATCCTCTGGCAGCTTATGCCATACACGTACCACCCTCTGCGTGAAAAAGTTGCGCCTTAGGTCTCTTTTTTATCTTTCCCCTCTCACCCTAAACCTATGCCCTCTGATTCTGGACTCCCCGACCCCAGGGAAAAAAACTTTGTCTATTTACCCTATCCATGCCCCTCATAATTTTGTAAACCTCTATAAGGTCACCCCTCAGCCTCCGACGCTCCAGGGAAAACAGCCCCTGCCTGTTCAGCCTCTCCCTGTAGCTCAAATCCTCCAACCCTGGCAACATCCTTGTAGATCTTTTCTGAACCTTTTCAAGTTTCACAACATCTTTCCGATAGGAAGGAGACCAGACTTGCACGCAATATTCCAACAATGGCCTAACCAATGTCCTGTACAGCTGCAACATGACCTCCCAACTCCTGTACTCAATACTCTGACCAATAAAGGAAAGCATACCAAACACCTTCTTCACTATCCTATCTACCTGCGACTCCACTTTCAAGGAGCTATGAACCTGCATTCCAAGGTCTCTTTGTTCAGCAACACTCACTAGGACCTTACCATTAAGTGTATAAGTCCTGCTAAGATTTGCTTTCCCAAAATGCAGCACCTCACATTTATGTGAATTAAACTCCGTCTGCCACTTCTCAGCCTATTGGCCCATCTGGTCCAGATCCTGTTGTAATCTGAGGTAACCCTTTTCGCTGTCCACTACACCTCCAATTTTGATGTCATCTGCAAACTTACTAACTGTACCTCTTATGCTCGCATCCAAATCATTTATGTAAATGACAAAAAGTAGATCATCTCCGGAACTCTGCATCTGGATTCAGTGAAGGTTCGCTTCGCTCCCACTGCTGCTCCAACTGAGCTTGAGCTGTGCCTTGCCCCTCAAACTTTCATCAGGAAAATCCACCACCACCATTCATTCAGGTTCGCTTCATTTTTCTCATGCTGCTGCTCCAACTAAGCAGCAATCAAAATTGGATTCGGCAGGACTTTACTTTGTAATTGTATACTCATCGTCAAAATACTGTTAATAAATACTAGGTAAAGGTGTGATACAGCACAATTATTATTATCACAAAGAATTTTGCTGCTAAGTGGATTTTGTCCCCTCACAAAATGCTCATTGTTAACATTCATTGGACTGAAGTCACAATATCAATGTGTATACAGTATAGAGAAAGGTAAAATGTTATTTTTGAAATCAGATTTGGTTGTGTATTAGTGACATTAATTTTACATCACAGATTTTGCCTTGGGAACAGATCAGATATAAGAAAAGTTACAAATCTATTAGGCTGTTTTTTTAGATTAGATTACTTACAGTGTGGAAACAGGCCCTTCGGCCCAACAAGTCCACACCGCCCCGCCGAAGTCCACCCATACCCCTACATTTACCCCTTACCTAATACTACGGGAAATTTAGCATGGCCAATTCACCTGACCTGCACATCTTTGGACTGTGGGAGGAAACCAGAGCACCCGGAGGAAACCCACGCAGATACGGGGAGAACGTGCAAACTCCACACAGCCTGAGGTGGGAATTGAACCTAGGACCCTGGTGTTGTGAGGCAGCTGTGCTAACCACTGTGTTTTAAACAGAAATTGAGACATAACTAGCAAATTTAAAATGGGTTCGCTTTTTAGGTAATTAGTTGAAGAAATATAATTACTATTTTCTGTGAATTCTAATTGTGTTTCAGTGACCTGGAAATGTTATTTATTTGCATTGACTTTAACAAAATTTTCAAAAATGTCTTCTTTTAACAGCGAAACACAACTGTTTCTTCATATACACATTTATTCATTGAACTGGTAGACTATTAGGCTCTTGCTGTCTTTACTTGCATCCAGCAGAAATCAGGTATCATGATTGTAAGCATTAGGACTAGAAAATTTTGCACTCTCAGCTCAAGGATGTTGAATGGTATTGTCTCAATAGCTGAGGTGAACTCCTTGCTAAAAATACTTGATTCGTTCATCCCATTAATATACCACAAAATATACTTCCACACTGAAGAACTTTAATAAATCTTGCATTTGGGATATTTTAAACTATCTGTATATGTAGCCGCTTCTCAAATATGAGTGTAACAGGCAGTTTCCGGGTTGTGAACGAGTTCCATTCTTGAGTCTGTTCGCAAGAGGATTTGTATGCAAGTTGGAACACATTATAGAATAATATAAAGGAGTCATTTGCAAGCATAGGATATGTTTATCTGTCGGATCTTTAAAATTACACCCTGTATGAGGGTGCATTCATAAATCGGGGACCTTGGAGTGGAATGCAAAACTCCTAAATCGTTCAAAATTAAGTTGACTCAGCTTTTGTTAAAGATTATAGATTGATTATCGATGTTTCTCTGACTTATTTTCTAATAGAAAAGCTACTTTTAAATCTCAAAGACCATTTGTATTTTTTGTTTTAAATAGGAACTTCACTTAAGTCAGGATTTTAAAAATTGCTTAAAGAAGGTCTTCCTTGGAAAATAAAAGTTTTCACTTTGCTGTTAAGAGATAAGCTGTAAAGCACGATGAGTCTGAGAGATATAATGGATACACATCAAGATACTACAGAGTTGCGAGAATATAGTACAGTTCTCAATGTTGAACTTTACTTAAAGATGTGCTTTAGTTGTGTACCCAATTCACTTCGAATTGTCATCAAAGATATCTGTGACCTATTTTCAAAAAGTTTATTTTATTAATACCGCAAGACAAAAGGTGCATCAGTAATTTAAAAATACAATGAATAGGGCAAAGCATTTTAGTTGCTGGTGGATTGCGCTGTGTATTCAAAAATTAGGCTCTTGTTGGTGTTGTAAAGATAACATTTTCTGGGGAAGTACTTAATAAAGACATATAACATGACACATTCATTAGTATTCAGGCTGTTTACAAATATAACTATAAAACAGTACAGAAAGATACCATTTAGCCCATCATGCCTCTGTCAGTTCTTTGGTAGAGTTATCTACTTGGTCCCACTGCTCAATTTCACTAAGGAGAAATGAAGTTGCAATCAGGGTAACATTGTTAGGGGAATAGACACTGGTCTCTGTGGCCAGGATTGAGAATACCGGGGTCTGTGTTGCCTGCCTGGTTCAGAATATCTCATCTGGGCTGCAGGAAAACTTGGAGTGGTAGGGAAAAGATCAGTTGTCATGGTCTACATAGGTACCTAATGATATAGCTAGAAAGAGGAAAGAGGTTCTGCTGAAGGAATATGAGCAGCTGGGACTAAATTAAAATGTGCAACCAAAAACATCATAATCTGTGGATTACTACCTGAACCATGAAAAAATTGGCACAGGGACTACAAGACTAAAGAGGTGAATACTTAGCTCAGAGATTGACGTGGGAGAAAAAGATTTGAATTCACAGGACATTACCAGTAGTATGGAGAAGGAGGGAGTTGTGCTGATGGAACAGGGTCTACCTGAGTTATGATGATACCAGGGTCTTTGAGTATCATATATCTATGGATGTGTAAAGGGCTTTGAAGTAATAAACTAAATAGCTCAACTGTACCAGTGTAAATACAGTGAAGGAGGCTTATTTCTACCATTAATAGTTGAAACTTTATTGCTGGAACAGCACAGCAGGTCAGGCAGCATCCAGGGAACAGGAGATTCGACGTTTCGGGCCTGTGCCCGAAACGTCGAATCTCCTGTTCCCTGGATGCTGCCTGACCTGCTGTGCTGTTCCAGCAATAAAGTTTCAACTTTGATCTCCAGCATCTGCAGACCTCACTTTCTCCTTCTACCATTAATAGTTGACCAGAACCTATCCAAATGCGAAGCATAGTCTGTCACATTTGGTATTCTATGCCTTCAATGTACCTACCTCAATTATTGACCATTCTGCCAAGGAGGATTTTTGAGGCCTTTTCCAGGCAAAATAGAATAAAATCTCCTATTTATCCTCATTATGAAGGTATTCAGACCCTGTCTTTGTTTGGTCCAGAATCTTTCCTGCTGCCCCGAGGAATTCCTGTCAGTTATTTGTCAAGGTAAAAACAATGATTGCAGATGCTGGAAACCAGATTCTGGATTAGTGGTGCTGGAAGAGCACAGCAGTTCAGGCAGCATACGAGGAGCAGTAAGATCGACGTTTCGGGCAAAAGCCCCTCATCAGGAATACAGACGGAGAGCCTGAAGTATGGTGAGACAAGTGAGAGGAGGGTGGGGGTGGGAAGAAAGTAGCATAGAGTACAATAGGTGTGTGGGGGAGGGGATGAAAGTGATAGGTCGGGGGGGTGGAGTGGATAGGTGGAAACGAAGATAGGCAGGTAGGACAAGTCATGGGGACAGTGCTGAGCTGGAAGTTTGGAACTGCGGTGAGGTGGGGGAAGCGGAAATGAGGAAACTGTTGAAGTCCACATTGATGCCCTGGGGTTGAAGTGTTCCGAGGTGGAAGATGAGGCGTTCTTCCTCCAGGCGTCTGGTGGTGAGGGAGCGGCGGTGAAGGAGGCCCAGGACCTCCATGTCCTCGGCAGAGTGGGAGCGGGAGTTGAAATGTTGGGTCACAGGGCGGTGTGGTTGATTGGTGCGGGTGTCTCGGAGATGTTCCCTAAAGCGCTGTGCGAGGAGGCGTCCAGTCTCCCCACTGTAGAGGAGACCGCATCGGGAGCAACAGATACAATAAATGATATTGGTGGATGTGCAGATAAAACTTTGATGGATGTGGAAGGCTCCTTTAGGGCCTTGGATAGAGGTGAGGGAGGAGGTGTGGGCGCAGGTCTTGCAATTCCTGCAGTGGCAGGGGAAGGTGCAAGGATGGGAGGGTGGGTTGTAGGGGGGCTTGGACCTGACCAGGTAGTCACGGAGGGAATGGTCTTTGCGGAAGGCGGAAAGGGGTGGGGAGGGAAATATATCCCTGGTGGTGGGGTCTTTTTGGAGGTGGCGGAAATGTCGGCGGATGATCTGGTTTATGCCCGAAACGTCGATTTTACTGCTCCTCGGATGCTGCCTTATCTGCTGTGCTCTTCCAGCACCACTAATCCAGTTATTTGTAAAGATTCCACTGACACAAAATTACATGGGTTGCCCAGGAATTACCTCCAATATCTTCCCTTGAATTGGGTCATCCTGATTCTCATTGGCATTTTTCTGCTCCACTATAATACAGTGGAATCACAGTGGAACCAATTTGAACTACCCATCCAGCAATTCCAATGAAGTCACACCTTTGATTGGTGTTTTGCAATTTTCTCCCCATATCTATGTGGGTTTCCTCTGGGTGTTCCGGTTTCCTCCCACAGTCCAAAGATGTGCAGGTCAGGAGAATTGACCATGCTAAATTGCCCATAGTGCTAGGTGCATTAGTCAGAGGGAAATGGGTCTGGGTGGGTTACTCTTCAGCGGGTCAGTGTGGACTGGTTGGGCCGAAGGGCCTGTTTCCACACTGTCTAATCAAATGTGGCAGTTGAATTATCATCTTTTCTTTCTTAATTTCCTCATTTATTTCATGAGAGTACTTCTACCCAAGTTCTTTCTGCATCTGAAATAAGAAAGATTATAAATAAAATTGGATGGTTTTTCATGTCCAAATGCAAAAATATTATCTAATTATTTCATTGAGAATCAACTAATCAACACATTTTGCTTTTCTCTTATATAGAATATCTGAAAGAAAATTTAGATAAATACATGTCGCAATTCCCAAAAGTTCGTGTTATTCACCTACACGAACGTCATGGTTTAATACGAGCCAGACTTGCAGGTGCAGCTGTTGCTACAGGTACGATATGATTATTTTTCTCAAATTTGTTTTATTTCTTTCATTTGTCTTAGGCTTCAAGGAGGTAAAGAGATTCGATTGAACTACTATTCACTGAAATGATAAATGTCAAGATTTTGTGTTTAAAATTAACTTCTAATGTTAAAATTACTAATGACAAAACACCATAAACTAATCGCTTTTTTTTAGTTTGTAGGCATTAAACATTTTAAACAACCAAATGAAGTTTTCTACAGCTCTTCGACAAATGAAAATTTTCAGTTTTGTTATGTTACTCACTCTCTTATGGAGATGATCACTTCTCCTGGAACCAATTTACGATGTTTTTTCAGCACCCCGAGGATTTTGCTTCTGTTCTTTTCCTTTTTGAATACGATCTTACACATTGAGCGATTTCCTCAGGATTTCCTCAGGATTTTCTTTCTATCTCCAACTCGGTAAACATTCCAGCTTTGTTTCACTTTACCATGAATGTGGTTTACAAAATGAGTGTGAACGCCCACCCACGTTCCATGTAGTGAACAGTAGAGACAGCAGTTTCTCTATTTAAAGTGCAGGTTAGGCCAACATCTGTCGTGTTCATTTCCCTCAATTATCTGCAGATCAACCAAGATCAAAATTACAACAACCTTCAGTCAATGATATCTCCAGAAATTTAGATAATCCTGTATTCTGATCTCAAAATAGCATTCTCTATCGTCCACTCCATGGCACCATGAAACTCCTTCAACCCTGTATGCATGCTGAAATAGTGATCAACTATATCTAATAACCACTGCTTTTCATCTTAGAGTCAAAGGAACAGTTCCAACATAACTATTTATTCCTTGATTTTCACAACAATTTTTGAGTTTTCAACTTAGCCCTCTCATTGCAGACTTGGAAATGTTTATCATTGTCTCCAGGTGTTAACATTTAACTCCTTTTCAGTACCACAGTGTAAACCTTTGCTCAGTGCCCTGGTGAACTGTCAGCATAGGTTACATGACTCCTTTGATTTTATTCCAAGTTTACAGTCCAAAATTACGAAAGTCCTTTAAACCAAAAGCTCTAAAACAACTGATCGTGTTATGGAACCACATTCTATACACACTCCCCTTTGCGTGAAAAATTTACCCCTTAGGTCCCTTTTAAATTTTTCCCCTCTCACCCTAAACCTATGCGTTCTAGTACTGGACTCCCACACCCCAGAGAAAAGACCTTGTCTGTTTACCTTATTCATGCCTGTCTTGATTTTATAAACCTCTGTAAGGTCAACGCTGGCAACATCTTTGTAGGTCTTTTCTGAACCCTTTCAAGTTTCGCAATATCCTTCTGATAGGAGGGAGACCAGAATTGCACACAATATTCCAAAAGTGACCTAACCAATGTCCTGTACAGCTGCAACATGACCTCCCAACTCCTATACCCGATGATCTGACCAATAGAGGAAAGCAGACCAAAAGCCGCCTTCACTATCCTATCTACCTGCAACTCCGCTTTCAAGGAACTATGAACCTGCACTTCAAGGTCTCTTTAGCCAGCAACACTCCCCAAGACCTTACCATTAAGTATTTAAATCCTGCCCTGATTTGCCTTTCCAACATGCAGCACCTCACATTTATCTAAATTAAACTCCATCTGCCACTCCTTGGCTCATTGAGCCATCTGATCAAGATCCCGTTGTATTCTGAGGTAACCTTCTTCACTGTCTACTACAATTTTGGTGTCATCTGCAAACTTTAACTGTACATCCTATAATGTAGAGGTGTTTAGAGCAAAAGATTACAGTGTCTTGCGACTAAAATGGTATATTGAAGATACCTAGTTTGCTGTTAAGTCTTTCTGTTAAGATCTAGGTTTGTTCAATATATCTTTTTAGTTGCATGACACAGTAATCTTTTGCTATAAATTTTGTGTATTACGATCCTCTTCCAAAGCTACCTGATGAAGGAGCAGTGCTGTGAAAGCTAGTTCTTCCAAATAAACCTGTTGGACTATAACCTGGTGTGTGATTTTTAACTTTATATCTCCTATGTTCTCATCCAAATAATTTACATAAATTCTTCAGCTTCTTTTTCTTTCTCTCTCATCCCCTTTCTTGGCCTCTGACATCCAACCCCAGCCTCTGACTTTCAACCTCCAAAGCAGAGTCAGAGGTTGGGGGAGACACCAGGGGTTAGTGGCTGGAGCGGGGATACTGACCAGCAGCGGTCCGAAGTGGGGGTGCAGTGACCAGCAGCCAGAGCAGGGATGCTGGTGGCCTAGAGCTTATGCCCGAAACGTCGATTCTCCTGCTCCGTGGATGCTGCCTGACCTGCTGCGCTTTTCCAGCAACACATTTTTCAGCTCTGATCTCCAGCATCTGCAGTCCTCACTTTCTCCTATAGCAGGGATGCCAGGGAAGTGTTGCCAGCAGTCCAAAGCAAGGACACAAACAGCTAGCAGCTGGAGCAGGGGTGCCTGCGACCAGCAGCCCCATGCAGTGCAGGGGTAGTGGCCTGGTGCAATAGCATGGTGACAGCCGGCAGTCAGACCATAAGGAAGCACCATGTTCTCCTGCGGAGAGCCTTTGGGGAGAGACTGTGATAATTGTTTTTTATTTGTTTCTTGTTTTTTTCTGACCTATGGCCATATTGTGTCTAGCTGTAATATAACTTTTTTCTTCATTTCTCTATTCTGTAGCTAAGAATTGTATCAAGGTACCTTTATACTAAAACAGCACTCTATGTGGTGACTTATAAACTTTTCACTGTACTCATTTGAGTGCATGTGACAATAAAGCTAATTCAATTCAATTCAAATGGATGATCCACCTCCAGCATCACAGATGCAAGTCTTCAGCCAGTTTGGTTCACTCCAGGTGATATGGACAAATAGCTGAAGATACATGATGTTGCAAAGGCTATGAAACATGTCAATGCTCCGTCTATAAAATTGAATGCTCCAAAACCAACTGCACCCTCAACCTAATACATATACAATGCTAGCATCTACCCAGCAATGTGGAAAATTGCTCAAGGATCTCCTGTTCGTAAAAAAAAAGGACCCATCCAACCTGGCCAATTATCACCGCCTCAGTCTGCAAAATAGTGGGAGGAGTTGTCAACAATGCAAACAATAATCTGCTCAACGACTCTCAGCTTTGATTCTGCCAGGCCCACTCAGCTCCTGATTTCATTTCCATCTTAGTCAAAACATTACAAAAGGACTGAATTCGAGGGGAAGTGAGGGCGACTACATTTGACCTCGAAGGAGCCCAATCAAAACTAGTTTGAATGGAAATCAGGAGGATATCTGTCTACTGGTTGTAATCATAACAAGTACAAAGATGTTTGTGGTTGTTGGAAAGCATACCACTAAGGTGTAGGTATTCGCTGCAGCAAGTTCTCAGGATAGCATTCTAGCCCAATTCTTGTCAGCTGCTTCATTAATGACATTTCCTCCACCATATGACCCAAAGTGAGACATTGGCTGATGATATCACAATATTTTGCACAATTTGCGACTCTTTGCATATTAAACAGTCCATGTTCAGATGTAGAAAGACATGGACAATATTCAAGCTCAGAGTAGAGTGGCTAATAACATTTGTGTCATAAAAATGACAGACAATGACAATCTGCAATAAGAGAGAACCCAGATATTCCCTCTTAATGTTCTGGTGAGATAGCAAAGCTGTATCTCCCAATATCAACATCCAAGAACTTACCATTGATGAAAAACTGAACTGAACCAGCCAAATAAATACTGTGGCCATAACAGCAGTTCAGAGGTTCAACTCTGTGGCAAGTAACTTATTTCGTGACTCTTCAAAGCCTGTTGACCAAATACAATGCATCTGACACCTCTGTCATTCACTGCCTCCACCACTGATGTGTAGTGATAGCAGTACATAATATTTACAAGATGCTCTGTAGCAATGCACCAAGGTTACTTAGACAGCATCTTCCAAATCCATGACCTCTACCAGATTGATGGACAAGATAATTAGATACATTGGAACACGATCACCTGCAGGTTCCCCTCCAAACTATGTATAATCTTAACTTAGAACTATATAGAAATACAGAAAACAGGATCAGGTTTAGGCCATTCAGCCAGTTGAGCCTCCACCACCATTCAATATGATTATAGCTGATCATCCAACTCAGATCCTTAGTCAAAACATGTACAAAAGGACTGAACTCAAGGGCAAGTGAGGATGTCTGCGCTTGATATCAAGGTAGTATTTGACTTCCTTCTCCCCATATCCTTTGATTCTTTTAGCCCTAAAAACTATACCTACCACTTTCTTGAAAATATTCAATGTTTTTACCTTAACCACTTTCTATAGCAGAGAATACTGCGTGTCCTTGATAAGTATGTACTTGTCAGGTAGCGAGGAAGTGGCCAAGCAAGAGAGCCATGGTTTATGAAAGAAGTTGAACTTCTTGTCAAGAGGAAGAGGAAGGCTTATGTTAGGATGAGATGTGAGGGTTCAGTTAGGCCTCTTGAGAGTTACAAGTTAGCCAGGAAAGACGTAAAGAGAGAGACAAGAAGAGCCAGGAGAGGACATGAGAAGTCGTTGGCAGGTAAGATCAAGGAAAACCCTAAAGCTTTCTACAGGAATAAAAGAATGATCAGAGAAAGATTAGGGCCAATCAAGGATAGTAATGAAAGCTGCGCATGGAGACCGCGGAGGTAGGAGAAGCACTAAATGAATATTTTCTATCAGTATTCACACTGTAAAAAGACAATGTTGTCAAGAAGAATACTGAGATAAAGGCTACTAGACTAGATGGGATTGAGGTTCACAAGGAGGAGATGTTAGCAAGTCTGGAAAGTGTGAAAATAGATAAGTTGCCTGGGTCGGATGGATTCCCTAGGATTTTCTGGGAAGCCAGGGAGGAGATTGCAGAGCCTTTAGCTTTGATCTTTATGTCGTCATTGTTTTACAGGAATAGTGCCAGAAGACTGGAGGATAGTAAATGTTGTCCCCTTGTTCAAGAAGGAGAGTAAAGACAACTCTGGTAATTATAGACCAGTGAGCCTTATTTTGGTTGTGGGTAGTGTTGGAAAAGGTTATAAGAGATAGGATTTATAAACATCTAGAGATGTTTGATTAGGGATAGTCAACACGGTTTGTGAAGGGTAGGTCATGCCCCATAAACCTTATTGAGTTCTTTAAGATGATGACCAAACAGGTGAATAAGGGTAAAGCGGTTGATGTGGTATACATGGATTTTAGTAAGGCATTTGATAAGAATCCCCACGGTAGGCTAATGCGCAAAATACAGAGCATGGGATTGAGGACGATTTAGTGGTTTGGATCTGAAATTGGCTAGCTGAAAGAAGACAGAGGCTGGTGGTTGATGGGAAATGTTCATTCTGGAGTTCAGTTACTAGTGGTGTACCGCAATGATCTGTTTTGGGGCCACTGCTGTTTGTCATTTTTATAAATGACCTGGATGAGGGTGTAGAAGGATGGGTTAGTAAATTTGCGGATGACAGTAAAGTTAGTGGAGTTGTGGATAGTGTAGAAGGATGTTGCAGGTTACAGAGGGACATAGTTAAGCTCAGAGCTGGGCTGAGAGGTGTCAAATGGAGTTTAATGCGGAAAAGTGTGAGGTGATTCACTTCACTTTGGATGGAGCAACAGGAATGAAGGGTACTGGGCTAGTGGTAAGATTCTTGGTATATAGATGAGCAGTGTCCATGACATAGATCCCTGAAAGTTGCCACCCAGGTTGGTGGATTTTTAAGAAGGTATACGGCGTGTTAGCTTTTACTGGTAGAGGGATTGAGTTTCAGAGCCACAGGGTCATGCTGCACCTGTACAAAACTCTGGTGCAGCCACACTTGGAGTTCTGGTCACCGCATTGTACAAAGAATGTAGAAGCTTTGGAATGGGTTCAGAGGAGATTTATTAGGATGTTGCCTGATATGGAGGGAATGTCTTATGAGGAAAGGCTGAGGGACTTGAGGCTGTTTGTTTTAGAGAGAAGAAGGTTGAGGGTGACTTAATTGAGACATAAAAGATAATCAGAGGGTTAGAAAGGGTGGACAGTGAGAGCCTTTTTCCTCGGATGATGATGGCTAGCACGAGGAGACATAGCTTTAATTGAGTGGTGATAAATACAGCACAGATGTCAGAGATAGTTTCTTTACTGAGAGAGTAATAGGGGCATGGAACGCACTGCCTGCAACAGCAATAGACTCGCCAACTTAAAGAGCATTTAAATTGTCATTGGATAAACATATGGATGAAAATGGAATAGTACAGGATCAATGGGCTTCATATTGGTTCCACAGGTCGGCGCAAGTCGGGAGCCGAAGGGCCTATACTGTGCTGTTATCTTTCATGTTCTATGTTCTAGAATTCCATAGGTTTGCCACTCACTGGGAGAATAAATCATCTCAATCTTAAATTGTGTCCCATGTATCCTTAGATTGTGACCCCTAGTTATGGACTCCCTTGTTTTTGGGAACATCTTTCCTGTGTTTACCCTATCTAGTCCTGTTAGAATTGTATAGGTTTCTATGAGATCTAGTGAATATAGTTCTAACCAATCCAGTCTCTTCATATGTCAATCCTGCCACCCCAGGAATCAGTGTGGTAAAATGTTTGCACTCCCTCCACAGCCAGAACATCCTTCATCGGATAAGAAGACCAAAATTGAATGCACTTTTACGTGGTTTCAACAAGATCCTGTACAATTGCAGCAAGATATCCCTGCTTCTGTACTGGAAACCATTTGCTGTGAAGACTAACATAGCAATTGCTTTCCTCACTGCCTGCTGCCCCTGCATGCTTACGTTAGTGACTGGTGTACAAAGACACCAAGATCTTGTTAGCTTCCTCCTTTCCCAATATATCATTGGTCAGATAATAATCTGCCTTCCTGTTTTTGCTATCAAAGTGGATAACCTCATGTTTATCCACATTATGCTTCATCCACCATGCATTTGCCTTCTCATTCAACTTGTCCAAATCTCTTCACAGTTGACCCTTCCACCCAATTTTGGGTCATCTGCAATATTGCAATTTCTTCACTTCTCTTTCTGCAAAATCCTAGAATTCTCTCCCTATCTACACCATATGCACTGCAGCAGTTCAGGAAGACAGCTCACCATCAACTTCTCAAAGGTAATGAGGGATTGGTGCTAAATGCTGGCCTAACTAATGATGCATATGTTCTGTAAATGAATGGAAATAAAAGGTATTTGTAATTATTTTGAAGGTTGCATTGTTTTCATCGAAAGCTCACACTTCCTTTTTCACTTTTAGGTGATGTGTTAACATTTTTGGACTCCCATGTCGAATGCAATATTGGCTGGCTGGAGCCACTTTTAGAAAGAGTCTATTTAAAGCGAACAAAAGTAGCCTGTCCTGCGATTGAAATCATTAATAATGAGGATATGAGGTACAGTTATATATTTCTGTTTGATACAAATGTGGATTGTTGCATGGTTACTTTATATTGTTAAAAATCACACAACACCAGGTTATAATCCAACAGGCTTATTTGGAAGCACTAGCTTTCGGAGTGCTGCTCCTTCATCAGCTGGTTGTGGAGCATAAGATTGTAAGATACAGAATTTATAGCAAACGCTTACAGTGTGATGTAAGTGAAAGCATATATTGAAAAAGACCTGGATTGTTTATTAAGTCTCTCATCTTTTAGAATGGCCATATTGGTTTCAGTTCTTTCATATGTAAATAGCAAAACATTTTTTAAAAGTTACATTCTCAAGTGAACTTTAACAATTGGTGTCGTGTCGGCCCAGGTAATGAATTGAAGGTGTGAGCTGCCCTGTGTGAGACTGTCTGTGTCACAATGGTCAGACTGATTCTAATCTAAAAAACGGATTTACAGACTCTTACATGGATTCGCGCAATTTTTGAGCAAAGTAATTGTGCAAGTACATGGAATCACAGTTTTTGAGCAAAGTAATTGAGCAAGTACAAATTCACCCCACAAACTTATATGTGTATCCCGAGCCTCTATCGCAACATTACAAATTTCTTACAGAAACTCAGCACCTACGGAGCAGTCATTGTGTGTCACAATGGACGTTTCAGCACTCTACACCAGCATCCCCCACAATTATGGCATTGCGGCAACAGCCTCAGTACTCACTACCAACAGCTGCCAATCTCCAAGCACCGTCCTACAACTCATCCGCTTTATCCTGGATCACAATGTCTTCACTTTTGACAACGAGTTCTTCATCCAGACACATGGTACAGCCATGGAGACCAAATTTGCACGCCAATATGCCAACATTTTCATGCACGGGTTTGAACAAGTCTTCTTCTCTACGCAGGACCTCCAACCAACACTATACACCAGGTACATTGACAACAATTTCTTCCTTTGGACCCATGGCAAGGAGTCACTGAAACAACTACACAGTGATATCAACAAGTTTAATCCCACCATCAAACTCACCATGGACTGCTCTCTACTATCTGTCTCATTCTTGGACACATGCATCTCCATCAAGGATGGGCAACTCAGCACCTCACTCTCCCGCAAACCCATGGATAACCTCACGATGCTGCACTTCTCCAGCTGCCACCTGAAACATTTTAAACCGGAATGCCCTATCGACAACTCCTACGTATACACAGGATCTGTTCTGATGAGGAAGAATGTTACAGGCACCTGGAAGTACTCAAGGATGCCCTCAGAAGAACGGGATACGATGCTCAACTCATCAACCGTCAATTCCGACATGCCACAGCGAGGAACTATAATGACCTCCTTAGGAGACAGACACGAGCTGCAACCAACAGGGTACCCTTCATTGTCCAGAACTTCCCAGGAGCCGAAAAATTACGCCATGTTCTTCATAGCTTGCAACACATTATTAGTGAGGATGAGCACCTCACCAAGACCTTCCCCACACCTCCACTTCTTGCCTTTAAACAACCACCAAACCTCAAACAGATCACTCTTCGTAGCAAACTGCCCGGCTTTCAAGACAATACCATTCAACCTTGTCACAGTAGATGCTGTAAGATGTGTCAGAATGTTGACGCAGATACCACCATTATGCATGGGGACATCTCCCACCATGTATGTGGCAAGTACTCATGTGACTCAGTCAACATTATCTGTCTCATACGCTGCAGGCAAGGATGTCCTGAGGCATGGCACATTGGCAAAACCTAGCAGAGGCTACAGTAACGGATGAATGGACACCGCACAACAACAGACAGGAGTGTTCCCTCCTCGTCAGAGAACACTTCAGCGGTCCAGGACATTTGACCTCGGACATTCCGTGATCGTCCTCCAAGGCAGACTTCAGAATAGGCAACAACAAAAAGAAGGGCTTATGCCTGAAACGTCAATTTTCCTGTTCCCTGGATGCTGCCTGACCTGCTGCGCTTTTCCAGCAACACATTTTCAACAACAAAAAGTGGCTGAGCAGGGGCTGATAGCCAAGTTTGGTACCCATGAGGATGGCCTCAACCAGAACCTTGGGTTCATGTCACATTACAGGTGACCCCATTGCACTATACACACATACAAACAGATGCACACACACAGACACACACACACTCCTACAGACACACACACTCTCCTACAGACCCATACACTCATGCAGACCTTCTCTCATACGCTAACACATACACTCCACAATCACACACACTGTCTCACAGACTTATACCCCTTTACACACATACACACACTCTCTCACAGGCACTCATAACCCAACCCCCCCCACACACACACACACACACATGCTCAAAAACTGCATGAATGTGTAAAAATTCTGTAAATCCGTTTTTTAGATTAGAATCAGCCTGACCATTGTGGCACAGTCTCACACAGGGCAGCTCACACCTTCAATTCATTATTTGAGCCGACATGACACCAATTGTTAAAGTTCACTTGAGAATGTAACTTTTAAGAAATGTTTTGCTATTTACATACGAAAGAACTGAAAACAACATGGCCATTCTAAAAGATGAGAGATTTAACAAACAATCCACTTCTTTTTCAATATATACTTTTACTTTCACTTACATCACACTGTAAACGTTTGCTATAAATTCTGTGTCTTACAATCTTATACTTCAAAACCAGCTGATGAAGGAGCAGCGCTCTGAAAGCTAGTGCTTCCAAATAAGCCTGTTGGATTATAACCTGGTGTTGTGTGATTTTTTTAACTTTGTACACCCCAGTCTAACACTGGCATCTCCAAATCATTACTTTATATTGGTTGTCTGACATCAGTAGAATTAAAGGTAGAGTATTCCATTGGGAATTTCTTCAGGTACACTACCAATGACCACATGTACTTCAACAGAATATTGGCTGAGACCCTGGATAAATGCATAAACGTGGCTTCTGAAATTACATCTACTTGTCAGCAATGGTCAGTAGTAAATTTCCTACATTCAGTCTCTGTAACAAAGGGTGGAATCTTTGAGGTGTCTGAGCAATACGGACTGTGGAGGATATATTACATGATCAGATGACAAGTCCGAAAAGTCCAAAACGTGTGCCATCATTTATGGTTTCAACAAGCAGTTTGGCAAGACTCTCACTAGGCAGCAGTTCATTCCTGATGAAAGGTTTCTGCCCGATTTTTCTGCTCCTCGGTTGCTGCCTGACCTACTGTGCTTTTCCAGTACCACTCTAATCTTGATTCTAATCGCCAGCATCTGCAGTCCTCACTTTCGCCGAGCAGTGCATTGCCAATTGAAGTGATTATTGCTTGTTAAACACCTTGTTGATCGCACATTGTGCCTCATTAATATTCATCCTGCAATCTTCACAAACTTGCCAAACAAACTAGCTGTCAGGAAAAGTCAACTAATGCAGCACCTAATGGATACGGTTCACCACTTGCTCCGATCAACCTCCATGTTGCCTACAAACAAACCACAGACCAGAGCACTACCCACATGCACCTTCCTCCATAAACATTGGCATGCGGCTTCCAGCTACCACTTTTGACCATCTTGACACCTCTCCGATGCATTATCAGTACACTCTGGAAACACAGATTAGCATTCCAAGGCAGTTCATCATTGAAAGACTGTAGCAGTGAGACTTTGCACATTGACGCTGAGTTCACAGACTGGACTAGGCAGCATCTGAAGGCTGCTTGCTTGCTTGCTCTTTTAACATTCACTCACTTCGTAATTACCCACTGATTTCATGCCTTACATTGTTTTGTCACTTAGCATGGTCTCACAACCAGGCAGTTTGCCTTGCTGCTCAGAAGCATTATCGGGACCTACATCTTGCTATACAACAATATGTAAGATCAATGCCTCACCCTGCTTCGTCTGCTGATAATTTATGCAGCAGACATACTGCATGTGTCGAAACCAAGCAGCCATGTCTCAAAGTCTGAGGGGAACAGTTCTCACTAAAGTCCATGAAGAAACCCATCAGTCAAGGATTCCTAGCACAGTAAGTCAAGAGGCAGCATGACATACCATGCCAGCAGATTGGCCAGAGATAGGCTTCCAGTTGGGCTTTTGTCAGTCAAGTGATCCATGTCTCCTTAGTCTAGAGAGTAGTCATGTTCTGTCCTTTGACTCCTTAGTACCAGGTCAGGTGAGTGTATAGGTACAAGTTATTGGGATGGGCACTGACTGGTCATGTTGGTCAAATGATCACAATCAGTTTGTTGGATCCATCCCCAGAAAACAAGGGGAGAAAGGAAGGGGTGGTGGAGTGGTAGAAAAGGGAGGATGTTGCTGCGGCAGGTTAGTCTACTGCACTTCAGGCTCTGAAAGATGGCACAATTCACTTGTAAACATGGTCAAGGGGGAGGTATGATTAAGCATGGCTTGGGAGGAGGAAATCATCCAATATATGACGTCGGTGGTGGGGAAGTTGTTGGAGGGAATCCTGAGGGACAGGATGTGCATGTATTTGGAAAGACAAGGACTGATTAGGAATAGTCAACATGGCTTTGTGCATGAAAAATCATGTCTCACAAACTTGATTGAGTTTTTTGAAGAAGTAAAAAGAGGATTGATGAAGGCAGAGTGGTAGATGTGATCTAAATGGACTTCAGTAAGGCGTTTGACAAGGTTCCCTATGGAGACTGTTTAGCAAGGTTAGATCTCACGGAATACAGGGAGAACTAGACATTTGGATACAGAACTGGCTCAAAGGTAGAAGACAGAGGGTGGTGGTAGAGGGTTGTTTTTCAGACTGTAGGCCTGTGATCAGTGGAGTGCCACAAGAATCGGTGCTGGGTCCACTACTTTTTGTCATTTACATAAATGATGTGGATGTGAGCATAAGAGGTACAGTTAGTAAGTTTGCAGATGACACCAAAATTGGAGGTGTAGTGGACAGCAAAGAAGGTTACCTCAGATTACAACAGGATCTTGATCAGATGGGCCAATGGGCCGAGAAATGGCAGATGGAGTTTAATTCAGATAAATGTGAGGTGCTGAATTTTGGGAAAGCAAATCTTAGCAGGACTTATACAGTTAATGGTAAGGTCCTAGAGAGTGTTGCTGAACAAAGAGACCTTGGAGTGCAGGTTCATAGCTCCTTGAAAGTGGAGTCACAGGTAGATAGGATAGTGAAGAAGGCATTTGGTATGCTTTCTTTTATTGGTCAGACTATTGAGTACAGGAGTTGGGAGGTCATGTTGCGGCTGTACAGGACATTCGTTAGGCCACTATTGGAATATTGCATGCAGTTCTGGTCTTCTTCCTATCGGAAAGGTGTTGTGAAACTTGAAAGGATTCAGAAAAGATTTACAAGGATGTTGCCAGGGTTGGAGGATTTGAGCTATAGGGAGAGGCTGAACAGGCTGGGGCTGTTTTACCTGGAGCATCGGAGGCTGAGGGGTGACCTTATAAAGGTTTACAAAATTATGAGGAGCATGGATAGGATAAATAGACAAAGTCTTTTCCTTGGGTGGGGTAGTCCAGAACTAGAGGGCATAGGTTTAGGGTAAGAGGGGAAAGATACAAAAGGGACCTAAGTGCAACTTTTTCATGCAGAGGGTGGTACATGTATGGAATGAGCTGCTAGAGGAAGTGGTGGAGGCTGGTACAATTGCAACATTTAAAAGGCATCTGGATGGGTACATGAATAGGAAGGTTTTGAGGGAAATGGGCCGGTTGCTGGAAGGTGGGACTAGATTGAGTTGGGATATCTGGTCGACATGGACGGGTTGGACTGAAGGGTCTGTTTCCATGCTGTACATCTCTGTGACTCTATATGGAGCATCCTGACTTACTTGGAGGGTTGAGAGATTGGGGGGAGCACAAGGTATGACTACAAAGAACATGGTTACTTCATCTGCTAGGGATTGGGTAGGAAAGGTAGGCAGGAATGGGCACATGTTGGTAGGTTGAGAAGGGACTTGGGAAAGTGTGAAGTTTGTTTGAGTTGTAGGATGTGATACTAAGAGGGGAATGTGGATGTTTGACAATTAACTACATATTCAGACTGAAGCTGAAAGCCACAGCAAAGAGTACTCACTGTCACCTAATGTGATGTATGCACATTGTTCCTCCTGCTCTCAGATAGCACAGTAGGCACTCAGTGCAGAATAACAGCCATTGAACCTTGACTGGTGGCTATGAGGTGATGCCTAATGTTGTAACAGTAAGTTCAGCACTTACACAGAAAGACTAACATATAAGGTTAAACGACAAATATTAATGCATAAGCTGAGAGGAATGTACTAGCTATTGTAACTCATGTCACCGAAGCGCCCACAATAATTCTTCTATCTCTCTCACACTACATTGTGCATCAGTACTCTCTTGTTTTGCAGTTTGGGAAACCTGTTCAGCTGTTTGGTCCTGCAGATTCGGTGGGCAGTCCAAGGGATCCTTGTATCTTGATGATAAAAAAAAGCAAGTGTCTTTTTGCCAGAGGAAAGTTGACTCTCCTCGGCTTGAATTTTCAAGAGTCAGGGGCATGTGGGCAAGCAGGGCTGGCCAACAGTGTCCTGAGTGAAAACCATTGAGGGGACTGTTCGTTGTTCTTCCTTTGGCAGGATGCCACCTGGCATTGCCCTGCTTCATTGTGAGGAGACAGCATCTAGAATGGAGTCAAGATTCCCTGTCACCTTGTCTCCACGCCTTTGATCCTGAGGATGAATGGCTGGGATGGTGCATATCTCCAGCATGGTATGAGGGTGCTAGGTTTGGTTCTTCGTGGTAGCTGTCAATCTAAATATGGAGGCAGGCATGTTTACATGATTTGCTGCACTAATGCAATCTCTGGGCATTGAGGGCGATTGCATTTCAGGTGCCTGTCTGGCTGCTGCTTCACCCTCTTTATTTGGAAGAGGTCCCTGATCGCTGACATTATAAAGATATTTCCGACTTAGTGCTGAGCAGGTGCCTGGTATCAGGCAGTCCTCAGTACTGGCGGCCAGGGGCGTTTCTTCCTCACCCAATTACCGAGCTGTCAGAGTGAGGTGCTCAACAGCATGTGCTCTCACGCTCTAACTTTCGAACCAAAGTGTCATTTTCTTGCGGGGTGCAGAAGGCAGCATTGCTGATACTTCTTCTCAAACCTTCGAACTGTCATCCTCAGAGATCCAGGCAGGCTCTTCTGCATGTTTCTCCACAGAGGTCACGGGAAGCCTGGTTTTACTGCAAGACACAAGAGGGAGACTATCGGAACTAATACTGTAGAGTAATTCGAAGTTGTGTGCAATGAATAAGACTGTCAATGCAGTTACTGACAGAGTGGTGGCGTATGTATGCTTCTGCATCCCTGCACGCATAGCCCCGATCTTCTGCAAGGTAAGGATTCTGTCCTCGAAGTGATGTTCCGAATGTCAGGCATCCCGCACTTGTACAGTCTTGCTTTGCCCTGTTATGGGATATCTTCTCCTGTAATGACAGAAATGGTGCGAATGAGTGAGATAACAGTGGGTGACACAGCTGTTAATGTTGATGCATGTAGAGGAAAAGTAGTATTCTGATTGGATAAGGAAGCAGCATGAAGGGTGTGCAGGGATAGTGATATCGGAAGTTGGGGGAGGTGAGATCAAGTTTTGATTTTTGCATGCAACTGTGAGAGTGGCAAAGCATGAACATTGGTGAGAGGTGGCTGCATTAGCAGAGAAAGAGAGACTGAGGTGAGGTAGCAGTGAGAAGAGTGCAAAACCTAGAGCCGAAAAGGTCATTAATCCTTTTGCAGCGCTGCTAGCCGTTCCTCCACACACTGAAAATGGCACTGACCGAGGTAGCACCCATGGATTAGACTAGCAGGGTCTAGTGGCATGACCTCCTCTGCCAGTCCTCTGGAAAATGGATGCCTCACTTCTGGATCACCACATTCACCAGGATATTCCAGTCCTTGTCAGAGAATCATGGTACCGCCTTTCCTTTTTCACCATGTTCTGACTCTCTCTTTATCCGAGCAGGGCAACTTCAAATTGCTAGTAATCATTCAGGTACACAGGAACAATTTTAAAGCTGACATGTCAGCAAGAGATTCCAGTCTTTCAATGGATTTTGCTGAGTGGCAAGTTGTTCTGGAAATGGCCCATGGTAAGATGGAGTGGAAATTAGATGTGATTCGACATGGGCATGATAGGTTAGCAATGTGGCAAGTCAGGTGAGATATGGCAATATAAACCTAATCATTCTCACTGAAGAAACCCTTCCCAAATAATTTGACACAACTGAGACTTAGCCAAAAACAAAATAAGATGTACCCAAATGTACTTGTATAAGTAAACTTCATCCCTAACTTTTATTCAACTTTAGTTTGATCTTAGTGGGCATGGCTCAGTCATGGTTCTGATGCTAGATGGGACTTGAAATATTATTAGTTTGGTATAAATAAATGTAATGTTGTATTTTCATTATATTCATCAATTTGTTGAATTTTTTTATTCATTCATAGAATGTGGATGTTGTCCTTTCACTTTTTACTAGAATTTATTTTTAAAGCTATAAATTACAAATGTATGTTATAGCATTAGAAACAATAGTTCAACAACGAATTTCATTTATGAACGGCTGTCAATGATTAAAATATCCCAAGGTGCTAACACATAATCAAATAAAATTGGACACCGAACATAGAAGACAAGTCAAAGAAAGACATCAGTTTCAAAGTGGTCTTTAAGGAGAAGAGAGAGTTGGAAAAATTAAGAGAGGAATTCCAGATCCTAGGACCCAGCAGCTGGAGGTACTGTTGTGAATAGAGGAGCATTTTTAATTATTCATTCAAGAGAATATGGTCATCACTGCCAAAGACAACGTTTATTGACCATCCTTAATTATGCTGGATAAAGTAGGAATAAATTGCCTTCTAACCACTGCAGACCTTGGGTTTTAAGAGCACCCACAAATTTGTTAGAAAGGCGATTCCAAGATTTTGAACTAGAGACAGCAAAGGGACAGAGGTATAGTTGCAAGTCAGGATGATGTTTGACTGGGAGCTTTGTAAATGGCCAGATTTGTAAATGGCCAGATTTGGAAAAACATGGAGGGGCAGATAATTGATGCTTGCTTTGATCATCGTAGGAAGGCAATGGCCAAGTGATATTATCACTGGACTATTAATCCAGGAACCCAGGTAATTTCGGGGAACCAGAGTTTGAATGGCAGATTGTGAAATTTGAATTCAATAAAAAGAAATCTGGAATTAAGAATCTAATGATGATCATAAAAACATTGTCAATTGTTTGAATAACCCTCTGGTTCTGTACTGGAGGGAAGAAAACTGTTATCTCTAACCTGGTCAGGCCCACATTTGACTCTCGACCCACAGCGATGTGGTTGATTGTTAACTGCCCTCTGGTCAATTATGGTTGGACATTAAATGCTGGTCAGCGATGCCCATGTCCCATAAATGAATAAAAGAAAATAATTCCCTAGATTCTAGAACAGTTCCTGTGGACTGGAAGTTACAACCAAAATGCCACTTTTCAAGAAAGGAAGAAGAGAGGAAATAAGGAATTAAAGATCAGTTAGTCCAACTTTAATAATAGGGAAATTGCTAGAATTTATTAAAAGATGTGTAATAACAGAGGTCATAGAGAGGGTAGCAGTAGAGCTAGTGAACACAGTGTACCTGTATGCAGATTTTTATAACAACATTTGTTTAGATGTCAAGTAAGCAGTATAAAACAAAATTTGGGCATGTGGAATTAGGAATGATCTTTTTGGATGGATCAAAGATTAGTTAATGGGCAAAAGGGAGACAGTTCCAGAATTAACGAGTCATTTTAGGTTGATGGACTAGGGTGGTATCACAAGGATTGATGTATGAGCTGCAGCCATTTTGTCCCTTTTTTAATGTAGAGAGGTTTAAAATAAATGTATCTTTAAAATAAGAAAATGTTAGGTGGAGAGTTAGCTGTGAGGAGGGCATACAGAAACTGCAAATGGATATAGAAATTTCATTTTGGTAGAAAATGTGAATAAGCAAAACATTTTTAAAATGGTGAGTGACTAAAAATGTTAGCATTCATAGGATACTAGGTGTCTTTGATAAAGAATCACAGAAATTTACCAGATTGGTACAACAAATAATTAAGCAAATAAATAGTATGTATGCCTTTTTCACAAAGACATTTGAGTAAAATTATATAAGGTCTACATGATACCATACCTGGAGTACTTTTCACAGTTTTGGTCTCCTTATTCAAGGAAGCCTTGTAGGGACAAAGATTCCATAGGCTGAATTTATCAATGAAAACATTTTTCTCTGAGGAGAGATTGTTTGAATTGGGTCTGTATTCCTTACAATTTAGAAGAATAAGATTTAATCTAATTGAACGTATAAAATTGTAAGGGCCTTGGCAAGATATGTGCTCGTAATATGTGTCACCTGGTTGGAGAGCCTAGAACAGGATCACATTTGCAAACTAAGGTGTCTGCCATTTAGGATTTGTGTGAGGAGAAATTTATACACTAAAATGTCGTAGATGTTTGGATTCTGTACCCAAGGGAGCAGTGAATGCTCAAGGTTGGATACACTCAAGACAAAGATCAATAGATTTTTACATATTAAGGAAATTAAAGATTGAGGGGCTAGTTCACGAAGTTGGAGTTGAAGTAGAAGATCAGCCATGACTATATTGAATAGCAGAACAGACTGAAAGGTCAATTGGACAACTCTTGCTCCTATTTCTTGAATTCATATCTTGGAAAATTATACAGCTAGTGGAGGATGCAAAGGTAAGGAAGGGCAAGACTACAAAAGATTTAAGAACAACAATGCAAAGTTTAAAATTGAGGCATTGTTGGATAACAAGCAATGTAGGTCCTTTTAAACATGGTGATCGAATGGCTTCAGGGGCTCTTTTTTCAATCTCACCAATTCATTGTGTAATACAGTCATGCAGAAGCAATATATTCTATATTTCAAAATGTTCCACATATATTACATAAAACCAAAAAAACTGCAGATGCTGTAAATTAGAAACAAGAACAGAAATGCTGGAAAAGCTCAACAAATCTGTCAGCATCTGTGGAGAGAAATCAGAGTTAACGTTTCGGGACAAGTGACACTTCCTCAGAACACAATTAGGCATTTAGATTCACAAAAAAAAGGTGTAATAAAATGTCCCCGGCACTTCCCAAGAGTTTGTTAAGGGGGTGGTACAGTGGCTCAGTGGCTAGCACTGCTGCCTCACAACACCAGGGTCCTAGGTTCAATTCCAGCCTCAGGTGACTGTCTGTGTGGAGTTTGCACATTCTCTCTGTCCCCCAGGTGCTCCGGTTTCCTCCCACAGTCCAAAGATGTGCAGGTCAGGTGAATTGGCCATGCTAAAGTGCCTATAGTGTTAGGTGTATTAGTCAAAGGGAAATGGGTGTGGATGGGTTACGCTTCAGAGGGTCCATGTGGACTGGTGGGCCGAAGGGCCTGTTTCCACACTGTAGAGAATCTAATCTAATCTAATCAATGTATGATAGCAATGATAATGATTATTTGGTCAAAGACATAAACTTTGAGGAGTGCTTTAAATGATTAAAGTGAGGTAGAGAGCTTAAGTGATATGCAGAGGGAATTTCAGTGTTTGGGACCCAGGCAGTTGAAAGCCCAGAAAACTGGAGCAATTGAATGTCCAAAAATGTGCAGGTGAGGTGAATTGGCCATGCTAAATTGCCTGTAGTGTTAGGTGAAGGGGTAGATTTAGGGGAATGGGTCTGGGTGGGTTGTGCTTCAGCGGGTCGGTGTGGACTTGTTGGGCCGAAGGGCCTGTTTCCACACTGTAAGTAATCTAATCTAATCTAAAATTGTAAGTCCACAAATTCAAAATTTGAAATGTATGGATATCTTAGAGAGTGCTGGGATCTAAGGAGACTACTAAGCCGCAGTGGGCCAAAACCATGGAGGAATTTGAAAACAAGGATGAGAATTTTAAGGTCAGGTCTAAGTGGTTAAAAAGGCATTTGACACACTTGCCTTCATTGCTCAGTCCTTTGAGTATTGAAGTTGAGAAGACAGGTTGAGGTTATATGGTTGATGAAGGGCTCTGGCCCGAAATGTCGATTTTCCTGCTCCTCGGATGCTGCCTGACTTGCTGTGTTTTTCCAGCAACACACTCTCAATGCTAATCTCCAGCATCTGCAAACCTCACCATCTCCTCCTTGAGGTTATATGGGACATCGGTGAGGCCTCTTCTGGATTACTGTGTCTAGTTCTGGTTGCCCAGTTATAAAAAGGATATTATCAAGCTGGAGAGTGTTCAGAAGAGAATTACGAAATTGTCACCATGTAAGCAAGTTTTGAGTTATGAAGAAAGGCTGGAACTTTGTTCACTGGAGCGTAGAAAATTGAGAAGTGACCTGGTAGAAGTTTATAAAATAATGAGAGATTTAGATAGAATTCATGATGAATGTTTTTTTTCCCTCGGATGGAGGATTTCAAGATGAGGGCATACATTTTTAAAGTCCGAGGAGAGAGATTTAATGAGAGGCAAATCTTTTACACAGAGGGTGGTTCGCATGTGGAATGAATGTCCTGAGGAAGTGGTGGATGCGGGCACAATTACGACATCTAAAAGACATTTGGATAGATACACGAATAGGAAACTTTGGAGGGATATGTGCCAAGAACAGGCAGGAACACGTTTAGTTTGGAATTATGTTCAGCATAGACTGGTTGGACCGAAGGGTTTATTTTCATGTTGTATGACTCCATGACTCTAGAGGCAGGGCAGTGTTCGACACAATGCTAGGGAATGAAACTAGTCAAGTGGTTGAAGTCTCAAGAGTTAGAATTTGGGGAATAGTGACCATAACTCTAAGTTTCAAAAGTCATGATGGAAAGAGATAAGGTTAGTGCAGAAGTTAAATGCATAAATTAGGAGAAGGCCAATCTCAGTATCATTAGACAAGATCTGGCAAATATAGACTAGAAGCTGCTACTTGCAGGTAAGTTTGTATTTGGAAAATGGAAGTCTTTTAAAAGTAACAAAGTGAGAGTTCAGGGCCAGCATGTTCCTCTAAGAGTGAAGGGCAACTGCAGCAAGTCCAGGGAACCATGGATGTCAAGAGATATCAAGAGATAGATACTAGTAAAAAAGGAAACATATTTTAGGTGCAGAGTATTAAAAACAGAGAATCCCTTCAGAAGTAAAGAGATTGCAGGAGAGTGCTTAAAAAAGAAAGCAAGAGGATGAAGAGGGAACAAAATATCTTTGCTGGATCGGACTTGTGAAACTCCTAAGTTTATTAGGAGTAAGAAGATTAGAGTGGGGCCTATTTAAGACCAAAAGGGCAACCTGTACACGGAGACAGAGGATATGGGTGAGGTCTTAAATGAATGTTTCTTGTTTGTTTTCACAAAGAAGAAAGATGTTGTTGCTGGAGATTTTATTTGGGATGGTGAGGCTCTGGAGCATGTTAAGATAAATAAAGAGGATATATATGATGTTTTGGTAGGCATAAAGATGTATAAATCCCCAGGGACTAATGAGATATATACCAGGTTGCTATAGGAGACAAAGGAGGAGATTGTTGGGGTCCTGGTGGAGATATTGAAGACTTCACTGGCCACAGGTGACTGGAGGATAGTTCACGTGGTTCCTTTGTTCAAGAAGAGTGGCTCGGATAGAATGATAATTACAGGCTAGTTAGTCTGAAGTCAGTGGTGGGAAAATTATTGGAAAAATTTCTGAAGGGGAGGATTCATCAACACTTGGGAAAGGCAGGGATTAGCACAGGTTTGATGTAGAGAGATCCTATCTGATTAATTTAATTGAGGAAAGTGCAGTTGATGTAGTTTACGGGGACTTCAGTAATGCCTTTGAAAAGGTCCCACATGGAAGGCTCATCCAGAAGGTGGAGAGCTCATGTAATCCAAGTTGGCAAACTGGATCCAAAATTAGCTTGCAAGTAGGAGGCAAAAGGTCTTGGTGGAGGGTTGTTTTTGTAATTAGAAGCCTGTGACCAATGATGTGTCACTGTAATTGGTGCGAGGGCCTTTGTTGTTTGTTATGTACCTTAACCACTTGGATATAAAAGTAGAAGGTATGCTTTGTGAGTTTGTGTGTGACAGGAAAATTGATGGTGCAATTGATAATGAGGAAGTTGGTCTCAGGCCACAGTCAAATATTGATTAGCTGGTAAACTGGGCAGAGCAATAGCTGATGGAATCCCGAAAAGTGTGAGGTGCATTTTGTAATATCTAATAAGGGAAGGATTTGCACATATGGTAGGTCTCTAGGGGCACTGAGGAACAAAGGGGTCCTTGGTGTACAAGTCTATATATCCCTGAAGGTGTCAGAACAAGTAAACAAGGTGGTGAAGAAAGCAGATGTTATGCCTGCCTTCATTGGCGGGTGTGTAGAATATAGGAGTAGGGAAGTCTTGTTGCAATTTTATAAAACATGGGTTAGACCAGAGATGGGAAACTATGCGCAGTTCTGGTTGCCACACTATTGGGAGAAAATGATCACATTGGAGAAGCTGCAGAGAAGATTCACCAGGATGTTGCCTAGGATGGAAAGTCTTATGTATGAGGAGAGACTGGAGTTTGTTTTCCCTGGAGCAGAGAAGGTGGAGGGGGGATCTGATTGAGACATTACGTGTGGCATATTTAGGGTAGATCATAAGAATCTTTTCCCCATGCCAGACATGTCTAAGACCAGAGGGCCGAAGTTTAAGGTGAGGAGTAAGTGGTTTATAGGGGATTCGAGCAAACATTTTTTCGGCGAAAGGGTGATACAAGTATGAAACATACTGCCTGAGAGGGTGGTGGAGGCAGGTACCCTTGCAATATGTAAGAAGAATCTGGATGAGCACTTAAAATGGCAGGGCATTGTAGGCTACGGACCAAGTGCAGGTAAATGGGATTAATAAAGTTTGGAGCTTTGTTGGTCAGCATATACATGGTGGACTAAAGGGCCTGTTTCTATGCTGTATGACTCTGTTACTCTAATAAATTGCTTGAGTTGGAGCTAATGTACTGACATGATTTGAGAACTGGTTTAGACAGAAAGGAGACAATAGACAAATCATTCTCAGTTTGCCAATCTGTTTTTAGTGGAATACCTTGAGATCAGCATGTGATCTTAGTTATTCACAATATATAATTAATGATTTAGTGGCAGGGCCTAAATGTTGTTATACTTCAATTTTTTTTTGCTATTGAGACTACGCAAGGTAGAAGTATGTGTTGTGAGAAGGATGCAAAGAGGCTTCAAGGGAATTACATAGGTTAAGTAAGTGAGTAAAAATACAATAGGTGGAATATTATGTGGAAAATATAAAGTTATCCACTTGATAGAAAGCACAGAAATGCCAAATATTTCTTAAATGGTGAGAGTTTGGGAACTGTTGGTATCCAAAGACACCTGATTGTTCTTGTTTATTAGTCACTGAAAGCTAAAGTGTCGATACAGCAAGGAATTAGAAAGGCAAACGGTACATATTGCAAAAAGTAAAGAGGTCTTACGGCAATTGTGTAGTATCTGGGTGAAACTGCATCTGGAGTATTGTGTACAATTTTGAATTGAATTGAATCATTTATTGTCACATTCGATATAAAATACAGTGAGATGTTTATACTATTCCCGTGCATTGATGCTATTCTCATTAACTTAAAATAAAAAGAAGATAACTTAAAGAGAGTCCAACTTTTTCTTCTTCACTGCCACTGTTCTACACCAGCTTATGCCATGCCATCGCCAGAGTCCCACTCCAGGATACTCCACCCCACACCATACCGCCAATAGTCTCCCACTCCAGGCTATATCAGCCCATGCCATGCCACCGCCAGAGTCTGCTCCGGGCTACACCAGCCCATGCCATGCGGAAGCAGAGTGCTGTTCCAGGGTCTACAAGCTGGCCAACTCTGGAGCCATGCTGCGTCTGAAGCTACCACTGCTCCAGACTCCATTGAAGCCACTTTCCTAACAAAAGAGCTCTCTTCAGAAAGTACGTTGAAACAAAAACTAAAAAAAATTAAGAAAAAGAGAAAAAAGTAGAGAAGAAAAAGTGGATGAAAAGGACCAGTTTGGGTACAGGAGCCTAGACCCTGCCAATTCTGCTGCCGCCATCTTGAATTTTCGACTCCTCATCTAAAGAAGGATATTCTTGCCATTGAGGTTTATCTGACTGATTCCTAAGATACAAGGATTGTCCTTTGAGGAGAGATTGAGGTGACTGAACCTGTATTCTCTCGAATTTGAAAGAATGAAACATCACCTCACTGAGACATTCAGCATTCTTACAGTGAAGGATCGCTAGACTCAAACATTAACTCAAATTTTCCTTCTACAGATGATTCCAGATCTGTTGAGTTATTCCCTTTTTTTTTGGATTTCCAGCACCTGCTGTTCTTTATTTCATTTTAAGAATACAGGAATTAATGTTTACCTGACGGCAGCATGAGGTAACACTCAAGACTCAGAATAAAGGGTGATGGATTCACTCAGAACGTGGTGAATGCTCTGTCCTTTAAGATTCAATCATACTGAGCATGTTCAAAACAGTAATGGATAGGTTTCTAGATGTTACGCCATAAGGTATTATGGCGATAGTGAAAAAAAATGGTGTTGAGATAGAAGGTTTGAGTTATAAGCACAGACTGGGGCATTTTTCCATGGCGTTTTTCATCAAATGGCAGAATAGGTCTAATTTTGCTATTTCTTTTGTTCCTAAATGGCAAAAGTTGATGAAACATCAGATTATATATGTACATTGACAACACCCAGCTCTACCTCTGCATGACTCTGTCAATGTCATTGTCTTTTAACCCACTTGTTTGACATTTAGTTTCCTCCTTTTAAACATTGGGAATATTAAATCCATTGACTCCATTCCTAACTCCTAACACTACAAATGCCATTCTCTCCCTTCCAGTTATGTCTCCGTCAGATTGAAGCCAACTGTTTGCAATCCATTTCCATATAGATGTTTGCCGGAAAACAACCATGTACTGTAATTTACAGTGAAAAAGTAATTTTAAAGTGGAAACGGAGTGTTTCTTCATTAACTTTGAGTATAGAATCACCTACGGTGCGGAAAGAAGCCATTCAGTCTATCAATTCTACACTGATCCTCTGAGGAACATCCCACCCAGATCCAGTCTCTTACCTTATCCCTGCATTCACCATGTCTAAACCACCCAGCCTGCACATCCCTAGTCACTGCGGACACTAGCATTGGCAATCCACCTAACTTGCACATCTTAAAATTGTGGGAGGAAACCAGAGCACCTGATGGAACCCGCGCAGACACAGGAAAAACGTGAAAACTTCACACAGACAGTCACCCAAGGTTGGAATCATGCCCAGGTCTCTGGTGCTGTAAGGCAACAGTGCTAACCACTGAGCCATCGTGCCATCCCAAAGTGTCAATAAGGTTGTTATTGAGAATAAAAAATTTGAATCTATATTTGAGATATTTGTTTCAAATAATTCTTATTTTTTTTCCTCCTTTGTGTGTAATAAACTTTGATGTTCCTTTGTTAAAAGTACTTAGCAGTTTCTTGTGAATGTGTTCAGTGACTGACAACCATGGAAAGTGAATTAAAAAAGTAAAATTTATGGTCTGTCAAGCCAGGTTTCACTATGTGATTTGACTTGTCTGATTCTACCATCAACTGAAATCATAACAACTTCAGACTGGACAGTTGGTGCATCACTATTTGGAAAGATGATCTCAGAGTCAGCTCTTTAACACAATCTTCATTTACTCCTACACAAATCGTAATGCACTTGAATCTATTATTTTTCACACTCGGGGTGAGTGGAGGTAAAGTTTTAATGCTTTTTGTTTCTCTGTTTGTCAGTAATTAATATGTTTCAAAATCAAATGGATGGATTTCATTTAACCTTGGTACACAATTACAATTCGGCTCAAGAAACAATCAATTTTGTTTTTGGCAAAGTTGTGGATCTGGAACCTGGAATCTCATATAAGATGTGCAAGTTTTAGGAGTTGGTGCAAATTTACTTTTTATTAAAATGGTGCGGGTTATTTTGTTTAGAATGTGGTTGATTGTTTGAAGGTCTTGGAGATTGTCTCAAATACCATAGAATTTGACACAGCTGTCAAATTACAAGCAAAGTTTTAACAGTAGGTGACTCAACAGGGATTTGTCTGTATTATCATCTGTGAGATGAACTCTGTTAGTTAAAGGGTTCTTTTAAAAATCACTTCTTTAGAATCATGGAATTCTTACAGTGCAGAAGGAGGCCATTCGGCCGATCAAGTGCACACTGACCTTCCATTGAGCATCCCACCCTAACCCCATAACCCTGCATTTACTGTGGCTAATGCACCAAACCTGCACACTCCTGGACATTACAGCCAATTCAGAGCAGCCAATCCACCTAACCTGCACATCTTTGGACTGTGGGAAGAAACTGTAGCATTCAACCGAAACCCACACAGACATAGGGAGAATGTGCAAACTCCACACAGTCACCCAAGGCTGGAATCAAACTCAGGTCCCTAATGCTGAGCCATCATGCTGCCCCCTTTTCTTTATTCTCTTTTCGTTGAGATTAAAATAAAGCTTTTTTTGAAGAGAGTAGAAGGGACAAATAACAATTGACATAAAAGCACTGATACTGACATTTAATAATCAGGCATGCATCTGTTCCTGACTTGGTAGATCCTGCACCAGTCATAAAGATTACATGCTTCATCAAATCTTGTATCTAGCTCCTTTTTTGAATTTTAATATCTCCTCATGTGGAAAGTGAAATTTCTTAAATCTGGTAAGCTCTTAAATGGACAGTAGTCATTAAAATATAATGCATTTATTTTAAGAACAAGTAGTCTTTTGGTAATAATTAGACAGCAGGGAGAAATATGGGGGATACTTTAATGATGATATTGGAAGTCTTACACTTAAAGTCTTACACTCAATGGAGAGAAGTGCTACTCTACTTTAAAACAAATGCTCTAGTACTTTGAGTGAGAGTTGCCAAGAGACAGAATGAAATCTCTTGATTCTGAAGAAACTGAAAACAAATGAACAAATTTTATGGTATGGAACAATGCAATAACAATTTGCAGGATGTATTCAGAACCAGTCCTGCAGTTAGATAGTATTAGCATGCTACATGGAATGTATTGCTGTGTAGGGATCTAAACTAGCCACAGAATGAGCAGCTTCATGTTTCGAAACAGTGCTTCGAAAGCTAGTGTTTCTAAATAAACCTTTTGGACTATAACCTGGTGTTGTGTGATTTTTTTAACTTTGTCCAACTTCATGTAGGTTGACAGCAATACAGTACATTGAATTGTGGGAAGTTTTAGGACCACTACAATTAGCAATTAATCAACAGAATTTAGTTCTGACACATGAACAGTGTTTCTACAGACCATGTCATTATAAAAAATACTGACCTTCCGAACAGATTAGAATGAGTTCACGCACCTTTTTACAATTATGTAAAACCGTAGTTCTTGCTCCAACCCGTTCACATGAAAGTAATGCTCTGCTCTTGCTATTGTGATCTGCATGGAATTATTGTAGTAGATTTAATATTTGAAGTATGTGATGGTTCTTATTGACTTTCTAAGACAGTGTTTATGGACTTACAGCTTGTTATTTTGCTTTTTTTTAAACTTTAATGGAATTGCCTCTGCTATTTGTTTCTAGAAATGTCTTCATTCAAAAGTGCATCAGTAATGTGTGTAATGTCTAAAACTTTTGTTTCTACTTTAGCTACGTAGGAGTAAGTGGTTTTCTACGGGGAGTATTTACCTGGCCCATGAATTTTGAGTGGAAGGCGATACCTGATGAAGTTATTAAAAAATATAATCTAAAAGAAATGGACCCAATTAGGTAAATTAATAGGGAAAATAATTGTCAATAAATTTATTTTTGCAATTCCTCATAAGCATCTTTGAAATTGTTCTGACTCTAAACTCCTCATTTGAGCTGCTTAATAAAGCCAAGGTGAAAATATCATGAAAACCTACTTCCATTATAATGTTACATTATAACTTGATGAATCCTACAAATCCTATTTGCTAACTATCTAATGTAAGTTATTTCTCAGTATTTGCTTTGAAACATAGACTGCATTTTGGCATATTCTGTTTATTCCTGCTATGCTAGTCTATTGTTTCTTGCCCTATTCTTCTAGCAGCCGGTTGTATTTGTTTCCTAGCCCTAGCAATCTATGCCCAGATTTCTTGATGGCCAGACAGCAGTTATTCCAGCACAGGTGGGAGACCCAGTGCATATACCTGTTGTAGTGCACTGCAAAGAAACTGCCCATGAAATAGAAGTTTCTGCTGGGCAATTCCCTAATGCCTGAATCCATCTGAAATTCTCCGTTTAAGTTGGAGAATTTGGAAGATTCTAATGAAATTAAGTGAGTAGTTACTTATGAAAGGTCGGACTATTAAATATATAGTCTAACTTCTAAGTAACTGTGCAACAGACCCTATATATACCTAACACAGACCCTATACCTACATACCTAACACAGACAGAACAAACATCACCCGACCTCTGACAACCCCCAGTTGAACCTCACTTCCCTCGCTTCCAGACTTTATCTGATACTCCTTACCCCACCACTTGGCAGGCTCCCTTCTTCCCAGCTCCACACCTAAACTCACCCCTTCCCCAACCCAACTGATCCAACCTAAGCCACCTGGTACCAGATCCAAAACTCCCCATAGCTGACACCCACCCTTTCTACTCTCCAACAGACCTAATTTCTCCCATGGACCTAAATCTACCCTAAACACTGCATCACTCACCTGATCACCTTGTACCTTGGTACCTGACACATTTATCAGCCTACCCACACCCCAGCCGCTACTCTACTTTCCTGGCTCCCTGGTACTCTACCCACTTGACACCCTATTCCCTGGCACCACACCTCTACCCACTGACACTCTTACTTGGCACCCTATCCCTTTTACCCATTGGGCACCTTACCCTCCCAGTACCCTAACATCGCAATTACCTTATGCACTAACCATTTGACAGCAGCTGTCGAAGTAGCTGTCAGGACCTTTAAATTTCAAAGTATGGCTGCTGACTACAGTGAAAAAGGCACATGGCTTACCTTCCTCTGACAGTTCTGCCTTATGTCAGACTGACAGTGCGGCTCTGCACTTCTGAAGGAACCCTACTTGGAAGTGAGATCTCCTTGCAGAAATGTAGACCTCTCTTGTAAATAAAAAAGGGGCAGAGTGGTATTCTGCATGAGATTGCCACTTCTCGGAAAATTCTGCCCCTAGTTCTTATCTCATTCAGTATATTTCTGCGACAGGATTAATTTCCTCTGGTCAATTTGCAAGGAAAGGTGTTTAATAACTGAAAGGGTCTGAGAGAGTGTGTAATATTGGAACCATTCCTTGCTACTGGCTACATGCTGTGTTTGGGGAAATCCAGGTGAAATTATGGTTGCAGTGAAAATGCTGCATTCCACCAATTTTTACATTGTACAAAAATTAAAAGCCAATGAAATATATAACACTGCTTTAACTCTATAATTATTTTTGTTTTAGATGTCCAATAATGGCAGGAGGATTATTTTCAATTGACAAAAAATATTTTTACGAATTGGGTACTTACGATGCAGGTTTGGAGGTATGGGGTGGAGAAAACATGGAGCTGTCATTTAAGGTACCATCATATACCTTTCACCAGGAGTCCATATTATGTTTATTGTCAAACGTGAATGCTATAACTTAGAGTTGAATGTAATTTTCTAACATTTTAAGAGAACCAAAACCTGTCCTCAACAAAAAGGTGAACTGAAGTAGACCATAATTTCTAGGCGTGAGTGTATCAATCTTTGGACAGAGGTACTTTCTAATTCAGAAAGTCATTGGTCATCCTCTATGGTTTCTCTTGCCCACCTGTGTTTTTTTAAGAAAATTATGCATTTTTCAAAATCACCTTAAGCAAGGCTGATAGTAAAGATTGTTGACCTTACACCAAAATGATCAAGTACTGAGCAGAAAGATGGATATTTACAATGATATCATCATTAAGTACACATAGTCAAAAGCCTCATTTATTCTAGAACTGAGGAATACCTGAAAAATCATAGCTTAATGACAAACAACCAATGTAATAGTGAAGAAAATTTTATATAATTTGAATTATTCTGACATGTACAGTAGGCAAGGTTCTTTCCGTAATGGATCTTGAGCCCGTGACAAAGCCCCACAGAGTGTTAATTCCCCCATAGCTTTCTTCCCATTTTAAAGTCAAATGTGGAAATAGGTCCCAAGTCTACCTCAGCCAAAATGAAAGTTAAATCTGTGCTGTGGATATTATTCTAAACCTCATGCTATTTGTCTAAAAATGTGATTATCACAGTCTTTATACATACTGGACGAGTAAAGTTGTCAAATATAATCTGGAAGATGAGTTTGCAGAATACATTTGTGAATTTTCCTGGAGAAATATGTTCAGGAAATAATTGAGGAAATAGTATTGTACAAAGAGGCATGTTTAATTAGTAACTTCATGACATAGATCCTCTGGAGGAAACATAATCATAATAAATTGCTTTTCATATTAAGTTTTAAAACAACATGCTCAGGCAACAAACATGGATTTGAGACTGATTCAGTGCCCCCCAATAGTAGATATACAGTGAGACAGAGAATAAATCAGGATACAGTGAGGGCATGTAACACAGGTAGTACATTATTCATGGAGGATTTTAACCTTCATGCAGATTGGAATAGTCAGATTGGTAGAGATAGCTATGAGGAAGAATTCATAAAATTTATTGAGGAATGTTTCTTGAAATAATATGTTGTGGATCCAATCATGGATCAGACTATTTTGGATCTGGTGATGTGTAGTGATGTGGGGTTAATAAGTGGTGGCAGAGTAAAAGATTCCTGAGGAAACAGGTGACCATAACATGGTAGAATTTAGTATTCAGTTTGAGAATGAGGAACCTGCATTCAAAACAACTGTGCTAAACATAAATAAAGGTAATTACAAAGGAATGATGGCAGAGCTGGCTAGAGTGGACCAGAAAAGGAGTTTAGCAGCAAAGGTTGAGAAATAATGGCACCCGCTTCAAAAAATATTGAAGGGTTAAAAGTAAAGATATATCCTAGTGAGGAAACAAAGGACTCGAAGAAGGGGTTAAGCCAACCATGGTTAACCAGGGAAGGTAAGGAGAGCATCAAATTGAAAGAAAAAACATACAATATGTCAAGGATAGGTAGTAATCCAAAGGAGTGGGAAAGTTTTAAGAAGTAAAAAAAACACCAAAAAAAAGGAAGTTGAGGGTAAACTTACAAATAATATCAAGATGGACAGCTAAGAGCTTCTTTAACTATATATAAAGGAAGAGAGAACCCAAATTGAACATAGAAAATGAGGCTGTGGAAATAATAATGAGGAACCAGGAAATGGCAGAGAAGTTGAATGAATACCTTGCATCAGTCTTCAGAGTAGAAGATATTAAAAGCGTTCCAAAATTACAAAATAATCTAGGGGCAGCAGGAAGAGAGGAAGTAAATAGAATAATTATTAGGAGAGAAAAAGTACTAGGGAAACTAACTGAGGCCCCTGGACTGGGTAGATCCATCCTAGACTATAGGAGGAGATAGCAAAGAGATAGTGGATGCACATGTAGTATCTAATTTCCTTAGCATCTGGAAGAGTCTCAGAGAATTGTAAAACTGAAACTGTAATGTCTTTATTTTTAAAGGGAAAGAGATATAAAACAGGTAAGTATATGCCAGTTAGTTTAACATCTAATATTGGGAAAATGTTAGAGTTTATTATCATAGATGTCGTAGTGGCTCATTTAGAAATGCGTTGTATGATCGAGCAGAATCAGCATGGCTTTATGACTTCATGCCTGACAAATTTATTAGAATTCTTTAAGGAGATAACTTGCAGGTTTGATAAAGGGAAGCAATAGATGTAATGTTTTTGGCTTTTCAGAAGGCATTTGATAAGGTACCACATGTTACGCTACATAATACAATAAGAGCCCCTGGTGGTGGAAGTAGCATATTGGCGAAGGTAGAGGATTGGCTAACAAATAGGAGTCAGAGTTGAGATGAGGAAGCCATTTTCAAAAGGCAACCAGTAACTTTTATTATATCAATATATATTAATTACTTGGATCTGAAACTGAATGTAATAATTTGTAGATGGTATAAAATTAGATGGGAAGCAAAATGGCAAGGTTGGCACAAAATGGCTACAAAGGGATAGACAGATTAAATAAATGTCATAGAGTCATAGAGATGTACAGCACGTAAATAGACACTTCGGTCCAACCCGTCCATGCCGACCAGATATCCCAACCCAATCTAGTCCCACCTCCCAGCACCTGACCCATATCCCTCCAAATGCTTCCTATTCATATACCCATCCAGATGCCTTTTAAATGTTGCAATTGTACTAGCCTCCACCACTTCCTGTGGCAGCTCATTCCATACACATCCCATCCTGTGAGTGAAAAGGTTGCCCCTTAGGTCTCTTTTATATCTTTCCCCTCTCACCCTAAACCTATGCACTCTACTTCTGGACTCCCCCACTCCAAGGAAAAGACTTTGTCTATTTACCCTATCCATTCCCCTCATGATTTTATAAACCTCTATAAGGTCACCCCTCAGCTTCCAACGCTCCAGGGAAAACAGCCCATTCAACATCTCCCTATAGCTCAAATCCTGCAACCCTGGCAACATCCTTGTAAATCTTTTCTGAACCCTTTCAAGTTTCACAACATCTTTCCGATAGGAAGAAGACCAGAATTGCATGCAATATTCAAACAGTGACCTAACCAATGTCCTGTACAGCCGCAACATGACCTCTCAACTCCTGTACTCCATACTCTGACCAATAAAGGAAGCATACCAAATGCCTTCTTCACTATCCTATCTACCTGCGACTCCACTTTCAAGGAGCTATGAACCTGCACCCAAGGTCTCTTTGTTCAGCGACAGTCCCTAGGCCTTACCTTTAAGTGTATAAGTCCTGCTAAGATTTGCTTTCCCAAAATGCAACACCTCACATTTATCTAAATTAAACTCCATCTGCCACTTCTCAGCCCATTTGGCCCATCTGATCAAGATCCCTTGGTAATCTGAGGTAACCTTCTTTGCTGTCCACTACACCTCCAATTTTGGTGTCATCAGCAAACTTACTAACTATACCTGTTATGCTCATATCCAAATCATTTATGTAAATGATGAAAAGTAGTGGACCCAGCACCGATCCTTGTGACACTCCACTGGTCACAGGCCTCCTGTCTGAAAAACAATCCTCTGTCTCCTACCTTTGAGCCAGTTCTGTATCCAAATGGCTAGTTCTTCCTGTATTCTGTGAGATCTAACCTTGCTAATCAGTCTCCCACGGGGAACCTTGTCGAACACCTTACTGAAGTCCATATAGATCACATCTACCACTCTGCCCTCATCAATCCTCTTTGTTACTTCTTCAAAAAACTCAATCAAGTTTGTGAGACATGATTTCCCACACATAAAGCCATTTTGACTATCCCTAATCAGTCCTTGCCTTTCCAAATACATGTACATCCTGTCCCTCAGGATTCCCCCCAACAACTACGGATGGCAGGCTCACCAGTCTATACTTCCCTGGCTTGTCCTTATCACCTTTCTTAAACAGTGGCACCACATTAGTCAACCTCCAGTCTTCTGGCACCTCACCTGTGACTGTCAATGATACAAAAATCTCAGTAAGAGGCCAAGCAATCATTTCCCTAGCCTCCCACAGAGTTCTAGGGTATACCTGATCAGGTTTTGTGGATTAATCCATTTTTATGCATTTCAAGGCATCCAGCACTTCCTCTTCTAGAATGTGGACATTTTTCAAGATGACACTATCTATTTCCCTTCATTCTATATCTTCAATGTCCTTTTGCACAGTAATTACTGATGCAAAATACTCGTTTAGTATCTTCCCCCATCTCCTGCGGCTCTATACTAAGGCTGCCTTGCTGATCTTTGAGGCACCCTATTCTCTCCCTAGTTACCCTTTTGTCCTTAATGTATTGTAAAAACTCTTTGGATTCTCTTTAACTCTATTTGCCAAAGCTACCTCATGTCTCCTTTTACCCCTCCTGATTACGCTCTGAAGTATACTCCTACTGCCTTTACACTCTACTAAGAATTCACTTGATCGATCCTGTCTATACCTGACATTTGCTTCCTTCTTTTTCTGAACCAAACCCTCAATTTGTTTTGTCATCCAGCATTCCCTATACCAACCAACCTTTCCTTTCACCCTAAGTGGAAAAGTCTTGACAACTGGAAAATAATATGGGAACTGTGAAGTTATGTTCTTTGGCAGGAGATGAATATTATTCAAATGGAGAATACTGCAGAAAGCCACAGCATGGAGGCTTTCGGAGTCCTTGTGCTAGCAAACACTATTGTCCAAGTTCAGCAGGTAATGGGGAAGGCAAATGGAATGTTGCCCTTTATTTCAAATGGAATGAAATATGAAGGAGAGACTTGTTAAAACTGTACAAGGTACCAGTCAAACCACAGCTAGAATACTGCGAACGATTTTGGGCCCCTTTTCTAAGGAAAGATATACTGGCATTGAAGGCAGACCAGACTGAGTATGGAAGGACTGTCCTATGAGGAGAGGTTGAGTGGATTGGGCTTGTATTTATTGGAATTTGGAAGACTGAGAGGCAACCTCGTTGAAATATACAATATTCTTAGGGGACTTGGCAGCGTAGATACAGAAATGTTGCTTTCCCTTTTGGGAGAGTCTAAAACTAGAGGACATAATCTCAGAATGAGGGATCACACATTTAAGACAAGGATCAGGAAGAATTTCTTCTTTTGAAGGATTGTGAATCAATGGAATTCCTTACCAAAGACGGCTGTCAAGGTGGGGGTGTTAAGTATATTTAAGGCTGAGGTAGACAAAGTTTTAGTCAAAATGAGAATCACAGCCTATAGGGAGAATGCAAAACTGTTGGTTTGAGGATTATCAGATCAGCCATGATCTCATTGAATGGCAGAGCAGTCTTGAAGAGGTGAATGACCTACTTACCCTTATGGTCTTACGTGCTCGTCATTTGTTGAAAGCCAGTCAGAGTTCAGGGATACCACTGATCTACATAAAGGTAACAGCAAGCAAATAAGGAGTAATGTTTAGTAATTAGGCACACAGCAAGAAGTAAAGAAAGAAAATAAACTTTAGTCAACAGAACAAGAGATAAACACCCAGTTAACCAGACATCGTGAGCTGGTGTCCCAAAGTGGACAGATTTCACTACCTGTGTTACGGTTGAATCTCCCAACTCATTTACCACTGTAATTGACTTAAGTCTTATAAGTAATATTAAATTGAATACTTTAGAACTTGCAAGTTTGCTGATGGTGCAAATGTAGCTACCAAGGTAAACTGTGGGAAGGAAACAAAGGGGCAGTAAAATATAAACAGGTTAAGTGAGTGGGCTATACAGTGACAGATGGAGATCAATGTTAGCAAATGGAATGTTATTCACATTGGTAGTAAGAATGGAGAAGTAGCACATATTTAAAAGATATGACAATATTAAAAATTGATGTTTTTAATACGAGGAACATAAAGTTAACATACAAGTAAAGCAAGAAATGAGGAAGGCCAGTGGTATGTTGACCATTTTTGCAAGGGGATTGGAGCACAAGAATGAGGTCTTGCTCAAATTATACAGGACTTTGGTGAACTGTATGCAGTTTTGGTCTCCACATTTAGTGGAGGATGTTCTTGCTTTGGACACGGTTGAACAAAGGATCACTAGATTACTTCCTGGGATGAGAGGATGTCCTGTGAAAACAGACCGAGTAAATGGACCTATAATCTGTGAAGTTCAAAATATGAGAAGTGATTGCATTGAATCAGACATTTCAGGGAGAAGTTAACATGGTAGGTATTTTCCACTGGCTGAGGATACTAAAACACAGGGGCACATTGTCAGAATGAAGAGTGAGTATTTAATAAAGCTGAAATTCTGAGAAATTTATTCAACTGAAAGAGTTGTGAATCTTTGGAATTGCTTGCCTCAAAGTTTTGTGGATGTTCTGTAATTGAGTATATTTTAGGCTACAGTAGACAGATACTTTATTTCTCAAGATATCAAAGAAAATAAAGAGTAAGTGGCAAAGCCAAATTGAGGCAGAAGATCAATTATTATTAGCACAATATGTGACAGAGCATTCTTGAAGGCCTGTATTGTTTACTCCTGCTGCTGTTTATTACGTACTTAAATATTTTCTTCATGTTTGTGGAGCAGGTCTGGATGTGTGGAGGAGAAATTGAGATTATCCCATGTTCAAGAGTGGGCCATATTTTCCGTGATGGCAATCCATACACATTTCCAAAGGACAGAATTAAGACAGTAGAGCGGAATCTGGCCCGTGTAGCAGAGGTTTGGCTGGATGAATATGTTGATATTTTCTATGGTCATGGTTACCATCACCTTCTTAACACAAATAATATTGAATTTAACATTGGAGACTTAAGAAAGCAAAAGGAACTCCGGAAAAAACTCCAGTGTGAGAGCTTTAAATGGTACTTAGAAAACGTCTACCCTGATTTACGGACATCGTTAGTGAGAAGTGATGGCTTGGTAAGTTCTTATAGTGAAACATTGTTTTTGAGGTAAAACCAGGAAGGGGAACCTGGAATTTAATGGCAACTTCTTGTGAATTTAAAAGGTAATCTTAAAATATGTGGAAGTTATCAATCACAGTGCTTAGTATCCAGAATGCACTGCCTGAGAATGTGGTGATTTCTGGTTTAATTATGGCTTTTAGAAGACATATGGACGATTGTAGGAGAAATTTGTGGGCATCAGGAAATAGAGAAATGTGAATAGGTGAGTTATTGTTGCTGAGAGCTGGCATAGATGCAATGCATTATATAGCCTCCAGTTCCATAAGCATGCTATGATTCTGTGGTTGCTATAGAAAATATGTTAATTTTATACACAGAATAATGGTCAGTTTAATACATTGTTGTCTTCTAATGCCCTAACAAAAGCCATATTCAGGCAAATAGAAGTTTTCAGTGGTGTTTAGTTACAGCACACTGCCATTCAATATAAATTGTGACAGATCCTGTAGTTGTGAAACTTTTCTTCAATTTGTTACATAATGAATTTGTGCGCATGAAATGCAGAATCTGTGTTTCTGAAATTTGTACTATACTCTACTATAAGATATTAGTGTAAAAAACTTAACAAATTTGTGTAAAAAAAAATGCCATAAGCTTTCATTTTCTGGCTGTAAAGCAGGTCACCACAGTTGCTTTATGTTGATGATTTCAAAATATTTGTCAGTATAGTTAGTATTATTATATGGACAAGCAGATATTGACTGTTTAACATTTTCTCACAGATTAGTAGCATTTGATAAAATGCAACGCTTTCCTACGTCTAATGATTGTTATCGATTTCTAGCTTTTTAATGTTGGAACGAGAAAATGTCTTGCTGTTGAAAATGGCACATTTTCATTTGAAATGTGTGACATTCGTAAAAAGGTAAGACAGCAACTGTGTTACGCTGAAACCAAGTTTGATCAATCACCTTGATTTTCTTAAGAACAAAATCACAGTGTTAATCCTATTGCTGTTTTCCTGCTATTTTTATGTTTACTCACACTTTGGTCCAATTGATATAAACTACCAAGGCTTTGAGAAACATAAGAACCTCATCAAAATGTGCAATTTAGAGTCCTATGATGTATATAAAAGCCCAATACAATTTTGATTTGTAAATATGTGGTGCCGAAACTGCAAGATTCATGCAAACCACCACAATGGAACATAGCCAATTTAGCAAAGAAAACGCAAACCAGAGATCACTGGAACGTGTCAGTAATGTAAACGCAGCTTGCATTTTTTGGGTTTATGGCGAGCATAATGTTGCACCTTTCAATGCTGTCATTCCAATCAGTCTAGAATTTCAATAATTCAGCTCCATAAAAGGGTTGCCAATGTTCCTACCCTTTCTGCTGGCAAGTTGTTGATCAGCACCAGAAAAGCACAGCTCTTGCTGTTAAATTAAAATGATATCTCACCACCATTTCTCACTGGTGAAAACTAACTTATTTCCTGATCTTTTTGCATGTCGTCTGCCTGATCTATCCTCCATCTCAGAATAGTTGCCATAGATGATCATTAACTGTATTATCCCAGTTCTAATTACGGAAAGTGCATCTTTCACCAATAATTATTTTTATATGCAATGTGTGGTGCTAAGGTGGTGCTTCTCAATTTTTTTCTGAATGTGACTCAATTTTATTACTGCAGATTGGGGAATGACCCCAGAATCAAACGTTGAGGAGGCAGCAGGAAATTGTTGAAATGGTGGGGTAGAGTGGGGGTTGGGGGTTAGTCATCGCTTAAGCATAGCCATGCCCATCTAACTCTAGAAAAAAAAGGCAAGAATTTAAACAGACCTCCAAGCTGTTTCATGCAGTCCAAGTTTCATGAAATTCAAGGCTCTACAATCTCATTTTGGCACCCTACTGGAGGTCAAAATCCACAGTTAGGGAAGCTTTGTAATTTGGATAGAAAACTGATTTAACACACAAAACGGCATTTGGTGGCAGTAATCATGTGGAAAGAGATGGGGAATGGTGTTAATATTTCTGTCACTGGATATGTATTACAGAGATCAAGGCAAATGAGGAGAAGAGTTTGAACTTCATCGCAACAAATGTTGAAATTTAAATTGAATTAATAAATTTGGAATTAAACGATAATCTAACCACTCTTGATTGTCATAAAAAAAGCCATCTGGTTCACTAATGTCCTTTTGGTGTGGTACAGTGTCCTCAGGGGCCCAGGTTCAATTCCACCCTCAGATGACTGTGTGTGGATTTTGCAAACTGTCCCCATATATGCGTGGGTTTCCTCCCACAGTCCTAAGATGTGCAGGTTAGGTGGATTGGTTATAGTAAATTGCCCATAGTATCCTGAAATGTGCAGACTAAATGGATTAGCCATGGAAAATGCAGGGTTACAACAATAGGGTGGGTCTGGATGGGATGCTCTTTGGACCGTTAGTGTGGGCTCGATGGGCTGACTGCCTGCTTCTACATTGTAGGGATTCTACAATTCTATAATTAAGGCAAGAAAACTCTGCCATCCTCAACTTGAGTTGAGCTATTATGACTCAAGATTCACAGCAACATGGTTGGTTCTTAAATTCCCTCTGAATTGGCCTAACAAACCTGTCAGGCTTCTAACCCCAAAATAAGTTAGCTAAGAGAATGAAAGGAACCCAACATTGATCACAGTTCCAGAAATGACAGGGGCACTCAAAGATTTGGTCAACCCTGCAAGGTCCTGCTTACTAACCTTTGAAGGCTTGTGTCAATGTTGGGAGAGCTGTACCGCAAGTAGTCAAAAAGCAGCCTGACATGGATTCATACCTTGCATACAGTGTCTAAGACATCACCAAAACCATTCTTGAGTGTGTCATGTTCCATCAACAATACACATTGTCCAGAGGCAGCAGCACAGTGGCATACATTTGGAAGAGTGTGACACTGGGAATCCTCAATGTTGACTCCAGATTCCATGTAGTCATAGAGTCATACAGCACAGAGACAGACTGTTCGATCCAACCAGCCTGTGCTGAACATAACCCCAAACTAAACTAGTCCTACCTACTTACGTTTGGCCCATATCCCTCCAAACTATTCTTATTCATGTACTTATCCAAATGTCTTTTAAGCATTGTAACCCTACCGTCTTCCACCACTTTCTCTGGAAGTACATTTCACACACGAATGATTCTCTGTGTGAAAAAGTTGCCCCTCATGTCCTTTTTAAATTATTTTCCTCTCACCTTACAAATGTTCCCTTGTCTTGAAATCCCCCACTATAGGGAAAAGATGCTTGTCATATTTATACCCACCATGATTTTATAAACTCTGAGATCACCCCTCAACCTCCTGTGCTCCAGTGAAATAAAGCATAACCTATCCAGCCTCGCCCAATAACTCAAACCTTCTATTCCCAGCAACATCCTGGTAAATCTTTTCTAAACCCTCTCCAGTTTAATAATATCCTTCCTAAAACAGGTCGATCAGAACTGAATAGACTGAGCAAGTTCAAAAATACATTTAAGAAATTGAAATCACCAATTGGTGGGATGACTGTTGGAACTGAGGACTTGTTCTCTTTGTCTACCTCACCATGTAATGTGCCTGAGCTAAAAAGGGTTACTGCAAATCAGTCAAGTTTAATCAGGGTACATTTACCCACCTTTCACTGTACAACCATTGTGAAAAATGGGTGTGAGAGACGACAGGGCTGTGGTGACCACAGGTGAGTATGAGTGTTGACTCCAGAGCATGATTTGTAACTAAAAATGTGCATATAAGTTGAGATGTGTGCATATAAATTGAGTGAATAATCTCCCTCGCTGTCAATATTGAGTCATAGAGTCAGAGAGATGTTCAGCATTCAAACAGACCCTTCAGTCCAACTTGTCCATGACAACCAGATATTCTAAGCTGATCTTGTCCCATTTGCCAGCATTTGGTCCATATCCCTCCAAACCCTTCAATTCATATGCCCATGCATAAGTCTTATAACATGGCACGGTGGCTCTGTGGTTAGCACTGCTGCCTCACAGTGCCAGGGACCTTGGTTCGATTCCAGTCTCAGGCGACTGTCTGTGTAGAATTTGCAAATTCTCCCTGTTTGTTACTGGTTTCCTCAGAGTGCTCCAGTTTCCTCCCACAATCCAAAAGTGTGCAGGTTAGGTGAGTTGGCCATGCTAAATCACCCATAGTATTCAGGGATGTGTAGATTAGGTGTAAATGTAGAGTGTTCGGATTAGGGAATGGGTCTGAGTGGGTTACTCTTCAGAGGGTCGGTGTGGACTTGTTGGGCCAAATTGCCTGTTTCCACAATGTAGGGATTCTAAAAATTCTAACATCAGGTCAAACATTGCTCATTATGACCTGCCACTCCTCTTCACCTGATGAATCAGTTCTCCTGTCATGTGTACAACTCTTAGAGGATGCAATGATGTTGCAAAGGATACCAAATTTAGTAGGTGATTTTAATGTCCATCACCAAGAATAGCTTAGTTGCTCCACCACTGATTGAGCTTACCAAGTCCTACGACATAGCTGTTTAACTGGGCTTGCAGCAAGTGGTGAGGGAACCAGCAAGAGGAAAAAATATACTTGACATCATCCCCACCATTTTGCCTGTAGCAGATACATCTGTCATAGACAGTGTTGGTAGGAGTGACCATTGCACAGTCCTTATGGAGACGATGTCTACCATCATATTAGATTAGATTAGATTACTTACAGTGTGGAAATAGGCCCTTCGGCCCAACAAGTCCACACCGACCCGCCGAAGCGCAACCCACCCAGACCCATTCCCCTACATTTACCCCAGACCCTAACACTATGGGCAATTTAGCATGGCCAATTCATCTAACCTGCACATGTTTGGACTGTGGGAGGAAACCGGAGCACCCGGAGGAAACCCACGCAGACACGGGGAGAATGTGCAAACTCCACACAGTCAATCGCCTGAGGCGGGAATTGAACCCGGTTCTCTGGCGCTGTGTGGCAGGAGTGCTACCCACTGTGCCACCGTGCCACCCTCTCCCTCCATCAAGTTCTGTGGCACAACTATCATAGCGACTGGAATTGATTCTAGCAACAATAGACAGATCTAGCAAGGCGAAACCATGCATCCATTGTGCCCTGTGGGCCATCAGAAGAATTGTATTTAATCAGAATCCCCAAGTCTATCATTCCCATCAATTCAGGGAATCAAACCTGGTTTAATGAAGAATGGAGGATGGCATGCCAGGAGCAGCACCAGGCATACCTATAAATTTGATGCCAACCTCGTGAAGTTACAACACATGAGTACTTGCATTCCTAGTTACTTTCAGTTCTGAAGAAAAATCATTGGACTCAAAATGTTAACTCTGCTTTCTGTCCTCAGATGCTGCCAGACCTGCTGACTATCTCCAGCAATTTCTGTGTGTGTTCCATCTTCCTCTGGTCACTCTCTGTGATTGAATTTTCTCTAGTGTTTTGTGAGGGCCAAAGCACGCGCCCCCCCCCCTCCCCGTCACAGTAAAGTGTTAAGAATACAAAGTTTGGAATGGGAAATGCCTGTTTAGTTGCTTATGCCAATATGTCCCCTAATGACCTTTGCAGTGTATTTCTGGGGGAGTCTCTAATTTGGAGGATTCCCTAAACTCAAAGGTACAATATTTAAGTGAAGTTCTATAGTGTGTGTCAATCTCCATTAGTACACTATGCACAACCTGACCTGCTGCCTTCCACAGAGATGTTCACCTTTCCCTGTCTCAAGTTCTAGCAACAAGGTTATGATTATGTGTTTTGACTCAGCTGTGCTCACCCCGCTGATAGTGAAATAAATGATAACAGGGCACTTCTATCAACATTTGAAAGTTGTATTCTAGCATTAATAAGTTTGTTATCAATAGCTTCCTTGAACTTTTGACTAAGTCTGTACAATTCTTTTACCTTTCTAGCTCTACTGTTAGGCAGCAATTCAGTCTTTACACATGTGCAGTTTCCTATTCCAGTAGGATTTATTTCACTGTGATCTGCACTAAAATTAATCTTTCTTCTATGACATCACATTTGGAGTTGGAATGGCATGATATATTCCTATATTTTGGGAAAAGAAAGAGTATGCTTTTTTTACGGTTGGAGATGTGTGTTCACCTCATTGCTGGTTTATTGGCAGTGCTATTTTGCGACATCCAGCGTAACTCCTCAACTCCCAGAAAGTACCTTTGAATTATATTCAGTGGGAAAACATGAGAACTGTTCAGAGCGGTACCATTTTCTTCCTTCATTGAAATGTACCTACTTACTCGGACTTGTCATCACCAGGATGAATCATTCTTTGTATTATTCAAGAAGGTTGGCTGAAATATTTCTTGCCAAAATATTTGAAGTACTTATTTTCTTCACAGAACCAACATTTTAGTCATTCATGGTTAAGACTAATTAAACAGACAGACATGTGCATTGCTGTGTTGGATGTGAAACAAGTGTTGGGAATGAAACCCTGTGATAAAAGAAACAATAATTTAAGGTGGCTGCATCGGTCCTTCATAGATGAACCAACATTGGTAAGTGCCAAATTGACTTTGAAGACTTTTCCACTTCTGAATGTCCCCCTCTCATCTCTGTCAGAATTAAAAGAATACAATCTTGTTTATCGTGTGAACTCGTCACTCCAGATCATGTCACAGCCAAAAGAACATAAAGCACATGAAAGTTATTAGTTCACCAGCTATCCCCTTCAATTGGGAACATTCCTAGTACTTTTCATTCAGATTATTTTGAAAGTCTCTATAACTATGTAGTTACATTCTGCCCTTCTTTTATCTATGGGAGTAGTGACTCAAGAATGAGACCTGTTCATGTAACATTTTTCAATAGTGTTAACTATGGATTTTAGCTTTACACGCAATTTGAATTGAAATCCATGTAGCTCGTTTAATCTGCCTGACCAGAAGAAATTTGTTTTTGTAAATCAGAAATACATTAGGCTCCAAATGACTAGGATATGCAATTTGAAGGACAGGAGTGGGAGATGACAGAGCAACGTGGAAGCAAAACTGAAACAGTGCCTCTCAATGCTTTAATGTTATTTTTACCCTTTCAGATCACGTGTCTGTTAGTAACTTCTAAATGGATTGCAGTTATAAAGTGCTTTTATGTATTTCTGGATATTGTCCGTACTAGGAAAATGATCAAAAATGAATTATAGCTACAGTTTAAATTGTTGCCAGCTGACATTCAGTGAAACCTTTCATCATTATATGGCAAGAGAAATATCCATTTTTTTGGAGCTCTGGCATTTCTGTTAGTTATCTGGCTTTGTAAATGCAGTTAGGCCACTTGTCCACTAGAAAGTTTGTCATCTTTTTCATGGATTCTGAATGATCCTTCACCAAAGTCCAAACACTGAGTATGACCCTCCAATACATTTAATTGTTCTATATCATAGTTTTCAAAGAAGTTTAAGGTTTGTTCAGTATCAATATAAAATAGTGTTTTATTCCTTTAGTCTCTTAGCTTTTTTCCTTTCATACCATTCAACACAGAAGTAAAAACTTTAAGAAAAGAGAGGGATGCTTATAATATAATAAAGAATGCCTTTTTATGTTGTTAAAAGCATGCTAAATATTACATTATTTTATCTTATAGACAGATCATATTCTTTGGGAGATGTCTCAGTTTCCTGTGTGTTTAGAAGGAAATCTATTTGGAAACATCTTAACAATAAATTCCTGTGATCCAGTCAACAGTCACCAAAAATGGAAATTTACCAACTATTATGAAGATTGAAGGAAGTAACAACAATAATAGTGTCACAAGCATTTTCAAAGCATTATGATTGAAACAGTATCTGATCGGATGGATACCAAGATAAGTGAATATTAAACAAAGGACATTGAGCCATCTAAATAATATGCAAATATCTTTTAAAGAGCAAATATTTTCAGGTTGGGTCCTGAGAGAACTGGAACATAGGGGTTAAGTAATACTTGGCTTCCAGCAGTGGCAAATAGTTTTCTGCTCTAATAGAAAAGTTAAACCTTATTTTGGTTTAATCTGCAAAGGTGGTGTATTTTTCTACCTTGTTTTTTAGAAAACTGTGGAAAATAATTTATTATAACAAAAAAATGTTAATCTGTGAATTAATGTAATTTGGACACGTTCCCTTTGTTGAGTGCCTTTAAAAGTATTCTTTCATATTTATATAAAGGAGGGAAGTTTAACAGTTCAAATCCAAACGACAAAATGATAAGATTTGGTGAGATGATAAAAAAAATTAATAAAACATAAGTAGTTTTAATTGTAGGCTTTCAAGTTTTTATTTCACTCATTATAACAATTCTACTCACTAGTTTTTTTTATTAAATTATTTTCTGTGTAATTTTCTGACAACTTAGCTTGTAAATGTTTTCTTTTCAACTAAGTTTCAGGTGCCTTGACCAATATATTTCACAGTAGGTTTTCGCTAGAATGGTTTGTTGATCAATTGCAAGTCTGCACACCTTGTAGAACCTGTAATTCCAAATTTGTAATCACATCCATTTCATAGACAGTCTGCAATTAGCAGAATGGCAACTGTGGCAATAAAGATCAAAAGTAAAAATGGTATAAGTTGCAAGATACTGTGTATGTTGTTCAAGAACAGTTCTCCATAAGGTCAACAGAGCAAAAAATAGGCTTGATTTCCTTAGGCTGCAGACAGTAAGTTACAGTATGGAATGCTACAAAATGCATATGTTTGGTATATCATTAAAAGGGATACATCTAATCCTAAAAGAGATACCTATAGAGACAGTGGATGCAATGGTTGTATTTTCCCCAAAATTATTGGGTTCTGGAGAAGTAACTGAGGAGTGGGAAACTACTAATTTGACAGCCCTAATTAAAAAGGAAAAGGAGGCAAAAGTCAGAAAACTACAGACCTATTAGCTTAACATCTATTATTGGAAAAATATTAGAATCAATCATTAAGGAAGGTAATGTCAGAAAATTTGGAAAACCATAATCTAAGCAAGCAGATACAGCGATTTCGTGAAAGGAAAATTGTGTCTGACTAATTTATTAGAGTTTTACAAGGAAATTTCAACTAGAGTTGATAAAGGGGAGCCATTAAATGCATTATATTTGGATTTGCAGAAATCGTTCAACAAGGTACCTCACCAAATGTTAAGAAATAAGAAAAGTGTTGGAGGTAGCATGTTGGCATGGATAGAGAATTGGTTAATGGGCAGGAAACAGCACATGGGGATAAGGGGTTGCATTTCAGGTTGGCAACCTGTGACCGGTGGGTTCCACCAGGGATCAGTGCTGGGACTGTAACTGACTAATGACTTGGAGGGAGAAAGTGAATGTTATATAGCCATATTTGCAGACAACACAAAAATAGGTGGAAAGGCAAGTTGTGAAAGGCATACAAAAAGAGAGAGATACAGATAGTTTATTTAAGTGGGCAACAAGTTGGCAAATGGAGTGTAATGTGGGAAAATACAAAGTTGTTCATTTTGGAAGGGAGAACAAAAGAACTGAATATTATTTAAATGGAGAAAACCTGTGGAAAGCTGTAACAAAAAGGGACTTGGTTCTTGTGCACGAAACAGAGAGAGAGCTAGCAGGTAATCAGGAAGGCAATGGAATGCTGCCCTTACTTAAATAGAGGTTAGAATATAAGGTTATGGACTTTTGACTCAATTGTACAAGATGCTGATGCAACTGTGAACAATTTTGGTCCCCTTATTTAACTAACAATATTAGTTAATCGGAGACAGTTCAGAAAAGTTTAACTTGGATGATCTGTAATATGGAGAGATTAACTTGTGAGCAAAGGCAAACAGGTTGGGACTCTACTCACTAGAGTTTAGAAGAATGAGAAGTTATCTCGTTGAAACATAGGATTCATAAGGGGCTTGACAGTTTAAATGCGAAGAGGATGATTCCCCTCTTGGTAGCATCTACAACCGGAGGGCATAGTCTCAGAATAAAGGAGTGTCAATTTAAGACTGAGAAAAGGAAGAATTTCTTCTCTCAGAGGATTGTGAATCTTTGGAACTCCTCGTCACAGAGAGCTTTGGGAGCAGAGTTCTTGTTCATATTTAGACTGAGATAGAAAGATTCTTGATCAGTAGGGAATCTAGGGTTATGGGGAAAAATGCCGGAAAGTGGATATGAAGAATGTTGGTTCAGCCAGGATCTATTGAATGGCAGAGCAGACTTGAGGGGTTAAACAGCCTACCCCTGTTCCTGTTTCTTATAGCCTTATAGGTTGTCTATTGAATTCGGGAGAATCAGTACCTCTGAGCCCAAGGTTCTGGGTTCTAGTCCCACTCCAGGACTTGATGGCCAGGGAAGGTGGATTCACAACATAGTCAAAGAGCTTGAGTGGCAAATTGCAAATCCTTCCAATGTACACCAACAACAGGCAGAAGGGCAAAAGAGATTCCTGGTTAGCTAAATAATGGAAAAGAAAATCAATGCTTCTGCTATCTTTATTCAGCACTTCAAAGAACTGTGTGTATGTAATAACGCATGTTGCTACAAAACCACAGGATGTGTGTATCAGATTTGTGCCAAGCACCAATTCCCATCCCCATTCTAGTGTTGACTTCAGCACCATCTGAACTGGAGAAGTACATTATGCAAGGACTAAATAAAGACTTGAGCTCTTTCTGCTTAGCAGAAAGCTTTAGCAAGCATTTTAATTGATATTTACTATTGATAATTAAGATATCGATTTTTAAAAAATATATCTTACAAGAGATTTCTGCTTTGTAATTGTAGCAGAATGTGTAGTTATGTGCCTTATGCACCAGTTGGTGTCACCATTTCCCTTGCAAATACAGCTGTGCAGTGATACAAGATCGACAAATTAAAATCTAGCAGTAAGGAAAATTTGAAAATTAGGGGAAATAAAAGGCTTTTGTTTCTTTAATTGTAAACAACTCCCAGTCAACAAGAATGATTCATGTGTTTCTTTTGCATTATTGTTTCATTTATTTTGTTCATGGAAAGCGGCCAAGGTAGTTGTAGACATAGGAATGTGGTTCATTTTCTCAACTTCGATTGCTAGGCAATCTTTTCATAATGTCACATTATTGTTGATATAAAATAATTTATGAAATAAAGAGGCAGGTTTTTTTTCTTTCTGTCCAAAAAGAACAAGATGCTATTTAATTAGTAAATGACTCACAAGTAAATCATTGTAAATACCTTGGTCATGGTGATTACTGAAGGCTTGATTCAAAAAATATTTTGTGATGGCTACAGGCTGACACTAACTACCAATGTTTTTGAATCTGATAAGTCAGACTGCTGCATTGTGTTTCTTGTTTTTAGCCATTTTATCTGAAAAGCTGCTTTAATTAAAGGGAGGATTCATTCGACATTTACTGAGCCACCAATGGTTTTGTAAAGTCATTACTTTTAGCCCGGTTTAATGTTTTAAGTCCCTTAATTTTAAGTATATATTTATTTTGCCATGTTCCACTCAAGAGTTATACAATAACCTGCTTCTAGGCTCTTTTCACAGCTTCATGAAGAGTTGTGTACAATTTGGGATGACTTTTGTTCCAAATCTCAGACAAGCCACCAACAGATATATTGAACAGGCAGAACCTTCCCTCACTAGCATGAGCAAAATTGGAAAATCCTAACATGGGAATTGTGTGCAACAACACATGTTGCAGTTGAATATGTAGATCAATTCACAAAGCCAGTTGATGTTTCTGCAAACATTTCATCTCCCACTGGGTGACAACTTCAGTGCTGTGTAGCCTGCGTAGCACTGAAGATGTCACCAAATCGGGAGACAAAACATTTGCAGAAAAATCAACCGGCTTGGTGAACTGACCTATAACTTCGATTACAACCCAAGCTACAGATCTTCAGTGTTCTATGGCACTATGTTTTGGAGTGTTAGCCCACGTCACACTTCTTATAGCTAGCTGAATATTTCACAGAAAAATGCAGGTGGCCACCAGCAAATACATTTAGTTTTGTAGCATTGACATGAATGAATGCAGGAAATAAAATCTCATATTCTGAACTGAAGTATACTTAAATTCTTTATAATGATAAATTTAAATTTTAAACTTCTGACTGCCAGTATATCTATTAAATTGTTTTACCTGACAATTTCAAGTAACTTTAAGAAATGTTAAATTAAATTAATACTTTTGTCTACGTTAATAGAACTATATGCTGTATGAATATTAATTTGGTTCAGTACTCTATAGTTTGTAAAATTGTGACACATGAAAATGTAGAAAATTAAGTAAGTGTACTTTAATAACAAAGTTAAATTGAACAGTAAACAGCGGAATTGTGCAGCAGATGTATTTAGAATGATGTACAACACGACATCCTGTATTTGAAACAGTGCACAATTTCTAAAGGACTCCAGGATTTATTCAACATGTCAAGTTGGCTTAGCATTGTTATCATTGTATAATATATTTTAGTATAATCTATGCTGGCAATTCAGTTTACTAATTGCTTTCGTATCCGTGTGCTCATTTTAGATGAGATTATTAAACCTTTGCAGATAAATATCCATCATTTTATTTAGCAAGTAGGGAGTTCTCCTGCTATCTTAGTCAGTATTGCCTCAAAACTGATGAAGAGTCTCACACCTGAAATTTTAACTGTTTCTTTCTCCAAGATGCTGCCAGACATGCTGAATATTTCATGGAGTTTCAGTGTTTATTGCAGACATCCAGCATCTGCAATATTTGCTTTTATACAATTTAATGAGGTTATTTCTTCTAAAATTGACAGTACTAATTTCAATGTGGAATCAGAATGGAAGGAACATGCCACACATCAACACGTATAATTCCATATAATTGTTTTTGAAATGCTTTGCTGGCATTTTTAATGCTCAATGCTGAAACTACTGTTGCTTAATGGGGGTGATCTCATGAAGACAATCTCATTAATACTGGCACTCTGCAGTTGAAAAGCATACCAATATAAATCTTCTGGACTGTGCTTCAAGGGACAAAAATTATTGGTAGATCAGTTCTTCCAATACAGTCTTTTGCAACATTTGTTTGACTAAATTTATGGTTAGGAGAAAGTGAGGACTGCAGATGCTGGAGATCAGAGCTGAAAAATGTGTTGCTGGAAAAGCGCAGCAGGTCAGGCAGCATCCAAGGAGCAGGAGAATCAACGTTTCGGGCATAAGCCTTTCTTCAGGAATGAATAAATTTATGGTTATGTGATATTCAGCATGATATTCCCATTCTACCCATGAAACATGAGCTTCATGAAGACAAAAACTATAGAATCCAATTGCCATTGTGACATCCTTCTCCTTCACTCCTAGTTGGAAAATAATTAAACTTAATTGTCCAAAAAAATGTTCACTCAGTGGTATAGCTAGAGGAATATTAAATTACTAATTCTCACGATTATAATATTTCCAGATGTTATTGTCTACTGAGCAGGAGGTGACATTTGTCACATTGCACTTTTTACTTTGTTACTCAGTCTTTGTGTTCCATTGACAAATACTGCTTAATAGGTAAAACGGTAGTGTGTTGAATTCTGGCGGAAACTCTTGAATGCAAATACACCAGCATAGCTGTGCCTGTCCAGAGTGAACATTTATTAGAAAAAAGTTGATGGTTGAATGGACTTTTGAAATTCCTTTAAAATATTTTCAATATTGCCCAAGTTATTTCCTCGTGTTAAGTTGATTTTAAAATTTGAATATTATATTACATTCTGAGTGGAAATATAGCATATATGCGTTAGAGCTGTCTGACCCAAAAATGATGCAGAACCATAATTGGTTTACACTCCTCTGAAGCAAGGACTGATGTTAAGCTGGCAATTAGAGAATAATAGGTGCATTAGATAGAAATCAATTTAATAGAAAAAAAAACATTCAGTAACTGCATGTCTGTACAACAGCGAGCTTGTTTGCTCCAGATCTGATTTAAAAGGCAGCAATATCAACTGTTTTTCATTATGTGCTATGGTATAAGATAAAAATGTTACGATTGAAATCACAAGCAAGTGAAAGAATCATAAAATTGTTCAAAATCCTTGGTGTATGGATTTATTACTTTTGAGTATAGAATGAGCAGCAATGATAAAAACAGAAATACAACTTGTTAATGTTACAGGAGACAATAATAAAATGTTTCAAGTCACATAACTATTTCATCCTTGTAAATCTCTAATACAGTAGCCAATTCTACTGTTCACACAAACAACACAGAATCATTAAGGACAGTAATTGATCTTTGAAAAAAAACTTTCAGAACAGCAAGAATAGCACCTAAAGTATCCATTCAACGGAATTAAATATGGTCACATGAAATCACTAAGCTTTAATTCAGATTATCCACTTTCACAAGGAACAATTGTGCTGCATTTTAATGTGGTAACTTTGAAAATCTTACTGATTCTTCAAGTACCATTCATTACTATCGCACTGAATGGAATTATGGTTTATTCAGTAGAGAATGAATTAAGATTTTTTTTTCATTATTATGCTGTAGCTGAACAGCTTAATAGACCTAACATACAATAGTGATATAATAACCTCCAAAGTTAAAAGCTAGATTTGGAGCAAATAGTATGTGGCATAGCCTTTTGCTAAATCACATTTTTTTGGAGGTTTAGTTACTTTGTGCACTGAGTATCACATGTCCAAAATAGAGTGTTTGAGTTAAGCTACTAAGCAAGCTATGTTTCTCATTTATTTGATAAATATTTGCTGTAATAATCCACTTCATGTGCTTTGTAGGTTTGAATTCAAGGAGCAATATTGATTTTGCATTTAAATTAAATGCTGAATTATTTTCTATTATAGCTTCAGAAGTGAAAAACAATCGTATAAACTAATTAAAGTGACAAAAACACATTATCTTTACAGGTTTTTTTCCAGTATCTAATTTATGTTTAACATTGATTCAAATTCATCAATGCGCTGCTTTGTGTTTCCTTTTTTAATTTTGCGATAAGAGACGGTGTTGTACCTGGAATAGCTGTGTTTGGTAATATCAAGCCTCCTTGAAGCACCTGGATGTTCCTCAGTGGAATCAATATTAATTGGTGACTCTGGTTGCGAACTGAGAATGGAACTAGTTGATGGAGACCCTGATGAGCCATTTCCCTGTTGGAATTCTGAGTAGATCTCTTCTTTGGTACCAGCTTCATCATCATTATTATCAGTGCTTGGACCTTTCACATTTGCATCTGCTCCGTTCTCCTTATAGACTTCTCCAGTAGGTAAAGGGATAACCTCCTTGCCTGCAGGGACTAAAATTTAAATATTAATACTTGATATTTTGATTAAGCCATAGATTCTTTTCACTCTTTATTAATTGAAAACATGTTGTAAACTACCTGTATCATGTTGTAAACTACCTGTATGGGTTGCAGAAACATAACAAATATATTGGGAAATATAATTCATCTTAAGCAATAGTGCAAAGCACATTGATCATCTATTGGCATGCTCCAACCTATATTCAGCTCCATTGAAGTCAATGGAATTTTAGTATTGGGATTCTTGATGAAGGGCTTTTGCCTGAAACATCGATTTCGAAGCTCCTTGGATGCTGCCTGAACTGCTGTGCTCTTCCAGCACCACTAATCCAGAATCTGGTTTCCAGCATCTGCAGTCATTGTTTTTACCACTGTGTATAACAGGCAGCTGATGGGTATTAGCATAGAATGGATGGTATAACATGAATTTCTACCCTATATCTTCGTTGTAATAGGAAATCCTATCTTCTGTCATATCAGAAAAGAACAGATTCATCTGATACAATATTTTCTTCCCTTCTATTGTCAAACCAAACTTCTTAAAAATACTAAGGCAGAAAAATGAATTTGAATTGCTTTCTGTTTCCAACGAAAGAAACCAGAAACATTTCAATGACTGTTTACATATTTTGCTCTGGACTTGATTTTTGTCGATAGGAAGTAAAGGCCAATGATACTTATTGGAAAAATGACAATACAAATTAGATTACTTACAATGTGGAAACAGGCCCTTCAGCCCAACAACCCGCCAAAAAGCAACCCACCCAGACCCATTCCCCTAACACTACAGGCAATTTAGCATGGCCAATTCACCTAACCTGCACATTTTTGTGTCTGTAGGAGGAAACCGGAGCACCCAGACACAGGGAGAATGTGCAAACCCCACACAACAATTGTCTGAGGTGGGAATTGAACCCAGGTCTCCAGTGCTGTGAGGCAGCAGTGCTAACCACTGTACCACCCACATTGCTGAACTTGTGGAGAGAGAAACAGAGGGCTGACCGAATAAGTTTTACTAGTTTGATTGTTAACCTTCAATAAATTGAGTATCATAAGTGTCTTAAGAAATGTATACTGTTTCAGATGAACATATACGGATTAATTAGCTAATCAGGGCAAATAGTTTTTTTTGAAAATATGGAATGGAAGTCATTAAAATGTTAGTGTAATAATGGTATTTGATGTTTTAATATAAAACACAATACATTCACATCTAACGTTGGTTGACAAAACATCTGATCCACAATTGTTACAACTAAATATTTCTTTGTTAACACTCAAAATATGCCTTTCTCTTGCAGGATACCTACCAATTATAATTAAGGCAACAGTTTCTGATTCCTTGTACTTTTAAGTTTATTTTTAAATATGGATTCTCTATTTTTGTGCAGGATGAAGGTTGACTTTGTTCTGTTGTCTGTTGATATCATGTATTGACTAACATCAATTAATTCAAATTAGTTACAGTTGAATAAAAAGGTGTTCTGTCCAAAATTATGTCACACATCATAGACATTAGCTATCAACCATTATTCAAACAGTTAAAAAAAACTAATCTATTTTACCTGCTTCAGTTCTCTCACCATAAATATAACTTTCCAGTGGGCAATTTTCTACCATTATATCTTGTTCTATTGAAGAACATGAAGTTACTAACTCAGATACTGGATTTACTTCCTGAATAGTCAATATACTAGGGATAATGGTTCGTCCTGTGGAGCAAATGCCTTCTTCTGTAGCTGACTCTATTTCATATGTAGGTTGGGTCATTTTCTCAGTCTGTTCAATAGGGAAACTGGTTTCCTTTTCAAATGGAGTGGTCTTATCGGTAGATGTCTCCCAAATAGCCATCTCTGGAAGTATATGGGCCTCCTCACTACATGGAATAATTTCTTCTGCAAGATAATTGATTTCCTGAGCAGTGGAAATAACCTGTTCTGTAGGTGAAATGGTTTTTTCGAAACATGGAATTGCCTCCTGTGCAGATGAATTGATTTTCTGAATATTTGCAGTGACGTTCTCTGTAGAGGAACTCATGTCATTAACGCATACAGAGGTCTCTGCAGCTACAATATTTCCTTCCCTAGGAGAATTGGTTTCCTCAGTACATGGAATAGTCCCCTGTGCAAGTGAACTGGCTTCCTGAGCAGGTGTATTGAACTTTTCTGTAAGGGGGCTCCTTTCTTCAGTACCTGGAATGGTCTCTGCAAGAGGAATATTTTCTTTCCTCGGTGAACTAGTTTGCTGACAACTTGGAATGGTCTCTTGTGCAGGCAAAGTAGTTTCCTCAGCAGATGCATTGAATTTTGCTGGAAGGGAGCTGATTTCGCTAATACATGAAATGGTTTCTGCAGCAGCGATACTATCTTCCCCAGGCAAACTGGTTTTCTCAGTGTTTGTAACAGACATTTCTGCATCAGAGCTTTTTTCTCCTACAGTGAATTTAGTTCCCTCAGTAGATGTCACAGTTTCAGTTATAAGGAATTTGTTTAACTCACCAGTTGGTAATTTTTCTTCTGTTGATTGAACACTATCTCCGGCTCCTTCTATATTGTCAACTTCTGGATGATATACATTCATTACAATTCCATCAGCTTCAACTGAATTAGCTAAAATAGAGTCTTCAGCCATTCCTTTCTCCCCACACGGTAACACTGTCCACGTAGATTTTAAATATTTGGAAAGCAAAATTCTCTTTACCTCTTACTGCGTTAGCCACATTCAAAAAGAAAAAAAGAAATGACTTTAAATTATGCAAAATTGTTTAAGTGCTGTCCATGCTGTGAGTTGCAAGCAAAAACTAAGAGGTGAAAGACCACCTCGTGCATGCCTCTATGCTTATTGGGAAAATAGCCAGCCAATCATCAATTACATGCCAAATTAAATGCATCAGATTGCACAATGAGGAGAAAGTCCCATTTTACAGTTTAATTAATACACAGTGTAAGGCGTTGACTGCTCGCCTATTGTGGCTCATTTTCCTTGCTGCACCATTTGTAGACAGTATCCTTCACTAGAATTATAATGGCTCTTTGTCTCTTAGTTCGTGTAAAAAGAAGAGATTGTTCTAAATCTTTAATTCCTTATGAGTAACTACCTTGTATCCCAGTGTTGAACTAAAACAATTTCCTGTAGCCAGATTAAAATTCCCAGCCATACTGGCATTAGTAATGTTTCCAGTCATCTTAGCTACTCAAAAGATGTAATTCCAACAATGTTCCAAGAATTAGTATTAGTCTACAAAGAACTAAAACTGATTAGTAATGTAAAAACATGCTTGATCAAATCAGAATTTAAAAAACTGATATGTACATTGTTATTCATAAAATCATGGTTATAGGAGCCGAATTAGGCCATTTGACCCATCAAGTATCTTCTGCCATTCGACCACAGCTGATATGTTTCTCAACCCCATTCTTCTGCCTTCTCTCCATAACCCTTGATCCCTTTACTAGTTAAAATTCTACCTCTGCCTTAATCACACTCAATGACTTGGTCTCCACAGCCTTCTGCTGCAGTGAGTTTCACAAATTCGTCACCCCCTGAAGAAATTCTTTCTAATCTCAGCTCTAAAAGGCTGACACATCACTCTGAGGCTATGTCTTGGGCCCTTGTCTCTCCTAGTAGTGGAAACATTTTCTCCATGTCCACTCTATCTAGGCCTCTCTGTATTCTTAAGTTTCAATGAGATCCCCCTCATCCCTTTAAACTCCATTAAATGCCGAGAGTCCTCAACGCCCATCATATGACAAGCCTTTCATACCTGGATCATTCTTGTGAACCTCCTCTGGACCTCGTCCAAGACCAGTACATCTTTCTTAGAAATGAGACCCAAAACTGCTCACAATACTCCACATGCGGTCTGACCAAAGCCTTATCAAACATCAGCAATGCATCCCTGATCTTCTATTCTAGCCCTTTCAAAATGAATGCTAACATTGTGTTTGCCTTCCTAACTACTAAATGTACCTACATATTATCCTTGGGAGCCCTAGTTCAGGATCTGTTAAATCCGTTCAGATTTCCAAAGCAAGATCAAAATTCGTCACCATGCTGTTCAATGCACTACATTCCAGACATTAGTTTTTAGTATTCAGGACTCATGACTAACATCCAGAGATGTTCTACTCAATCTCACACCAATTAATACAACACAATCAGATTCATTCCCATCCCTCATTACCTCCACATACCTCACCAATTCAGGTACAGCATGCTTCTTGCTCAATCATAATGCTACATAAACATGGAGTAAATATGCCTGTCTTACGAAAGCAAAATAAAAGGGAACAGAGCAGTTCCAGCAAATTACAAGGAAGCGTGTACCTCTTCAGCTGTGTGACAGAGCTTCTGAACTCTAACACTTGCAAAAATTGTGGACAATCATTTGTCCTTTATCTTATGGACCTTCTCAGCTCCCAGCTTATCCACTCTGGTGATATGAGCAGGCTGCGGATGCCGTGTCAAAATACATTGTGAATTACTGTGGATTTGTTTCTTTCCGCCTTAACTAACTATCCACCTCAGATTTTCTGTTTCCTGTTACGCAAGGCTTGTCATCTTGTCAATCAGCAGCCAAGCCAGGTGAAAAGAATAATTGATTTGACAACTGATCACAGAGGGAGGTCATTGTTGTGCTTTGCCACAAAGAAGTGGAATGAGGACATTGCTGAAGTTGCACACAAGGATAAGTTGCTGGTGAATTGGTTAGCCTGCTAGAAATCCTTCTGTTATTGTAAAGAAGCATGGAGGAGCCTGGCTTTAAGTTGGTAAATGACACCAGACAGTTTCTCCCTATCCACAGCCTCTGTTCCATGTCCTTCTCATGTTCAAAACCCAAATTGATCACTAAATCCTCTGTGAAGATGTAGTTAGATTCCCTGTCAAGTTAGGAATACAGCAAAGTACCTTAAAAAAAATCCAGTTTGCTACCTGGTTAAAAACTTTCCCATAGCAAAAGTTCTCCAAATTCATTTTACCTGCAATTTAGGTATTGGCCCTTTGAATAATATTAATGCTGGTCCCTGCTTGCAGCTAGTGTATGTTCTTTGGTAACTTATTTGCAGATTCATAAAATAAATGGTCTAAATTAGAATAGAGGTTGTCATATCAGCCAATAGGTTTTGTGGCATCAGGATACAATATTTTCAGGCATAAGCTAGAGTTGTCCCTTTCTCATTAGGATGTGCCAGTTAGAAGCAGGTGGTAGTGGAGTACATGCCCCAGAAGGAAGATTGTCTTCCATTGTGCTGCCTCCAGAATCAATCTAAATGTGCCAGCAACTTATGTGGCAAATGAACTGCATGTGCTTCAACCAAATGGCCATGTCTCAAAGTCTAACGAAACTAGTTCTCAGTCAAGGCAAGGGGTCTGTCTTCAGTCAGGGGATCTCAACCCTGCAAGTCAATGGCATTGTCCTATTTTATTCCAAGGGTCGAGGCATGGTCTCTTGGGCAAGTGAGCCAAATCAGAATCAGTAAGTCCATATCATTATCGTCAGAGAACATAGAACATTACAGCGCAGTACAGGCCCTTTGGCCCTCGATGTTGCGCCAACCTGTCATACCAATCTTAAGCCCATCTAACCTATACTATTCCATGTACGTCCATATGCTTGTCTAATGACAACTTAAATGTACTTAAAGTTGGCGAATCTACTTCCGTTGCAGGCAAAGCATTCTATACCCTTACTACTCTCTGAGTAAAGAAACTACCTCTGACATCTGTCCTATATCTATCACCCCTCAATTTAAAGCTATGTCCCCTCGTGCTCGCCTTCACCATTCCTGGAAAAAGACTCTCCCTGTCCACCCTATCTAACCCTCTGATTATCTTATATGTCTCTATTAAGTCACCTCTCAATCTTCTTCTCTCCAACGAAAACAGCCTCAAGTCCCTCAGCCTTTCCTCGTAAGACCTTCCCTCCATACCAGGCAACATCCTAGTAAATCTCCTCTGCACCCTTTCCAAAGCTTCCACATCCTCCTTATAATGCGGTGACCAGAACTGTACACAATACTCCAAGTGCGGCTGCACCAGAGTTTTGTACAGCTGTAGCATAACCTCATGGTTCCGGAACTCGATCCCTCTTTTAATAAAAGCTAAAACACTGTATGCCTTCTTAACAACCCTGTCAACCTGGGTGGCAACTTTCAAGGATCTGTGTACCTGGACATCGAGATCTCTCTGCTCATCTACACTACCTAGAATCTTACCATTAGCCCAATACTTTGCATTCCGGTTACTCTGACCAAAGTGAATCACCTCACACTTGTCCACATTAAATTCCACTTGCCACCTCTCAGACCAGCTGTGCAGATTATCTATGTCTCTATGTAACTTACAATATCCTTCGTCACTATCCACAACTCCACCGACCTTAGTGCCATCTGCAAATTTACTAACCCACCTTTCTGCACCCTCATCCAGGTTGTTTATAAAAATGACGAACAGCAGTGAACCCAACACCGACCCTTGCGGTACACCACTGGTAACTGGACTCCAGGATGAACATTTCCCATCAACCACCACCCTCTGTCTTCTTTCAGCAAGCCAATTACTGATCCAAACTGCTATATCTCCCACAATCCCATTCCTCCGCATTTTGTACAATAGCCTACTATGGGGAACCTTATCAAATGCCTTGCTGAAATCCATATACACCACATCAACTGGCTTACTCTCATCTACCTGTTTGGTCACCTTCTCAAAGAACTCAATAAGGTTTGTGAGGCACGACCTACCCTTCACAAAACCGTGCTGACTATCCCTAATCAAATTATTCTTTTCTAGATGATTATAAATCCTATCTCTTATAACCTTTTCCAACACTTTACCAACAACTGAAGTAAGGCTCACTGGTTTATAATTACCAGGATTATCTCTACTCCCCTTCTTAAACAGGGGAACCACATTTGCTGTCCTCCAGTCTTCTGACACTATTCCTGTAGACAATGACGATTTAAAGATCAATGCCAAAGGCTCGGCAATCTCCTCTCTGGCTTCCCAGAGGATCCTAGGATAAATCCCATCCGGCCTAGGGGACTTATCTATTTTCACACTCTGCAGGATTTCTAATGCCTCTTCCATGTGAACCTCAATCACACCTGGTCTCGTAGCCTGTATCTCAGTATTCTCCTTAACAACATTGTCATTTTCTAGAGTGAATATTGTCGAAAAATATTCATTTAATGCACACCCTATCTCCTCTGACTCCACACACAACTTCCCACTACTATCCTTGATTGGTCCTAATCTTACTCTCGTCATTCTTTTATTCCTTAAATACCTGTAGAAAGCCTTAGGGTTTACCCTGATCCTATCCACTAACAACTTCTCATGTCTCCTCCTGGCTCTTCTGAGCTCTCTCTTTAGGTCTTTCCTGGCTACCTTGTAACCCTCAAGCGCCCTAACTGAGCCTTCACATCTCATCCTAACATAAGCCTTCTTCTTCCTCTTGACCAGAGATTCCACTTCCTTCGTAAACTACGGCTCCCACGCTCGACAGCTTCCTCCCTGCCAGACAGGTACATACTTATCTAGGACACACAGGAGCTTTTCCTTGAATAAGCTCCACATTTCTAATGTGCCTATCCCCTGCAGTTTTCTTCCCCATCCAATGCTTCCTAAATCTTGCTTAATCGCATCGTAATTGCCTTTCCCCCAGCTGTAACTCTTAGTGGTATACTCCTATCCCTTTCTATCACTAAAGTAAACATAACAGAATTGTGATCACTATCACCAAAGTGCTCACCTACTTCCAAGTCTAACATCTGGCCGGCTCATTACCCAGTACCAAATCTAATGTGGCTTCGCCCCTTGTTAGCCTGTCTACATACTATATCAGGAAGTCCTCCTGCACACACTGGACAAAAACTGACCCATATATAATACTCGTACTATAGTGTTTCCAGTCAATATTTGGAAAGTTGAAGTCCCCCATGACAACTACCTTGTTTCTCTCACTCCTATCGAGAATCATCTTTGCCATTGTCAGCCTTTTAGATCCAGTGTAAGTAGCCAGGATAAGTGGTAAGTGAGTTGGGGAGCTCCACTGAGGTCAGTCAAGGGTGTGCTCATTCATAAGTCTTATCTGTCTTTCCAAGATTGTCAAGAGGTTGGACCATGGTCATTTTGGGCTTTGGGTTGGGGAAATCTATTCATTGATATCCAAGAAGAGACTATCAAGGGGGCGTTGGTGTGGTGGAGAAGTCAGTTGAGGAGTTTGGAGGTATCATGCTGAGATGCAGAGAGGATTATAATTGTAATCAACTTAAAAAGACAATCATGCATGGGAGAGCAAAACATATTGCAAGAGGGAGTTATCGATGGTATCGATTGGGGGGCAGGGGTGCACAGTGCATAATTCTATTTGGCATAACTAAGCTATACAGCTAAGGCTAGGGGTAAAGTGGGGAGATGAGCAATTAATCAAAAGAGTTAGAAGGGAAAGTGGCAAAAATCAAACTCAATATGGTTGACAGAAGTGCAACACAAAGAAAAATGAAGGTTTTGGGGTTCACAGAGGGAGAGGCTGAACCTGTGACTGACTTGCTGAAGCATTACCTCCCATCCTCAACCAATTCACAAATGCACAATTGAAATGAAAACTGATTGCTACCACACATGGCTGTGTTTCTCTTCTGAGGGAGAGAGCTCAGCCTTTGAGCAATATGAGACCCTTTAACAGACAAAAGCATTAAACAGACACTCACACAATCCATGCTAGAGACATCTACTATCATATAATTCTACTTGTGGACCTCATGCATTGACTAACTGTCTTGATTATAAGTCTTGCAGAAACAATCTTGACCATATCAGTAGACATCACAAATTAATTGTGGTAAAAGCTTATGATTACAAGTTTGAAGAAGGGCTTATGCCCGAAACGTCGATTCTCCTGTTCCCTGGATGCTGCCTGACCTGCTGCGCTTTTCCACAACACATTTTCAGCTATGATTACAAGTTTGTCAGGTAAACATTTCACCTTGGTCTCACAATTTACAATCACCTTCCAAGTTTTTATAACCTGTCTAGGAGCTGTTCACTTCATACTATGGACTATAAAATGTCCACACCACTATCTAACATTCTTGAATGTAGGTGAGTATTGCAAGCAGAAGTTCTCATTATTGCTACCACACATACAAACCCCTACTGCTTGCATGCCAAATGTCTTGAGCAGCAAATATTTGAATCAGGGCACTGAAGTACAAGGTCCTTGTAGGGGCCTTCGTCATGTTCCAGTGTTTTGAGGCTGCTGTTTAAATGTTATTTCTGTGTATTGTGACTACTGAATGATCATATTACTATGGAGCTGCTTAGTTTCTGATTTTGGGACATTTGCTAATTGGAACCATTCCCAACGGATCCAGGTGCAGAAGTTGCTGTCGTATCTGTGGCAGCTGCATTTGGTGTCTACACAAATGGATGAGAAACGTATGCATCTGAAAGTCCAAGACGAGAATCGGTTTCCAGCAGATGTGGTGAAACATCCCAATGTGGAGTTTCCAACCATTGGTGTACTCAGTTGCAGTGAAGATACAGGAGAGTCAGTTGTTCATTTTCCAGGGAATGTCATACAGATAGAAGAGGTTTCTATTCTCTGTTCAGAGATGGTGGTCAGATCACCATGTCATGACATTTAGAGTATCTGCAATGCAACTACTTCTAATGCTGCATAAGATGTGTCCTCCACATTAGGTTCCCTCGCAGGTTGTGTTTATGGGATTGAAACAATACCATGCAGACAGAGAAGACACTAATCTATGGAAACTGTGGGATGGGCGAGTCCAGAACTAGAGGGTATAGACCATAAGACCATAAGACATAGGAGTGGAAGTAAGACCATTCGGCCCATCGAGTCCACTCCGCCATTCAATCATGGCTGATGCGCATTTCAGCTCCACTTACCAGCGTTCTCCCCGTAGCCCTTAATTCCTCTAGACAACAAGAATCTATCAATCTCGGCCTTGAAGACATTTAGCGTCCCGGCTTCCACTGCACTCCGTGGCAATGAATTCTACAGGCCCACCACTCTCTGGCTGAAGAAATGTCTCCGCATTTCTGTTCTGAAATGACCCCCTCTAATTCTAAGGCTGTGTCCACGGGTCCTAGTCTCCTCGTTTAACTGAAACAATTTCCTAGCATCCACCTTTTCCAAGCCATGTATTATTTTGTACGTCTCTATTAAGTCTCCCCTTAATCTTCTAAACTCCAACGAATACAATCCCAGTATCCTCAGCCGTTCCTCATATGTTAGACCTGTCATTCCAGGGATCATCCATGTGAATCTCCGCTGGACACGTTCCAGTGCCAGTATGTCCTTCCTGAGGTGTGGGGACCAAAACTGGACACAGTACTCCAAATGGGGCCTAACCAGAGCTTTATAAAGTCTTAGTAGTACATCTCTGCTTTTATATTCCAACCCTCTTGAGATAAGAGACAACATTGCATTCGCTTTCTTAATCACAGACTCAACCTGCATGTTTACCTTTAGAGAATCCTCGACTAGCACTCCCAGATCCCTTTGTGCTTTGGCTTTATTAATTTTCTCACCATTTAGAAAGTAGTCTATGCTTTTATTCTTTTTACCAAAGTGCAAGACCTCGCACTTGCTCACGTTAAATTCCATCAGCCATTTCCTGGACCACTCTCCCAACCTGTCTAGATCCTTCTGTAGCCTCCCCACTTCCTCAGTACTACCTGCCTGTCCACCTAACTTCGTATCATCGGCAAACTTCGCTAGAATGCCCCCGGTTCCCTCATCCAAATCATTAATATATAATGCGAACAGCTGTGGCCCCAGCACCGAACCCTGCGGGACACCGCTCGTCACCGGCTGCCATTCTGAAAAAGAACCTTTTATCCCAACTCTCTGCCTTCTGTTAGACAGCCAATCCTCAATCCATCCCAGCAGCTCACCTCGAACACCATGGGCCCTCACCTTGCTCAGCAGCCTCCCGTGTGGCACCTTATCAAAGGCCTTTTGAAAGTCTGAATAGACCACATCCACTGGGTTTCCCTGGTCTAACCTACTTGTTACCTCTTCAAAAAATTCCAACAGGTTTGTCAGGCATGACCTCCCTTTACTAAATCCATGTTGACTCGTTCTAATCAGACTCTGCTCTTCCAAGAATTTAGAAACCTCATCCTTAATGATGGATTCTAGAATTTTACCAACAACCGAGGTTAAGCTGATTGGCCTATAATTTTCCATCTTTTGCCTTGATCCTTTCTTGAACAAGGGGGTTACAACAGCCATCTTCCAATCATCCGGGACCTTTCCTGACTCCAGTGACTCTTGAAAGATCTCAACCAATGCCTCTGCTATTTCCTCAGCCACCTCTCTCAGAACTCTAGGGTGTATCCCATCGGGGCCAGGAGATTTATCAATTTTCAGACTTTTTAACTTTTCTAGCACTATCTCTTTCGTAATGGCAACCATACTCAACTCAGCCCCGTGACACCCTTTAATTTTTGGGATATAGGTTTAGAGTGAGAGGGGAAAGGCATAAAAGAGGCCTAAGGGGCAACTTTTCACGCACAGGGTGGTACATGTATCGAATGAGCTGCAAGAGGAAATAGTGGAGGCTAGTACAATTGCAACATTTAAAAGGCATCAGGATAGGTATATGAAAAGGAAGGATTTGAAGGGATATGGGCAGGTGGGACTAGATTGGGTTGGGATGTCTGGTCGGCAAGGATGAGTTGGACCGAAGGGTCTGTTTCTGTGCTGTACATCTCTATGACTATGACTCTATGAAACCTTCACAACCTCTGATACTCCCTCATTCACTCATTCATGACATGCCAGTGATATGCTCAGCAGAATGTACTCCTACTCTCCTGTAACGTACCCACCAAGACATCAGTATCTGAGCTGATGGAGGGTGCAGGTGAGAGCCTTGCTGGTGCATCCTCTGAGGAATCTGTGGCTTCTTCCTCAGAGGTGGAGGAGATGATGTCCGGAAGGTTGGTCTCTTCAGAGCAGATGCTGTGCAGATGACACTGGTGCCTACAGAAGACAGGGGGGGGAGTAGGATTATAAGTTTGTGCATGTTAAGACTGCATTCAACAGTGGTGGTAATAGGAGTACAGTGCAGCTCTTGATAATGAACTGCCAGTTGTAGATGTTTTGATGCAACCACATGAGAGCTTACTGACCTCTCCAACTAAGGCAAGGATTCTCATTTCGTAGATGAAGTGATAGATGTTGGCATCCCACACTACTTGGCTCGAACCACACTATTGTGGAGTGAGGAGATAAATGTGAGCAATTGTGGGTTTGAGACTCTCTCTGATTATCGGCTGTTTTCTCCTGGAATAAGAAATGGAAGGGATTGAGTAATGTGAAAGTGGCTGGCACAGCTCACGGTGCTAGTACAGGTGGGGTAAAGGTGGTGAAGTGTTCTGAATGAGTGAGTAGGCAGTGCAGAAGTGTGTGCAGGATTGCAATTTTTAGTGTTTGAGAGTGATTTGGAAGATGTGATTGTTACAGTGGTGAACCGTGAACCTGGGAAGTGGCTGTAGTGGCAGAGTTAAGAGTAAGTGTGACGTTATACAGGGAAAATGCAGTTACCCTCGCAGTGATCAGAAGGCCATTAACTTTATTCCTGCATTGCTGGACATCACACTGACATGGATGGAAACTTCAAACCAGGCTGGCAAGGTCTGGCGCCATGTCTACTCTGGTGGTCCTGAGAGAACAACAGTCCTTCCTGTCTATCCCATCCACCAGGACTCCAGGTTCCTATTGGTGAAGCGGGATGCATCTTTCATTTCTCATCCATGTCATTTAGAATAATACAGCAAAACACTGTGAATGGCAGTTACTGGCTTTTGACCTGATGCTCAAATGGGTCTTAACTATAGCGCTGATGGCAAGAATCCTGTAAGGTCATGGCAGCAATGAGTACTTACATCATTGCTGATCTCAACATAGTGTGAGAGTAGTGCCACAGAGGCATGGTGTATACATAATGAGGTGAGCAGTGGACAATTGTGTGCTTTAACTTAGCAGAGCTCAAGGAGAGAAAACCCCCATGAAACTCTGCAGTTGAAACTCTGAAACCCTTAAAATCAGACAGAGAGATTTGCGGCAGAAGATCCACTGGAGGTAGTGATGCTTCCAGTCTGAAGAGAAGGACTGTTTTTGGGATAGCCACCAAGCTGATCAAAGGAACAATATGGAGAATAAAAATACCAAGAAGCTATTCAATATCATTTCAATTATGCTCAGAAGATTGAGTGTAGGAAATTTCTTCAGAAGGGCATAGGACAATTCATGCTGGTAGAACAGGCAGAGAGTTTCTGCTAAAGCCAGCTGAAGCTTGGCATTTTTAATACAAAAGTGAATTTTTGCTGACAGTGTGATGTATCATATGATCATATGATTTTTATATTGATGAGAATTTAAGTTTCTTACAGCAAATGTTTATAAATGTGAAAATTTGATGTGTAGTTGATTTGTGTTTGTCACGAGGGAAATCATGTCTCTTTTCAAAAGTTCAGTCCCTTATACATATTATAGCACTCAATTAACATATTAGGCATCTTTCTTTTCTTTTTTGGCTATCTTCTCCCATTTCTATTTCATGAATTTGAACTTCCCTGACTCTGTCAATGCTAAACTTTGGCTTTCAATCTAAATTTATTAAATGGTCAGAACTGCATCTTGACTGATAAGTCTTCATCAAAGTGTTTGGGTCATATTGATTTCCTGGTGGATTTTGAGATACAAGTTCCAGTTTCTTTGCAGCTTTTACTTTCTGACTTTCACTTTCTGACTGCAGCAGAAATTTGCAACCATTAAAGAATTATCATGTTCTTGTTTCATCAGATTTCCTCTTTCAAACAAATTAAAATCAAATAAAACCAACAGAATTTCCAACCTCCATGAGATACGTGAGTGTACCTGGCCTCTGCCACAATGAAATCATATACTTTTCTTTAATGCATCAGTGGATTTTCATTATCAAATCTGACCAGCACTGAACGCTAGATTTCACACTTGTTCAAAAAAAGGTTTGCAGTTGGTGCCAAGCTTAAGCAAGCTAAAAAACTTAGTCTTGCAGCATATTTAAGCATCAACTCACAAGATGAGCAATCTGTTCTAATCTGTGGGGTTATTCTTTAAAACAGTAAATTAATTAGCCTGTGTCAAAATGGAGAGAAGGGTAACATCTGCCTTTCTTATTATTAAGACCTATTCGCAATCTGAACACATTATTCAAAGCACCATTCGATATTGGATGATATGGTGGTACCAGATCATGTTTGGCTTCATTCTTACTCAATTATTTCAAATTCTAAGATCAACCATGGGCTGTAATCTGACGCTATTACCCTCATACACCAATAAACTTTAAAACAAGTTCTCGAAGCCTCAGTAGTTTTGTTATGAATCATTGTGCATAAACGCAACATTTACCCATTTACCATAGTTATTTACGAAGCACAGAATGGTTTCTGCAGACAAGTTACTCACATGTTAGCTACTAGGTAACTGCTATGATTTGGAGATGCCAGTGTTGGACTGGGGTGTACAAAGTTAAAAATCACAAACACCAGGTTATAGTCCAACAGGTTTATTTGGAAGCACACTAGCTTTCGGAGCGTCGCTCCTTCATCAAGTGGTAGCCTGACTATCACCTGATGAAGGAGCGACGCTCCAAAAGCTAGTGTGCTTCCAGGTAACTGCTATGTCTTTAGTTGAAACATACAGGGCTTGGCATCCAATTTCCATATTTCTGACATTTACCTGGCTAGCACTGGAGTATCAATTGTTTTGTTGCCAAAGACATTTCAAGGAAATCATTGAAGCATTATTCAGCAAAGCCAATATATCATTAAAATTTACTACTGACACATGGCAGCAATTTGGGAGAGCAGCACAATTCTTCAGGTTAATTGGTTTTCCAGGAAACAGATCACTTCACAAAATAACTTAGGTTTGCTTAGCATCTTTACCAAAACCTTATAGATGTGCAATCACCATTAAGCCTGATATGATTGCCCTGACGATAGTGCATCGGAAATTGGCATAGATGCTGCCAGAACTGAACATCAGGAAAGCTTAGATAAGCTGTTCATGGTCTTAACATTTTCACAAGTGTTCATTGTTGCTGTTGGTGTAGACAATGGTCTGTCTGCATCCATTCTGGTAATCTCCTCAAGTGTTTGAGACCCATTAAAAACCAAGGCTCTCCTTTATGATGGAGCGTTGTTTTTGACATGCATTTCATTTATTTGGAGAATAAACTTGTATGGCCGCTGAATGAGGAAAGGCCCTACCTTGAAGTCGCTTGGCTACTTTAAATGTTTGAAGTTCAGAGCTGCAAACACAGGCTGACTTATTAAAATAGTGTTTGCTTTTTCAAAAATCTGATGAACATTTCTCAGTCCATATTATCTTTGCTTTTTACTGTTGTAGCTCTCTTAGCAGAATCGTTGTTATGCTGATGTTTATGACCAACTTTCTGTAGAGTTCACCACACTCCAAAGGATCTCATGATTTCCTATTTTGTAGTGGGACTAGGGAACTGTGCTGCTGCTCGTACCTTTATAGCACTGGGCAGTATGTGTCCTTGACGCACAAAATGTTTTAGATAGGTCACTCAGGTTTTAGCAGACTTCCTCTTTGAATTCAGCTGATCGTATTTCCTGGTAGAGGGCTTCAAATTACTCTAAGTGCATTTCCCCAGTGTCACTGGGTCATCTAGGTATATTACACAATTAGATTTGCCTTTCACTGTCTGGTTCTTTATCCTTTGCAATGTATCTAGGCAATTTACGAATCTAAAGGTCATACTTCAACACTAGTAAAATGCATCTAGAGATTCAAAAGCAATGATTTCTTTTGTGTGGACATTCAAGGGAAACTGTTATTACCCTTTGAGTAAATCTATCTTGGTAATGAAAACTGCTTTACCTATCGTAGCCATTCAGTTTTTCAGCTGGTGCATCGGGAATGAGTTAGCTCTGGTCACTGCACTCACTTTTCTACACTCAATGCAGTGCTTTGTGAAGCTGGTCAGTTGGGCACAAACATTTGTGAGCTCCAGCTACTACTGCTGGGCTCTACTGGTGCTCCAGAAGGATGTAGTTAATCTCCTTCTGAATCTGGGCCTACCTTCTCCTTGCTTCCAGGTCTGTGAGGGGTCTCCATTTCCACATCAGCACCTCATTTACTATAGTAGCATTCAGAGACTGCTTCTGCCTCAGCTACAGAGTGAGTAGTTTGAGCTCATGTTTTTAAAACAGTGGGTCAAAAGTTTGATGCTACTAAGGAAGTTCTTTTCATTACCACTTTAGGAATCTTTTAGACCCCAAAAAGATGTTTTCAAATAATCAATTTGGCAGGTTTCTTTTTTCTTTTTTCATGGAATGTGGGCATCACTGGCTAGGCTAACATTTATTGCCCTGTTTGCACCACTGACTGAGTTGGTCTAGCCTTGGACTAAATACATCAACATGGAAAATGCAGTTCCTGCAGCTGTTCAGTCTCTCTAACCCCAGCAGACATTTTCAAACTGGCTGAGTACACTGTCACCTTTGATCCTGTCAGATCCTTGCTGAGGGGTATGTCGGCCTGTCAACAGACAAAGTGGGGATGACCCCCACGGTCACTGTTCCAGACACAAAGTTGCTTACCATAAACATCCAGTAAAGGGGAATGAGCATTTATCCTCAGTCAACCCCTTTTACCAGCACTCAGTGCACTTATACACTTGCACCATCTTTGAGAAACCCTTGTGCTCCCTGACAAATATTGGCAATCGGGCATTGCCCTCACTGACAACGTAATGACACTACAGCCACATTGCTCCCTGATTCATACAATGCTATTCTCTCACCCTAGCCACTGTTTAATTACCAGGCAATGCATTTTACCTGTCCTTAGCTACATCCCAACTAAACACCCTCCCCTTGCCAGTGCTGTATGGTCACCCACATCTGGACACTGTCGTTAAGGGGGACATCACATACAGGCAAACATTGGAACATAAACAAGCATGAGCTTTTATTGACAGTTACAGCAAAAAGGAACACAAAGGAAATGAGGACAGGCTGCAGTTCTCACCCACAATGCTGGTATGACAAAGAGTCACCAGAATGGAAACATTAAATCTGCTTTCTCTCCACAGATGTTGCCAAACCTGTCAAATTTTGCCAGCAATTTCTGAATTTGTTTCAGATCTCTTGCTTGTATCTTAACTTTGACAATCTATGATGGACTTCTGCCCCCAGCTGGCATCACCTGGAACTGGTATCAATGAGGTCCTCTCTGTGTTGTAGCACGTGATGGAACGGAACTCTGTCATCCCCAAGGAGAGCATCCTCCAACTCAGTATTCTGCTCCTTTTCCTGGGATGACTGTTCCCATTTCCCTGCTCTTTCAGCATCAATTTCAGCGCTTTTTTGCCTGATTGAATCATAGAAACCCTACAGTGTGAAAGAGTGTATTGATACTGCACTGACTCTCCGAACAGCATCTCATCCAGACCTGTCTCCCTACCCTATCCCTGTAACCCCACATTTCCCATGGGTAATCTATCTAGTCTGCTATCCCTGGACACTACAGAGCAAATTCAGCATGGCCAATCTACCTAACCTACCCATATTTGGACTATGAGAGGAAACTTGACCATCCAGCGGAAACTAACACAGACACAGGGAGAATGTGCAAACTCCACACAGACAGTCACCCAAGACTGAAAGCTAACCCAGATCCCTGGCATTATGAGGCAGCAGTGCTAACCACTGAGCCACCATGCCGCAGAACACAGCATGCCAGGAAGATGTGGCACACTCCAGACCATTCTAGAGTACTCTCCCAGACTACTCCAAGCTGTGGGACTGCACCTTGAGCAGCTCTATTGTGTGCTCTGGCATGTTTTGGTCACAGCATGGACACCAACTTGGTGAAGATGGATAAGTAACCAATACATTACATTAGAAAGAGCATGCCTGCTCCGCCCTGACCCTTTTCCCATCCCAGATTCATCTCAACTCACTTCCCATTACATTCATTGGGGTCCATCGTCATACTTTCATGACATATGACGCACCCTCGGAAGTTACCTAAGTAATTTTTTTTTTCCAAGCATGCACATCCTATCAAATTATTGCCATTGTCTGCAGCATCACTGAGATGGCAATGTTAGTTTATACAGTCCCAATGGCTTGGTGCAATTTGCCTTTGAGAAGCATTTGACGCATAAGCATGTTGATGCGTTGTATATTTACGAAAAAATGTAGGAGGAGTTTGTGAATGTATGGTTCATGTATTTGCCCCTTCAAAGTTTTGATACCCAGCACTTATGGATCCCATGCTTTCTTCCATCAAACAGATACTGGACACATCCACCCACCTTGGGCATTATCTGAGCCATTCTTCAGTCATTACGTGCATCTAGAGAACTGCAAGTGACGACAGAGAACATAGCTTGTGGTGGATACTGTCAGCACTGGTCTCCGCATGGTCACAAGTTAACTTCCCCCATAACCACTAGTCCCAGAACAATCAAGAAGGTAAAAACAATGACCGCAGATCCTGGAAACCAGATTCTGGATTAGTGGTGCTGGAAAAGCACAGCACAGAGAACTGCTGTGCTCTTCCAGCACCACTAATCCAGAACAATCAAGAGTTAAGCCTCAGGACTGTATTCACCACAGTCTTCAAACAGTGGCTAGACATGACTTTATAGCCTCCTCCTACTACTGTCTTTGCAGCTCCCTTGTTTCCCCTGACAGCTTGCATTGGCCCTACAGGACTGACCATTGACCATTCTCTGGACTCTGGACAGATCCCCTGACTGTGAGCATCATAAGCAGATGACCAACCATTCCACAGTCCCTGGACTGTGCCCATAACTGGGAATACCAGGACCCACTGACCAACAGCAGCACACCCTTGATGGACTGAGGATAAGTCCCTACCACTTTCCAAGATGGCCTTCTGGTTAAATAGACATGCAGTGTATTCACAGTGTAGGCAGCTGGCACATTCTACAGATTCATTCCTGATAAAGTGCTTTTGCCTGAAATGTCAATTTTCCTGTTCCTCGGATGCTGCCTAACCTGCTGTGCTTTTCTAGCACCACTCTAATCTAGACTCTGATCTCCAGCGTCTACTGTCCTCACTATTGCTTACGTTCTACAGGTGTTAAACTGATGTTCAAGAAGATGACCCCCCACCATTCCCAGGCAGATTCCTACTGTCAAGCAGCCTGTCTGTGTGTCTGCTAAAGAACTCATTAAAACAGCATTACTGATTGTGATAGGCTCTGGCTGGAGCGCTAATACGCTAACTAGCATGGCATGGAAAGCAAGCCAAGGCATGGATGCCATGAGCCAGCAGGTAGGAAAGCACAGTATAACGGAGCAGCCCAGAGATGCAGCCTGGTCCAAACCATGAGCTGGTTGCCTGTGCCTGAGTACAGAGTGTCCCTGCTGAAGCCTTTCAATGCTAGCTGCCAGTGTGCCCTGCAATACAAGTCTGTGTTTCCTAAATGGCCTGTAATTGGATCAAAGAGATGCCTTGATGGGTTTGGCAAAGGTCAGGTATCAACGTTAATAAATGAGGAGTTTGTGTGGCTGATGCCTATTGATTGTGCCCGAAGATGCTGTTTGGTCATATGTAACAGTGAGGACCTTCCGAGCAAAGATGTGCAGGTTAGGTGAACGGCCATGCTAAATTATGTATAGTGTCCAGAGATGTGCAGGCCAGATGGGTTAGCCGTGGTAAATGCAGAGTTACAGGGACAGCGTAGAAGGCTGGGTTTGGGTGGGATACACTTTGGCAGGTCGGTGCAGACTCAATGGACCAAATGGCCACTTTCCATACTGTAGAGAATCTATTATTCTATGATTCTATAAACAAGCTGAAATCGCCTGACACCAATCAGCCTACCATGTCAAGATTCCTTGACGTCCAGCTTATTTGGCACATTTAATAGGTTAGGAAGTTGAATATTGAGGTGAGTTGGGCAATTGTTATGGCTTAGTTAGCATCATGCCACTGTCAAGCAAGAAACTTGCTTGTTGCTTGTCAAAAGGTGCTTCAAATTCCACCAAATTTGAGAATGGCCTACATTGGGGAAACTGGACGCCTTCTCGCAGAGCGCTTTAGGGAACGTCTCCGGGACATCCGTACCAATCAACCCCACCGTCCCAACATTTCAACTCCCCCTCCCATGCAGGTCCTGGGCCTCCTCCACCACCACTCCCTCACCACATGACGCCTGGAGGAAGAATGCCTCTTTGTTTGCCTCCGAACACTTCAACCCCAGGTCATCAATGTGGGCTTTACCAGTTTCCTCATTTCCCCTCCCTCCGCCTTACCCCCCATTCCAACCTTCCAGCTCAGCACCATCCTCATGACCTGTCCTATCTGCCAATCTTCCTTCCGGCCTATCCGCTCCACCCTCCTCTCTGACCTATCACCTTCATCCCCACCCCCATCCACCTAATGTATTCTTTGCTACCTTCTCCTCAGCCCCACTCCCCTCCCATTTATCTCTCCACCCCGGAGGCTCCCTGCCTTCATTCCTGATGAAGGACTTTTGCCCGAAACGTCAATTTTCCTACTCCTCGGATGCTTCCTGACCTGCTGTGCTTTCCCGACACCACTCTAATCTAGACTCTGATTTCCAGCATCTGCAGTCCTCACTTTTGCCTAGTTGAGATGGGCCTTGTCAGACCCCTTATGTGTTTCTGCCACAAATCTCAACATATGCCATGTCACTCAGACTCCTATAAGATTCCACCCTGACACTGGACATTAGCTTACAGACACATAAAAAGAAACAAGGCACTCAAGTAAAACAAAAACAGAAACTTACTGCATTCACACACAATATTTTCCCTTTACTTTGCTCACAGATATTTCTGTGGGTATGTAATTGTTTTTAATTTCCCATCTCATTTGTGGTTTAGTGGAATTGAGAGAAAATTGTTCTTTCTGTTCAAGTGCACACAATGCTGAAAGAGAGATTAATACCTTTGCTTACCCAATCTCTCTTTTATTTCCTGAATCTTCTTCTCAGCACAATAAAGTGCTCCAATCAAAGCATGTTCAGCTCTTAGCTTTTCCTCATCCATCCCCCTTGGACAAATATAGCTACATCTGCCAAATAGATTATGTCAAACTGTTCTAAACACTTCCCTAGGAGGGCTTTACTCTCTCAAGTTAGTTCAAATATCTTCCCTCAACATTTCTTCTGTCCTTTTCATGACTTTTTGTGTACTTTCAAAAGTCACCAGTGTTCAATTTAATCTGCCACCATGTTTAATCTAAGAAATTATCCCTGCAGGGTCCAAAGAGGAGTCACATTGGACTTGAAAAATTAACTCTCTCTCTCTCTCCACATTTGCTGCCAGATCTACTGAGCTTCTCCACCCCTTTGCTTTTATGTGATAACTGACAATTTCTGGCCAGATAATGACTCCCATATTCGAAAAACTCATTTATGCACTAATATTAAAACCCAGATTTTGGTACTAATTTACACGGTTTGCTGTTCACTTTATCTTAATGAGAAGTCCTAAGTCAATTACAATTACATGCGTTGTTTGAGACAGCCTATTTAAAGGTTTACTAGTCCAGGTCAATTATAAGATCTTTCCAAGTCTTCAGAAATTTTCCAGAATTTACTAATTTTCTCATAAATTCAAAAGAGTGATATGTAATAAAAGCAGTAGCTTCAAATATTCACAATGGAATACCAGCTCACAACATTGGATGTCTCTTGTTCTCTCTGTTGACTGAAATTCTCCTAATTTCCGTCACCTTTCACAATGGGCTGCTAAGAGTTATTGCTTATTAACCACGGCTAGCTACCACACGCATGCCTGTTCGGAGGTATCCTGAACTCTAATTGGTTTGCCAATGTATGGAAAGAGTATGATCGACCTCTGATTGGCTAGGTAGTGTGTGTCCAATTTATGATTGACTGCATTAAAAATGATGGTAATCTTACCAATATGACTTCCTGCACCTCTTATGTTCCTTGGGCTATCAGTCATTTACAGGATCATCCAATTCATTACAGCTTGTCCCTCTTAGCTTACTACCATCATCGATCTCTACTAAGATAATGAGACAATATGAAGATAATTTGTTGGTATTTACAAGAAATGAGGTCTTATCACCTCGTGATTAACATCATCTAAATGACACCATTGATATCTCTATCAATATACATGTCAGAGACGCCTACTGAACCCTGCACCACTAACCTTGCCTCAAATCCCTCCCACCCACCCCGCATCATGGCCTCCACCACATACTCACATTTGGCATTCGGTCCCTCGTTGACCCTGGGTATTTTTTTTTAGATTAGATTACTTACAGTGTGGAAACAGGCCCTTCGGCCCAACAAGTCCACACCGACCCGCCGAAGCGTAACCCACCCATTCCCCTACATTTACCCCTTTACCTAACACTACGGGCAATTTAGTGTGGTCAATTCACCTGACCTGCACATCTTTGTGACTGTGGGAGGAAACCGGAGCACCCGGAGGAAACCCACGCAGACACGGGGAGAATGTGCAAACTCCACACAGTCGCCTGAGTCGGGAATTGAACCTGGGTCTCTGGCACTGTGAGGCAGCAGTGCTAACCACTGTGCCACCATGCCGCTCATCAACTTGCTCAGTGTGATAGTATTACACTCTTCTGAGTAGTTTATTTCCATTTCTTTTCTTTTCTCTTTATTTTCTCTCATTAATTTCTTTCTTTTATTTTATTTATCACTTGGTGGCGGGGTGACAGCATAGGCAATGATGAGTACACCAGCAGTGCAGACTCAGTGCAGCAACGTCAGAGGCGAGTTCAGTTTCCTGGCAACCTCTACATTGTCGAGGCAGTCCGAGCAGAAACTCACTGTGAGTCCACTTTCTTTCGGTGACTGTGGGTGAAAAAGGAGGTTCCGGAAGGCTGTTGCATTGGAGAATGAGGTGTGGATCTGGCCATTCCTCCTGGCTGTGTTCTGGTGGGTCCTTTGACCAGGCTGCTTCAGTGGTAACTGAAGACAAGATGGGTCTGTCCTCGGATTTCAATGGTGCAGGTTTCCTTGAGACTTCTGCAGCATCTTTGGGGCCACACGATTGGTCTGGCCTGGCCTGGGATTCTTTTATGCAGCTTCCGTGGCAGCCTGGGACTTTTTTAATGATGGCTTGGGATTCCTTTCAGTGGCTTCGGTGATTGTTTTGGTTGGCAACAGTCTGGGTGGTGATTTCAATCAGTCTGTGACTCCATGTAGCATTTTCTTTGGCATTGTGGCGGGTCTGGCCCTGGATTCCCCTGGGTGGGGGATTGAGTCTTTTAGTGCACTGCCATGAAATGGACTATGTGGTCTTCATCTTGGATTCTCTTTTCCTTAATTTCCTTTCTTACTCTGTTATAGTATCATGGAAGGATTGTAATATTGGATAACATAGTTCTTTATTTTTCATTTTTTCCTAAGAATTTATAGCTAAATATCTGTACCTCAGTATTTTTGTACCTAAGATGGTGCCATAAGTGATGACTTGTAAACTTTTCATTGTACTCATATGAGTACATGTGACAATAAGTGTGGTGCTGGAAAAGCGCAGAAGGCCAGGCATCATCCGAGGAGCAGGAGAATCGATGTTTCGGGCATAAGCTCTTCGATTCTCCTGCTCCTCGGATGCTGCCTGGCCTGCTGCGCTTTTCCAGCACCACACTTTTCAACTCTGGTCCCCAGCATCTGCAGTCCTCACTTTCTCAACATATGACAATAAAGCCAGTTCAATTCAATTTAGGTGGGACTTGACCCCAGGCCTCCTGGCTCAGAGGTAGGGTCAGTATCACTGCAACACAAGACCTTGTGTCTTTGCAGCTATATTGCTACCATTTGCAACTGCTCCTGCAGTGGAGACCTGCCAGCCTCTGACTAGCCAGCAGCTGTCAGAGCGAAGAATTTCCACTCCTGGCAGAAGGCCTGACAGTGATCACTAGGCGTTAGCATAATGGACTTTGTCCAGTTGAGGCAATCTTTGCCTCCATTAAGTTCTACCAGAGCACGGTGGGCTTGTTTCCTATAAGAAACAGAAACATGCAGCAACCCAAAAGTGCACGTGCAGACCACACAGTAGTGTGCACATATATCCATATGAAAATTTACAAATGGATAACAGTGCCTAACAATACAACTAAGTGAGAATTTTCATCTTAACTGTAGAATATAATTTATGCCAATTTAAACAAGTTAATCAAGGCTTAATAAATATGTTTGGATGAAATGTTATAATTTATATCTTTCTACATCACGTGAAGCAATTGCTGATAAGAAAATTGCATTAAAATATTTCCAAATTTTACTTGCAAAGTGTGATATCAGAAGTTCTGCAAAATAACTTGTGATTAAATGCAATCCATAGATAATAATAAGTAAGTTTGAAATTAAACTTTCACTCAGTTTCTTTTTTAAAAAAAGGATAGAAAGTTTCTGCTGTGGAAGTTTCTGTTTCTCTGCCTGCAATAAATGATTGCCTTACAATCACAGTGCACAATATTTCAAGTTTCACTTACAAGTCAATGTAGTCCAACATTCTGTCTAACAGTATGTTCACCGCAAAGAGAAAATTATCTGAAGTAGTTCATCTAAAGGCCAGTTCACTGTAGTCATGAATAACATTAATTGTGAAAAGCCTGGATAAATATTCCTCCATTCAGAAAAAAACATCCATAGTTTTACTTCATTAAATTTTGAAATTGAAGGAAGAGATATCAAATAAGCTGTTTCTAAAGTTAATAAATTTGCATAACCTAACAGGAAATCAGCATAATTAGTAATGAGCATGATCTTCTGTTTAATTCTATGTAATTCATGATTTCCAATTTCCAGCTGTCAGTCAGATGCTAGAATATTTCTTTAACAGTATTTTCACAAAGTGCAATTATTCTAAGATTGTTTCACATTATTTCTTTGAGTCAAGGTTGCTATACAAACACAATTTGCTACTTCACATGGGTCAGATAACAATGTGTAAATAGTTATCATTCTAATTAAATGGTCAGAGTGACCAGGCACGATCCTGTTGTATATTTAATGTAATCTACTTCTTAAATTATTGCTTTTTTAAATCCTTTTGAATGAACAAAACATTAATTTTATATTAAAGCACTAATGTATATGTTAGTTACATTTACATATAGTTATATATTAAGGAAGACTAGGATGTTTGAGGAAGATTAAGGAAATTCAAATCATGGCAGGCGAGCAGCCAAGTGGAATGTGTACCCTGTCACATGTTGAGAGTCATGGACTGTGGGTCTACCTACAGTACATGGACTGCAGTGGTACAAGAATGCAATTCACCATCACTTCTCAAGAGCAACTAGGGATGGGCAATAAATGCTGACCAGTCACCGACACTCATGCCCTACAAGTGAATATATAAACCCTGCCAGTATTGAGGATGATCACGTCTGCCGGAAGTGCTCCCAACTACCTAAATTTGTGCTTCAGGTTTCAGAGCTCAAGCAGCAGCTGGAAACACAGTGGCACATCTATGAGGCTAAGAGTTACATGGATAGCGTATTTAGAGAGGTGGTCACCCCACAGCTGAAGGGACTGGAGGAAGAAAAGAAACGGGTGACCACCAGGCAGTCAAGGAGAAACAGGCAGGTAGTATAGGAGACACTGAGGTCCTGCGCACAAATTGGTTTTCCATTCCGGAAGCTGAGACTGGCAGTGAAAACTCAAGGTAGTCAGAGCCAGGCTTCTGGCACTGCAAACGGCCTGACAGTACAGGAGGGGAGGAAGAAGAAAGCATTGGTAGAGTGTTAAATGAGTACTTCACATCTGTCTTTGCAGGAGAACAAGGATGCAAGTAGAGAATTCAAGAAGACGAATTGTGAGGTTCTTGAGCAGACTGGTGAAAGCAATGAGCAGGTGTTGGAGGTTTGGATAGATTTAAAAGTAGACAAATCCCTAGGTCTGAATGAGTTGTATCCTCAGCTGCTGTGGGAGATGAGGGAGGAAATTACAGTGGCTCTGACTCACATTGTCAAATCATCTCTGGCCACAAGGGACGTGCCACAGGAATGGAGGCCAAAGTGGTTCCAGCTTACAAGAAAAGTAACAAAGATAAATTATGGAACTATAGACCAATGAGTCTATCATCAGTGGTAGGGAGCTGTTGGAGAAAATATTGAATGAGAAAGTTAACCACCATCTAGAGAGGCAATGTTTAATTTGCATGGTTTTGTCAAAGGGAGGTGATGCTTAAAAAAAATCTAGTATTTTTTGAGAAAGTGACCAAGAGTCTGGGGGAGGATAGAATTTTTAATGTAGTTAATATACATTTCAGCAAGGCCTTTGACATGTCCCCACATGGTAAACTAATAAAGAAGGTAAAAGCTCATGGGACCCATGGAAATTTGGCAAATTGGATCCAAACTTGGTTTAGTGATAGGAAACAGAGGGTGGTGTTGGAAGGCTCTTTGTGTAACTGGAACTCGGTGTTCAGTGGTGTACAACAGAGTTCAGTGCTGGGTTCCTATTGTTTGGGATATTCATAAATGGTGTGAACAAGAATACAGAATGGATGATAAGTAAGTTTGTGGAAGAAGGAACAAGACAAGAAAATATTCAATGAATGGCAGGACACTAGGAAGCTCAGAGGAACAGGCTTTTGGCACTGCAAATGGCCTGACAGTACAGGAGGGGAGGAAGAAGAAAGCATTGGTCGAGTGTTAAATGTGGAATGGGGATTTTGAGGAGTATGTCCACAGATCCCTGAAGGTGGCAGGACAGCTTCATAGAATCCCTGCAGTGCGGGAGCAGTCCATTTGCCCCTTTGAGTTCACACCGACCTTTTGAAAGCCATCCTGTCCCCATAATCCTACATTGCCCATGGCTAATCCACCCAGCCTGCACAACTTAGCACGGCCAAACAATCTAAACTGCACATCTTCGGACTGTGGGAGGAAACCAGAACACCTGGAGGAAACCCATGCGAACTCTACACAGACAGTTTCCCAAGGGTGGGATTGAATCCAGGTCCCTGGCACTGTGAGACAGCAGTACTAACCACTGAGCTGTCCCTGGGCCAGTTAAAATGGCATAGAGGATGTTTGCCTTTATCAGTCGTGGCCTTATCAAATCATAAGAGCAGGGAGAGCTGTACAGAACTTTGGTTAGGATTGTGTGCAGTACTGTGTGCAGTTCTGGTTATCACACTGTAGGAAAGATGTGATTACACTGGGGTGGGTGCAAAGGAGATTCACCAGAACATTGAATAAAAACTGAAAGAACTGCATATATTGTAAATCAGAAACACAGACAGAAATTGCTGGAAAAGCTGAGCAGGTCTGGCAGCATCTGTGGAGAGAAATCAAAGTTACCATTTCGGGTCGAGTGACCCTTCCTCAGGTCTCAGCCCATCTGAGGAAAGGTCACTCGAACCAAAACAGTAACATTGATTTTTCTCCACAGGAAGATGCTGCCAGACCTGCTGAGCTTTTCCAGATATTTCTGTTTTTGTTTCACCAGGATATTTCCTCAGATGGAGTATTTCAGCTATGAAGAGAGGCTAGATCAGCTCAAGTCATTTTCTTTGGAGCAGAGAAGGTTGAGTGGCGTATAGATTACAAGGAACATGAACAGGCTAAATAGAAAGCAACTGTACCCCTTAGTCAAGGGGTCAAATAAAAAGGAAATATAATTTTATAGTGAAAGGCAGGAGGTTTAGAGGGAAGTTGAGGAAAAACATTTTCACCCAGAGGTTATTGGGGGTCTGAAATGCACTGCCTGGGAGGGTAGTTGAGGTGGGAAATGTCACAGTCTTTAAGAAAGACTTGGATGAGCACTTGAAATGTCATAATATTCAAGATGATGGGCCAAGTGTGGGAAAGTGGGATTAATGTAAGTAGTAATACATTTTTGGCAATACAGACTCAATGGGCCAAATGGCCTCTTTTGTACTGTACATTTCTATGATTCCGTAACATATCTATCAATATAAAAAAGTCTTATTTTGCGTGTTTTTGATAATGTGTCTTTTGTTAAGCTTCCTCTATCTTAAACTCCACATCACAGTGACATTTCCTGCGTAGCATATTGACCTTACCATTAATTACAGGCAATATTATGCCATGTCTGTTTTGTACTGTTAATACAAATTTCTTCCACCAATTTGTTTTGAAATGACTGACTATCATGGTATTTTAAAGATATGTGTAGACTGTCACTCCAACAAAACGTATCCTAAAAACATGGCAGCGCGAATATTGGCATTCTATGATTTAAGTAATAATCTTAGCAAGTTAGAATTGGATGGACAGTTCCCCATTGGCCTGGATTGTTGCCACTGCAATTGCATTAGTGAAGGAAACTTGACATCATCCAGGAGAGAGCAGGGTATTTGACTGACAGAGATTGACAAAATTTTGCTGTGGCTCATTCTTGACCACAGACACTTTGGCACTGGGTGGATCATCCTGGAAGGTAGTGGCATCTCAAGTGCAAGATTTGCTCCTTTTTTTTCCTACCCTGCTGATGTTCTGCCTTAGTTTAAAAACATTATAGAGGCAGACCCACTACTTAAGATTGGGGCATAGGTATCTCAAATATCGTGGATTTGTTCACTCAGTTTCCAGAGGCAATACCCTTGAGAAAAATCACAGTAGAAGTTGTGATTAAGGAATTAATTTACTGGGCATACGTTGCCAAAAAAAAAATCCAAATTGGCGAGGAGACAAATTTTGTCTAACAAATGTTTTAGGAGATTATAGGGAAAAAGTGAGGACTGCAGATGCTGGAGATCAGAGTCGAAGAATGCAGTGCCGGAAAAGCACAGCCAGCAGGCAGCATCCGAGAAACAGGAGGATCAATGTTTTGGGCATAAGCCCTTCATCGGGAATGAAGCCTCATTCCTGATGAAGGGCTTATGCCCGAAACATCGATTCTCCTGCTCCTCAGATGTGCCTGACTGGCTGTGCTTTTCCAGCACCACGCTCTTTTTAGGAGAGTATATACAATTTAGAAATTAGGTAGTTAAACTCATCTACTTACCATCCACAGAGCCAAAGAGCCTGTTCAGTTACAGGAAGATCCATGGCAGAAACTCAAAATGCTGATGAAACACCATCCTTTAATTGAGAAGTTCCAAGGGACTTTTCCGCATTGTCAGGTTACCAGCTTTATAGCTGAACTGGAACAGCTTGGGTCAAGGTGCAGCAAGATTGGGATCACAAGTCTTCAGTACTATTGCCAGAATGTTGCCAAGACCCATGGCCTTTACAGTATCAGGTGCTTTCAGTGATTTCTTGATATTGTAAATTTAATTGGCTGAAGACTGTTACCTGTGTTGCTGGGGACTTCTGTAGAGGCTGAGATTAGTCATCCACTCAGCATTTCTGTTTGTAGTTTGTTGCAATTGTTTTAATCTTATTTTTTGCACTGACATTGTGGCCTCTCCCATCTTTGAGGATAGGGATATTCCTTGGCCATCCTTCTCCTCCAGTGGGTTGCTTAGTTATTCACTATCACAAATGTGACTTGATATGGCAGGACTGCAGAGCCTAGTTTTGATCCATTGGTACTGGGTTTACAAGTTGCTTAAGCTGTTTGACATGTAGGTACTAAATCTTCACCAAGTTGACTAGTGATGTGCCACAAGGGTCGGGAGCTGGGTCCACTGCTTTTTGTTGTTGATTTGGATGTGAACATAGGAAGTACAGTTAGTAAGTTTGCAGATGACACCAAATTTGGAGGTGTAGTCGACAGTGAAGAAGGTTACCTCAGAATACAAGAGGATCTTGATCAGGTGGGCCAATCAGCCAAGGCGTTTAATTTAGATAAATGTTAAGTGCTGTATTTTGGAAAGGCAAATCAGAGCAGGTGAATAAGACATTTGGTATGCTTTCCTTCATTAGTCAGAGCATTCAGTATAGGAGTTGGGAAATCATGTTGTCGCTGTACAGGATATTGGTTAGACCACTTTTGGAATATTGTGTGCAATTCTGGTCTCCCTCCTATAAGAAGGATGTTGTGAAAGTTGAAAAGGTTCAGAGAAGAGTTACAAGGATGTTGCCAGGGTTGGAGGGTTTGAGCTGTACATAGAACATAGAACATAGAAGAATACAGCGCAGTACAGGCCCTTTGGCCCTCGATGTTGCGCCGATCCAAGCCCACCTTACCTACACTAACCCACTATCCTCCATATACCTATCCAATGCCCGCTTAAATGCCCATAAAGAGGGAGAGTCCACCACTGCTACTGGCAGGGCATTCCATGAACTTACGACTCGCTGAGTGAAGAACCTACCCTAACTTCAGTCCTATATCTACCCCCCCTTAATTTAAAGCTATGCCCCCTTGTAATACCCGACTCCATACGCGGGAAAAGGTTCACACTGTCAACCCTATCTAACCCCCTAATCATCTTGTACACCTCAATCAAGTCACCCCTAAACCTTCTTTTCTCTAATGAAAACAGCCCCAAGTGTCTCAGTCTTTCCTCATACGATCTTCCTTCCATACCAGGCAACATCCTGGTAAACCTCCTCTGCACCCGTTCCAGTGCCTCCACATCCTTCCTATAGTATGGCGACCAAAACTGCACACAATATTCCAGATGCGGCCGCACCAGAGTCTTATACAACTGCATCATGACCTCAGGACTCCGGAACTCAATTCCTCTACCAATAAAAGCCAGTACGCCATATGCCTTCCTCACCGCACTATTTACCTGGGTGGCAACTTTCAGAGATCTGTGTACATGGACACCAAGATCCCTCTGCTCATCCACACTACCAAGTATCCGACCATTAGCCCAGTACCCCATCTTTTTGTTATTCTTCCCAAAGTGAATCACCTCACACTTAGCTACATTGAATTCCATTTGCCACCTTTCTGCCCAGCTCTGCAGCTTCTCTATATCCTGCTGTAACCTGCCACATCCTTCCTCACTGTCAACAACTCCTCCGACTTTCGTATCATCCGCAAACTTGCTCACCCAACCTTCTAACCCCTCTTCCAGGTCATTTATAAAAATGACAAACAGCAATGGTCCCAAAACAGATCCTTGCGGAACACCGCTAGTAACTGCACTCCAAGATGAACCTTTACCATCAACTACTACCCTCTGTCTTCTTCCATCCAGCCAATTCCTAATCCAAACCTCCAACTCACCCTCAATGCCATACCTCCGTATTTTTTGAAGTAGCCTACCATGGGGAACCTTATCAAACGCCTTACTAAAATCCACATATACCACATCTACCGCTTTCCTTTCATCAACCTCCTTCGTCACCTTTTCAAAGAATTCAATAAGGTTTGTGAGGCACGACCTGCCCTTCACAAAACCATGCTGACTATCCTTGATCACATTATTCCTATCCAGATGTGCATTAATCCTATCCCTTACAATTCTCTCTAAGACTTTGCCCACAACAGAAGTGAGACTCACCGGCCTATAGTTACTAGGGTTATCCCTACTCCCCTTTTTGAACAAGGGAACCACATTTGCTAACCTCCAGTCTTCTGGCACTACTCCTGTAGACAAAGAGGACATAAAAATCAAGGCCAATGGCTCTGCAATCTCCTCCCTTGCTTCCCAGAGAATCCTAGGATAAATGCCATCAGGCCCAGGGGACTTATCTATTTTCACCTTTTCCAGGATTTCCAACACCTCTTTTCTACATACCTCAAAGCCATCCATTCTACTTATTTGTGACTCAGTATTCACATCGACGACAATGCCCTGTTCCTGAGTAAATACTGAAGAAAAGTATTCATTCAGTGTCTCCACAATCTCTTCCGCCTCCACACGCAACTTCCCACTACTATCCTTGACTGGACCTATTCCTACCCTAGTCATTCTTTTATTCCTAACATACCTATAGAAAGCCTTAGGGTTTTCCCTAATCCTACCGACTAAGGACCTTTCATGTCCCCTCCTTGCTGCTCTTAGCTCTCTCTTCAGGTCCTTCCTGGCTACCCTATAACTCTCAATCGCCCCAATTGAACCTTCACGTCTCATCTTGAGATAGGCCGCCCTCTTCCATTTAACAAGGGATTCCAATTCCTTATTAAACCACGGCTCCCTCGCACGACCCTTTCCTCCCTGCCTGACAGGTACATAATTATCAAGGACACTCAATAGTTGCTCCTTGAACAAGCTCCACATATCATTTACACTCTTGCCTTGGAGTCTACTTTTCCAAGCCACACATCCTAAGTCATGCCTCACCGCATCATAATTTCCCTGACCCCAGCTATAACTCTTGCCCTGTAGTACACACTTATCCCTCTCCATCACGAGAGTAAAAATCACCGAATTATGGTCACTATCCCCAAAGTGCTCACCTACCTCTAATTCTAACACCTGGCCTGGTTCGTTACCCAGAACCAAATCCAGTATGGCCTCACCTCTTGTTGGCCTGTCTACATATTGTGTCAGGAAACTCTCCTGCACACATTGAACAAACACTGACCCATCTAACGAACTTGAGCTATAGCTTTCCCAATCAATATCAGGAAAGTTAAAGTCCCCCATAACAACCACCCTATTACTGTCACTCATCTCCTGAATCACCTTCCCTATCCTTTCTTCAATGATTCTAGGACTATTAGGAGGCCTGTAAAAGACTCCTAACAGGGTGACCTCACCTTTCCTATTCCTAACCTCAGCCCAAACTACCTCAGATGGCAAGTCCTCATCCATCGTCCTTTCCACCACTGTAATACTATCTTTGACAAGCAATGCCACACCTCCCCCTCTTTTACCCCCACCTCTGACCCTACTAAAACATTTAAATCCTGGAACCTGCAACAGCCAATCCTGTCCCTGTTCTAGCCATGTCTCCGTAATAGCCACAACATCGAAGTCCCAGGTACCAACCCACGCTGCAAGTTCACCTACCTTATTTCGTATACTTCTTGCATTGAAGTATACACACTTCAAGCCACTTTCCTGTTTACAGGCACCCTCCTTTGAAATTGATGCCATGTTCCTAACCTCCCTACACTCCAGGCCCTGCACCCTGAAGCTACAATCTGGGTTCCCATGCCCCTGCAGAGTTAGTTTAAACCCCCCCCAAGAGCACTAGCAAACCTCCCCCCAAGGATACTGGTGCCCCTCAGGTTCAGGTGTAGACCATCCTGTTTATAGAGGTCCCACTGTCCCCAGAAAGAACCCCAGTTATCCAAAAACCGGAATCCCTCCCTCCTGCACCATCCCTGTAGCCACGCATTTAAGTGTTCTCTTTCCCTATTCCTCGAATCTCTATCACGTGGCACGGGTAACAAACCAGAGACAACAACTCTGTTCGTTCTAACTCTGAGCTTCCAACCTAGCTCCCTGAAAGCCTGTCTAACATCCTCGGCACTCCTCCTACCTATGTCGTTGGTGCCAATATGGACCACGACTTCGGGCTGCTCCCCCTCCCCCTCCAGGACCCGGAAAACACGATCAGAGACATCACGTACCCTTGCACCTGGGAGGCAAAATACCAAACAGGAGTCTCTCTCGTTCCCACAAAACCGCCTATCTGTGCCCCGAACTATCGAGTCCCCAATTACTACTGCTCTGCTCTTCTTCACCCTTCCCTTCTGAGTAACGGGGACAGGCTCCGTGCCAGAGACCTGAGCCCCGTTACTTACCCCTGGTAAGTCATCCCCCCCACAAGTATCCAAAACGGTATACTTGTACTTGAGGGGAACGGCCGCAGAGGGTCCCTGCACTGGCTGCTTCCTCCCAGTCCCCCTCACTGTCACCCATCTATCTGCCATCTTTGGAGTTACTACTTCCCTATAACTCTGATCTATGACCCCCTCTGCCTCCCAAATGATCTCCTTCGCGCTTTTAAAGGGGGAAAAAACCTACCCAGGTAAGCTTACACTAACTGCTTCCGGGTCTCGGCTGCCCCTCTGGTCGTCGTCACTTCCCCCTGGTGCTCCCACTCTTTCTGTGAAGAGAGAGTGAAAGAGAAAAAAAACACCTCTGCCCGCTACCAGTAAGTACTTTTAAAACCAAATGGTCTTACCTTCGCTGCTGCTCGCACTGGAAATGACCGACGGCTTCGAAGGGTGAGTATAAATACTCACCGCTTTCCTTCCCGGCTGCCCCTCTGGTCGTCGTCACTTCCCCCTGGTGCTCCCGCTCTTTCTGTGAAGAGAGAGTGAAAGAGAAAAAAAACACCTCTGCCCACTACCGGTAAGTACTTTTAAAACCTCTCTTTTAGAGAGAGGCTGAACAGGCTGGGGCTGTTTTCCCTGGAGTACTGGAGGCTGAGAGGTCATCTTACAGAGGCTTATGGAGTCATGAGAGACATGGTTAGGGTAAATGGACAAGATCTTTTCCCTTGGATGTGGGAGTCAAAAGCTAGAGGGCATAGGTTTGGTGTGAGAGGGACCTAAGGGGCAACTTCTTCATGCAGAGAATGGTGCATGTATGGAATGAGCTGCCAGAGGAAATGGTGGAGGCTGGTACAATTATAACATTTAAAACGCACCTGTATGGTGTATGAATAGGAAGGGTTTAGAGGGATATGGGTCATGTGCTGGAAAATGTGACTAGATTTATTTAGGATATCTGGTCACCATCGATCAGTTGGATCAAAGGGTCTGTTTCCATGGTGTACATCTCTATGAGGGAGGATATTCCCAGAAATACATCCAGGGAAGTAATTTGGGTGGAACTGAGAAATAAGAATGAGCTGATCACCTTGTTGGGATTGTATTATAGACCCCCAATAGCCAGTGGGAAATTAAGAAACAAATCTGTAAGGAGATTTCAGTTATCTGTAAGATTAATCGGGTTGTTATGACAGAGGATTTTAACTTCCCAAACATAGACTGGGATTGCCATAGTATTAAAGGTTTAGATGGAGAGGAATTTGTTAAGAGTGTACAGGAAGATTTTCTGATTCAATATGTGCAACATTTACTAAAGGAGGTGCAAAACCTGACCTACTGTCAGGAAATAAGGCAGGGCAGGTGACTGAAGTTTCAGTGGGGGAGTACTTTGGGGCCAGTGACCATAATTCTATTAGTTTCAAAATAGAGATGAAAAAGGATAGACCAGATCGAACAGTGGAATATCTAAATTGGAGGAAGGCTAATTTTGAAGGTATTAGGCAAGAACTTGCAAAAGCTGATTGGGGGCAGATCTTCACAGGTAAAGGGACAGCTGGAAAATGGGAAGCCTTCAGAAATGAGATAATGAGAGTGCAGAGACAATATATTCCTGTTAGGGTGAAAGGAAAGGCTGGTAGATATATGGAATGCTGCATGATTAAGGAAATTGAGGGCTTGATTAAGAAAAAGAAGGAAGCATATGTCAGGTATAGACAGGATAGATCGAGTGAATCCTTAGAAGAGTAAAAAGGCAGTAGGAGTATACTTAAAAGGGAAATCAGGAGGGCAAAACGGGGACATGAGATAACTTTGGCAAATAGGATTAAGGAGAATCCAAAGGGCTTTTACAAATACAATAAGGACAAAAGGGTAACTCGGGAGTGAATAGGGCCCCTCAAAGATCAGCAAGGCTGCCTTTGTGTGGCTGCAGGAGATGGGGGAGATACTAAATGAGTATTTTACATCAGTGTTTACTGTGGAGAAGGAGATAGAATGTGGAAGATATAGAATGTGGGGAAATAGATGGTGACATCTTGAAAAATGTCCATATTACAAAGGAGGAAGTGCTGGATGTTTTGAAATGCATAAAGATGGGTAAATTCCCCGGACTGGATCAGATGTACCGAGAACTATATGGGAAGCTAGGGAAGTGATTGCTGAGCCCCTTGCTGAGATATTTGTATCATCGATAGTCACAGGTGAGGTGCCAGAAGACTGGAGGTTGGCTAATGTGGTACCATTATTTAAGAAAGGTGGTAAGGAAAAGCCAGGGAACTATAGACCAGTGAGCCTGACGTTACTGGTGGATAAATTGTTGGAGGAATCCTGAGGGACAGGATTTACATGTATTTGGAAAGGCAAGGACTGATTAGGGATAGTTAACATGGCTTTGTGCATGAGAAGTCATATCTCACGAGCCTGATTGAGTTTTTGAAAAAGTGACAAACAGGATTGATGAGGACAGAACAGTGAACGTGATCTATATGGACTTCAGAAAGGCATTTGACAAGGTTTCCCATGGGAGTCTAGTTAGCAAGGTTAGATCTCATGGCAGACAGTGAGAACCAGCCATTTGGATACAGAACTGGCTCAAAGGTAGAAGACAGAGGGTGTTGGTGGAGTGTTGTTTTTCAGACTGGAGGCTTGTGGCCAGTGGAGTGACACAAGGATCGGTGCTGGGTCCACTACTTTTTGTCATTTATGTAAATGATTTGGTTATGAACAAAGGAGTGTAGTTAGTAAGTTTGCAGGGGACGCCAAAATTGGAGGTGTAGTGGACAGCGAAGAAGGTTACCTCAGATTACAATGGGATCTTGATCAGATGGGCAAGTGGGCTGAGGAGTGGCAGATGGAATATAATTTAGAGAAATGCGAGGTGCTACATTTTGGGAAAGTAAATCTTAGCAGGACTTATACACTTAATGGTAAGGAGTGTTGCTGAACAAAGAGACCATGGAGTGCAGGTTAATAGGTCCTAGAAAGTAGAGTCGCAGGTAGATAGGATAGTGAAGAAGGCATTTGGTAAGCTTTCCTTTATTGGTCAGAATATTGAGTACAAGAGTTGGGAGGTCATGTTGCGGCTCTACAGGAGGAAGGATGTTGTGAAACGTGAAAGGGTTCAGAAATGATTTACAAGGATGTTGCTAGGGTTAGAGAATTTGAGCTACAGGGAGAGGCTGAATAGGCTGGGGCTGTTTTCCATGGAGCATCGAAGGCTGAGGGGGTGACCTCATAGAGGTTTATAAAGTCATTAGGGGCATGGATAGGATAAATCGACAAAGCCTATTCCCTGGGGTGGGGTAGTCCAGAACTAGGGGGCATAGGTTTAGGGTGAGAGGGGAAAGATATAAAAGGGACCTAAGGGGAACTTTTTCATGCAGAGGGTGATGCGTATATGGAATGAGCTGCCAGAGGAAGTGGTGGAGGCTGGTACAATTGCAACATTTAAAAGGCATATGGATGGGTCTATGAATACGAAGGGTTTAGAGAGATATGGGCCAAGTGCTGGCAAATGGGACAAGGTTAGGTTGGGATATCCAGTCGGCACGGACGAGTTTGGACCGAAGGGTCTGTTTCCATGCTGTACATCTCTTTGACTCTGTGACAGCTTGTTACAACACGTAGTAAACCCTCCTGCTTAATTTAAATTAACAACACAGAAAAGATTTATCCTGTGCAGTCATCTATGAAAATTTGAGAGGCCAAAAACTATTTGAAGTAACAACTTTATTTTTTAAAGCATAACAGAGAATAATTCACTAACAACTATTTACAATTCCTTCCTCTAGCCTATCTTTTACTTTCCCTTCTATAATGCTAGCATGAGAAAACCCCCAATTAAGATTTACCAAAAATTCAAATTTTCAAAACCAGCCAGATGTCGAATCTTCTCTTTATGTCTTCCTCGGTCTTCTTTTCTTCTTCTTTGGGGTTGCTATTTCACAGGTTATTGATCGATAAAGGTACCTTTAAGAGAGCTACTCTCCGGGCAGAATGCAGATTCTGGTGGCACGGCAGTTCTCCTCTCAACTGTCCAATATTTCCGGTCTTATACACCCAAAGCATCAGATTGTGTCATTGGCTGTTAAGATTGTCAATATACTAAATTCAAACTTGATTGTAGTTTGGTTTTTTTTGGGTTTAATTTAAACTGATTGGCCTAATTTGAATTTTTGTTATTTCCAGGCAACCAGCTACCCTAGCTACTGGACCAAAAGGTTACATTATGTCATGTTCAGAACAATTGATGCTGTCAGGTAGTTCTGCTAGCTTTTAACACTCTTAAAGGTACAGTACACCAACATCTTCATAACAGGGCCACTCAGCTCCTGATCTCATTACAGCCTTGGTTCAAACATGGACAAAAGAGCTGAATTCCAGAGTGAGGTGAGAGTGACAGCCCTTGACATCAAAGCTGCATTTGACCGAATACGGCATCAAGTAGCCCAGGTAAAACTGGAATCAATAGGTATTTGCTGGTTAAAGTCATATCTGGCACAAAGGAAGATGGTTGTAGTTGTGGAGGGTCAATCATCCCAGCTCCAGGACATCTCTGCAGGAGTCCTCCAGGGTAGTGTCCTAGGCCTAACAATCTTCAGCTGTTTCATCAACAACCTTCCCTCTGTCATAAGGTCAAAAGTGGGGATATTCGCCAATGATTGCACAGTGATTCAGCACCATTCACGACTCCTCAGATATTGAAGCAGTCTGTGCTCAAATGCAACAAAATCTGGACAACATCCAGTCTTGGGCTGACAAGTAGCAAGTAACATTCGTGCCACACAAATGCCAGACAATAACCATCACCAATAAGAAAGACTCTAACCACTGCCCCTTAACATTCAAAGGTATTACCATCACTGAAACCCCCATTGCCAACATCCTTGGGGTTACCATTGACCTTAAATGCAGCTGGACTCACCACACAAACACAGTGGTTACAAGAGCAGGTCAGAGACTAGGGATACTGCGGTGAGTAACCCAACTCCTCACAACCCAAAGTCTGTCCACCATCTACAAAGCACAAGCCAGGAATGTGATGGAATACTCCCCACTTGCCTGGATGGGTGCAGCTCCAACAACACTCAAGAAGCTTGACACCATCAAGGACAAAGCAATCTGCTTGATTGGCACCACATCTACAAACATTCAATCCCTCCACCACTGACACTCAGTAGCAGCAGTGTGTACTATGTACAAGATGTACTGCAGAAATTAACCAAAGATCTTTAGCCAGCACCTTCCAAACCCATGACTACTTCGATCTGGAAGGACAAGGGCTGCAGGTACTTGGAACACTGCCACCTGCAAGTTTCCCTCCAAGTCACTCATAGCCTGACTTGGAAATATACTGCCGTTCCTTCACAGTCGGGTCAAAATCTTGGAATTCCCTTCCTACTGGTATTGTGGGTCAACCCACAGCAAGTTAACTGCAGTGATTCAAGAAGGCAGCTCACCACTACCTCCTCAAGGGCAAAGAGTACAATAGGTGAATGAGGGTGGGGATGGAGGTGATAGGTCAGAGGGGAGGGTGGAGTGGATAGGTGGGAAGGGAGATTGGCCGGGAGGACAGGTCATGAGGACAGTGCTAAGCTGGAAGGTTAGAACTAGGGTAAGGTGGTGGGAGGAGAAATGGGGAAACTGGTGAAGTCCACTTGTTGGTACAATAGCTCGAGAAGAAGATTATCTAAGATTACAAATGGATGAACTGTGAGAATGGGCTAAGGAGTGGCAGATGGAGTTTAATTTGGATAAATGCAAGGTTCATTTTGGTAAATGAACAAATGCAGGACTTATACAGTCAATGGATGGGCTCTGGGATGTGTTTTTGAACAGAGACACCCAGGGGTTCAGGTATGTAGTTCTTTGAAAGTTGCTTCACAGGTAGACAGGGTAGTTAAAAAAGGTGTTTAGCACACTTGGTTTCGCTTCTCAAATCATTAAATATAGGAAGTGTACATCATGTTGAGGTTGTTCAGGATGTTGGTAAGGCACCTTTTGAAGTACTGTGTACATTTCAGGTTACCTTGCTACAGGAAGAATATTATTAAATAGGACAGGGTTCAGAAAAGATTTACCAGTGGGACTGGAGTGTTTGAGTTTTAAAGAGACACTGGATAGTCTGAGACTTTTTTCACTGAAACATAGGAGTTTCAGGGGTGACATTATAGAGGTTTATAAAGCCATGAGGGGCATAGATAAGATGAATAGCAAAGGTATTTTCCCTAAGGGTGGGGCAGTTCAAGACTAGAGGGAATACTATTTAGGTGAGAGGAGAAAGATTTAAAAGGGACCTGAGGGACAGAGTTTTCACATGGAGGGTTGTTCATGTATGGAGCTGTCCGAGGAAGTGGTAGGTGAAGATACAGTTACAACATTTTAAAGGCATTTGGACAGGTACATGTACAGAAAGGTTTAGAGGGACATGGGCTAAAAGGAGGCAAGTGGGACTAATTTAGTTTGGTAAACCTGGTCAGCGTGGACAAGTTGGACCAAAGGGTCTGTTTCCATGTTGTATGACTCTGTGACGCTATGATAACTTTACCTTCACCTAGACTATTCCAATCACAACCCATCATTGTTCTTAAAATGTTTAGAACAAAGAACCTGAATGGATTTCACTGCGACAATAATTTATTCTAAGTTTTGCGCATGTTGTGGTGAAAGCAATATAATTGCCGATGCTCTACCTAGACATTGAAAAGAATTGTAAGGGAGGGGTTTGTGAACTGAGCTATGATAACTCCATAGTTTTGGCATTTCCTCATTCCTAACCATTACCTTTAGTTGGCATTATTTTCAGTTAAGCCTCTGAGTGTTGCCAAAGATGGCAGGGCAAACTATTTGCATAGAATTTAAATATATGAAAAGTTGTGTATGTCACCTGTGACTTGGCTGACCACATGTACAGCACCTATCACCAGCTGCAAACACTTGAAGTTCAAGATCCTATTCTTAAGCTGGAGTCACTGTGACACATCTGTGAGGATGATACCTATGTTGGTAGCCTGTCCAGAGAGCTTGTCATACTGCAGGCTGGGAGTATGCAATCTGCAATAGAATGAGTTACCATCAGAGAGTCAAAGAAAATGAGGCAAATAGTTTAAGAGTCTCTGGAGGTCCCACAAAACAGTTTTTGACTGGTCATTGGTGAGGGTGTTGATTTCTTAGAGTACAGTCAAAATCACGTTTGTGGCACCACTGGTGGCTCAGTTGTAGAGGAGAGGAGGAAGAGGAGGGGAAGAATAGAGGGAAGCGGGATTCATTTACTAGGGAGAACAGATATTTCTGTGGCTGCAAACATGACTTCAGGATAGTATGTTGCCTCCTGGGTGACAGGCTCAACAACATCATGGAGCAATTGAATGAAGTTCTTCTGAGGTAGGGTGATCACACCATATGTAAAGAAACGGGTAGAGGCATTCTTTACTCAAACATTGGATCAGGTTTAGCCATTTATATCATGCTTTAGAATGAAACAAATCTTCAGATGGCATTAAACAGACATTAGATTAGATTACATTAGATTAGATTAGATTACATTACAGTGTAGAAACAGGCCCTTCGGCCCAACAAGTCCACACCGACCCGCCGAAGCGAAACCCACCCATACCCCTACATTTACCCCTTACCTAACACTACGGGCAATTTAGCATGGCCAATTCACCTGACCCTGCACATCTGGAATGTGGAATGTACTTTGGTAGTGGAAGCTGTGGAATTTGTGTGTGGAAATTGAGTTGCATTATTGAAATCAGTTTGTTGATGAAAAATAATTATATTGTTGGAGCCCAATTAAACGTTTATGTATACGTGTTAATTTTGGGTCTGTATTTTAAAACTATCTCAGATTTGCTGAAAACCAACATGTGCAAGTGTTGTTTTGTTAAGGCAAGTTTAATTCCATGTTTGCTTCCATGAATTAGTAATGCCATCAATTTTGCATTTTGCTCCTGCTTGGACTGATTTTAGTCTCATGTCAGTAAGACAGAGTCTAAGCTGATTCTATATATTGGAAAAAACTTCATTTGAAAAAGCAAGTACATGTTCACCACATCCTGTTTTTAATCAAGTTCACAAACCACAGCCTGATAGAGTGATAGGTATGACGATTCTGACTTCAAACGTGACCCCATTAATGAAGTTTAAAAATATTACTGCAAATGCTAAAAAGCTTAAACAATTTTAAACTTAAAAATACTGGAAACACTTTGAAAGGCAGACAACATCTGTGAAAAGAAGGCTATGCTAACATTTCATGAAAATTACTTGCAGCAAAATCTTTTTGTCAGAAATTCATCAAACAAAAGCATTCGGCTGGATTACCAGACCTCTAAGTGTGGGATATAGAAACACCGAAACTGGGTGCAGAAGTAGGCCCTTCCGCCCTCTCAGCCTGCTCTGCCATTCAATACGATCATAGCCGATCTAACTCAACTCCATATTTCAGTTTTCCCTCCATACCCTTTGATACTTTTAATACCTAAAAGTTTATCAGTCTTTTTTTTAAATATACTCAAGTCACGCTACCTTCATAGTCTTCTGTGGTAAACAATAAGCTGACTACTTTCTGACTGAAAACACATTGTCTCATCTCAGTTTTAAATGGCCTACTCCATATCCTGAGACTGTGACCTCTTGTTCTAGATTTTGCAATAGGGGAAATATCCTCCCTGCATCTAATCTATTTGGGGTTGAGAGTGTGGTGCTGGAAAAGCACAGCAGGTCAGGCAGCATCCAAGTAGCAGGAGAATTGACGTTTCGAGCATAAGGCCTTCATCAGGAATGAGGCTTGTGGGCCGGAGGACTGAGAGATAAATGGGAGGGGGGGATGGGGCTTGGGGGAAGGTAGCTGAGAATGCAATAGTTAGATGAAGGTGGGGAGAAGGTGATAGGTCAGAGGAGGGTGGAGTGGATAGACGGGAAAGATGATGGACAGGTCAAGAGGGCAGTGCCGAGTTGGAGATTGGACACTGCAAGTTTCTGGACTTGGAAGGTGCTGTCTAAGATCTTGATGAATTTCTACAGTGCCTCTTGTGCATAATACACACTGCAGTTACTGAGCGTTGGTGGTGGGAGGTGTGGATGTTTGTCAGTGTGGTGCTAATCAAGTGGGTTAGATTGTCTGGAAGGTGTCAGCTTCTTGAGTGTTTTTTAAGTTGCACACTTCCAGACAAATGGGGAGCATTCCATCACACTGCCTGTAGATGGTGGACAGTCTTTGGGGAGTTTGGAGGTGAATTACTCACGCCATATTCCCAGCCTCAGACCTGTTTCTGTAGCCATTGAGTTTATGTGCCAGGTCCAGTTGAGTTTCTAGTCAATGATAACCCCAAGGATGTGATAGTGGGTATTCAATGATAGTAATTGTCTCTTATTGGAGATGGTCATTGTCTCGAATTTGTGTGGTACAGAGATTATTTGCCACTTGTCAGCCCAAGCCTGGATATTGTTTAAATCTTGTTGCATTTGAACATGGATTGCTTCAGTATCTGAGAAGTCACGAATAGTGCTGAATATTATGCAGTCATAGGTAACATCCTCACCTCTGACCTTATGATGGAAGGAAATTCATTGATGAAGCAGCTGAAGATGGTTGGGCCTAGAACACAACCCTGAGGAACTCCTGCGGAGATGATCTGGAGCTGAGATGGCTGACTTCCAACCATCATAACCATCTTCCTATGTGCCAGTTAAGATTCCAACCAACAGAGAGTTTCCCCCCGATACACATTAAACCCAGTTGGCTAGGAGTCCTTGACGCCTTTCTCGGTCAAATGCAGCCTTGATGTGAAGGGCTATCACTCTCACCTCACCTCTGGAATTCAGCTGTTTTGTCCATGTTTGAACCAAGGCTGTAATGAGGTCAGGAGCTGAGTGGCCCTGGCAGAACACAAATTGGGCAGTACTGAGCAGGTTATTGCTGAGCAAGTGCCGCTTGATAGCACTGTTGATGACACCTTCTGGAGCTCAGATCTTCAGTAATATTATCAGAATTTTGTCAGGCTCATAACCTTTGCAGTATCCAATTCCTCCTCTTGATAGCACATTGAGTGTATCGAATTAACTGAAGACTGGTAGCTGTAATGTTGGGGAAGAGACTGAGATGGATCATCCACTCAGCACTTTATCAATGTATATAGGTGGCGCTGGGTCATGCAGACATCTTTTTCTCTCCTCTTTTAACATCCCTAATGTTATCTCTCTCTGTACATAATGGTGTAACTGTCAATGAGGTGTCCAGCAATAGCTGTGCCAGGGAGTGCAAAACATTGAGGCTCAGCGCTATAAATGGCCAGGGGGTAAGTAGGCAGACTGCATGTTACACTGGCTTCCCTTCAAAAGCTTTATGATGGACAGTTGCTGTAGCCTCTTCACTCGCATGTTGAGACACTTACGCTGCCCAACATGAGTGTGGTCTGCAGCCATTTTCTTCCCCACCGTGCACTGGATGGAAACAATGAGTAGTCTTTGGCCAAACGCTTTCAACCTCAGCCTGATCATGCCAGTGAGTCCCCAACCATCCACATATCCATCCTAGTTGCCCATCCTGTAAACCCCAGAGGCTTCACACCTCCCCATGTCTCCACCCAACCCATTTACATATGCTCACACTTGCCTGCCTTTCAACCCAGCCCTAAGCATAGGAGGAGACCAACCCCACATGGTCACACTCAAAACCCCTTTGAATGCAGCATGCTCCTGACCATAGACAACCACTTCCTGGTTTACTCTCTGCTTCGCTATGCTTTCCTCCCTTGTAGATCCTACTGTCCCCAATTCATAATTGAATTCTGCCTTTCCCGAGAACCTGAAGTTCCATTGCCAAAGAACAACCTGCCAAAGCTCATGCCCACAGCAATGGCTGCCTTTTCATTCTCACTCCATCCCATTCTTTCCTCTTACTTTCTATGAATGGACTGAACAGATTAACTGTGGTCCACCTCCTCTCCTTGACTGAACAGCCCTGGACAAAATGAGCCCAAAACTCTGACTGGTATCTGTACATGTCACCAACCATGACAGACTTTTCCCACAACCCCAAACTGGCCGCTATGATATCAAAGCACTGCCTATGACCCACTCCCTGGACTGCAATGGCAAATACCCTCTGACAGAGACCACATGACTAGATTCTTGACCATGGCCCATCCCTGTGATTGGTATGAGAAGCTGCCCTTTACTCATTGTGTCAAGACCCCGTGCTTCCATTGATTCCAGTGAGGACCACTCCCCTAACTTCCCTAAGACTTTGATACATGCTTGCTTGCTGTGAACAGCACACCTACTGCATTATGTTAGTACATGGAACAGGTGAGAGTTTGGCGTAGCATATAGCAAGATGTCTGTCTCCTTGACGGAGGACTGCTGAGGAACAGGCAAACTGCCTGGTGATGTGACTGTGCTAATTGGCTCAGCAAAGCAAGGATGGTGAGAGCATGCCAGTTGGCTCTAAGAATGCGAGGCAGCAGCCCTGAGATGTAGTCTGGTCCAGTTCATGAGTTCAGTTCCCGTCCCTGTGCATCATTTCAATGCTAGCTGCCAATGTGCCCTGCTATGCCAGTCTGTGCTTCTTGTGCACCAGTGAGGTGCCAGGCTGGTTATGAGGGGCTGTCAGATGCTCCATGCTAATGTCCTAATTGAAGAATGCACTTTGCCTTCCCCTCTGGAGCTACCCTGCTGACAGTATTTCCATCTTGCTTCACTATTCTGCATGGGCACAAAGTCAAGCTGCTTATCATAGTTGTCAGCATTCCTCAGAGAAATCAAAGGAGACAGCCTTCAGTCAGGGGACCAGTGCAGTAAGTCAAGGGCAGCCTCCAATATCAGTCCAGAGTGTTGGGTAGAGTCATCAGCTGTTCAGTTGTGGTCAGTCTCTGTCCCATGATATTGCTGCAGGTCAGATAGATTCAATCATCTCCAGCTGCCTTATCAATGGCCTTGTTTCATCACAATGGAAGAGCTGAAATGTTCACTGAGGACTTCACAGTCTTTAGTTCCATTCGCAACCTGCTAAAATAATGATACACTCTGTCCTTCTGTGTAAAGCTTAGTCAGGAGTTAAACTTGGGCGAATATGTAGCAAATAACAAACACTTCACACAAACAATAACCATCGCCAACAAGAAAGAATTCAACCACCCCTCATCAGCATCCAAGAGCATCGCTATTGTTGAATATGCCATCATCAAGATATTGGGCTCACCATTGTTATGAATCTTAATTGGAAGAACCCAGAAATAATTTTGACGACATAAGCAGGTCAAATGTTTGGTATTCTGCAGTCACTGGCTCACATTCTGACTCCACAGAATCATTCCATAACTTACAAGATATAAGTCAGGATGATGAAACACCCTCCATTTGTCAGGATAGGTGCAGCTCATACTCATGAAGTCTGCCACCATCTAGGAGAAATTAGATTTCTTTATTAGCACAAATGCCTTAAATATTCAATGCCTTCAGCATTGGTGCAGCAAGTACATTCCTCATCTGTCAAAGCTCTGTTGAAGCACCTTCTGTACTCCCATCATCCATCAACCCAAATAACAACCCAAATATCCAGCAGTTGTAGGGAACATTACTCCAAATATTTCCCTCCAAGCCACACACCACCCTGACTTCAAGCAGCTTTCACATTCCTTCAATGTTGCTAGATCAAAACTATGGAATTTATTTCCTTCATCACACAGACTGCATAAGTCTAGAAGGTGCTTCTCTGGGGCAATTAGAAATGGATAATAAACATTAGCCTTATAATCAATGCCCACATCTGGATCCATCTCCCAATGACCACCATTCATAACCAACCCCATTCCTGCATTACACCTACCTGTTCTTAGCCAATGTGGTTTGGTACATTGAATTTAATTTGGTAGTTCTCTCTATCCCATCACTTGAGTTTTAATCATCATAAGTCTGGTCAGGAGATCTAAGCAATAAGTGCAAACTATAAACTTCAGTAGAGATAGGTGATTCATGCAGTGCCCATGATGTTAACTCTAGGTTATTTTACTGTGCCTTTTGGCCTATGCCAAAAAAAAGCACGTTGTCACTGTATAAAATACATCGTTTGCCCAAATATTAGTTTCCCGTCTGACATGCAACCAATGTATTACCTCGCTAGCTTTGAACAAGGAACCTATGGAAAAAAAATTAAAGCTACAAGCCACTTAGCAAACCTATGCTTACTAACATACATGGAGTTCCCAGCCTCAAAGCAGATACCTTCCAACCCTATCCTCCGCTTCCCAAAACTAATATCCAAACCAAAATGTGACCAAGTTTGTGTTTTGAATTATTACTTAGTAATGTATGGTTTTTCTGTATCTGAAATTTCTGTAGTCGGGGTGACTTAATTTAACACAGTTTGTGAGGGATACTTCAGCAGCCTAGTAAGTTCTTATTTACTCGAGAATTTTGCAGACTAGGTACACAACTCCAAGTTTCTGTTAGAAATTAATGGATGAAGACTTTTTTTGAAGTCTAATGCAAACATCCATAGCTTAGGGGGAAAGATTTTAGTATCAGTTTACTTTGCTTTAGTCAGTTTTATGAAGTTCTTCCATGGAGATGCATGTATAGAGCTATGTTCCTGAGAAGAGAGGAGTTAGTGATAGTCCCAGGTCAATGATAGGTTAAACCCTGAAGAGGATTTGAAGCTGAGTACATTTAAGATCAGAGGTTTGATTGATCTATGAAAAAGCTGTAAGTGGTTCCATTCTAGGGTAAGGTTACAGTGACCTTAAACCTATTGAGGTGTTAGTGAAATGAATTCTGGTGTGAGTACAATACAAGAGTTGCTGTTGCATACTGTACAAGGGATTTTTTTAAATGTTGTAAAGGAGTATTTTGGGATTAAAGAGATTGTGCTTCATCATGTAGTTAAAACTCTCATTTATTCTATTTTATCTTGATTTCTTTTGCTTAATAAACCTCTGTTTTATTGTTAAAACAAAATTTGCAACATTGCATGCTTCTGTATAAGTGAGACACCACCTTGCTAAAACAAAACCAAAACAAAATATGATATATCAAGCCAGATCTCAGTCTGGGATCAGACTTGACCAATAATAAGATCAGTCCGGATCATGCATGTTTTTCATCAGTTCACATCTGGTGATTCCCATTCTTAGATCAGTTCGGTAACTAACTTGAAGTGCAATCGTAACAGATTACACTTTGGCTTTTCAATTAAATGTTAAGAAAAATATACTTTTATCAACAGTACCAGGCTTATTATAGTCAAAGTTCCAGATGGATATTCAAACAAATAACCTTCCATTTGTTCACACAATCATAACAATTATCATATCGGGGCGGCACGGTGGCACAGTGGTTAGCACTGCTGCCTCGCAGCGCCAGAGACCCGGGTTCAATTCCCGCCTCAGGCGACTGACTGTGTGGAGTTTGCACGTTCTCCCCGTGTCTGCGTGGGTTTCCTCCGGGTGCTCCAGTTTCCTCCCACAGTCCAAAGATGTGCAGGTCAGGTGAATTGGCCATGTTAAATTGTCCGTAGTGTTAGGTAAAGGTTATGGGTGGTTTGCGCTTCGGCGGGTCGGTGTGGACTTGTTGGGCCGAAGGGCCTGTTTTCACACTGTAAAGTAATCTAATCTAATCTATCCAATATACACACTGATTGTCACGGTTAATTTTGTACAGAAATTATTACATAAAGATTAACTTCCAGACTATGTGTTCTTTTTGATTGTCTATACTTCTCACAGTATCTGAATGCATAATTAAACCAAATAATCTTACAATTACATTTAATAGTGAACGTATGAAAAACGATAGTGGTTCTTTATCCCCATTTAAACTATAAACTGCTCTTCCCATCACATGGAGCAGTAATTTTAAATGGTGAATAATATCCCTCAGACAGCAACTATTTTGCAGAAACAATATGCGTGATTATTGTCATTGAGGATTGCTACAAACCAACAACTTATCTAGTCTGCATTTCAGACAATATCCAGATTTCACCTCTGAGTCTGGATACTATTCTTCTGAAGGACATCCAGGCAGAAAAACGAATTTCTTTTGGAATCTATACATTACATAATTTCCCAGAGTTGCATTAATGTACAACCAGATGTTACAATGCATTCAACAATCACAATCTAAATGCATGTAAATCATATAAAAATCAATATTAAGTTTTTCTAAGGTAACGGAACCAATTAAATAAACCTAAAGCGACTGTTGGTTGACATATAGTTTTAAAAGGTAATCATCAAACTGTCAGTAAATTGCAAAACATTTTCCATTCTTTCAACTAATTTGGTTGTTCTCTCCATCCCAACACTTAAGTTTACTTTGAAAACACATAAATCTACACTATGTGCAAAAGGTGCTAATTCTCTGAAGTTTCATTCTGGAGAATAAGTGATTCAAGTTGTGCTTGTCGTGTTGACACAAGGCTCTTTCGTTATCACTTGTCCTGTGCTACAAATAAAACTAATCCCCTACAGCCATTGCACAATATAACATGAGCATATACAAATGCAAGAAATCATTGGTAACAAGCTAAATGGCCTCAATAACACATTTGAACCTATTGTTGCTTCAGACACTTTTTTTTTCCATCTACATTGATGGTTTCAAAATGAGTCCACTGGCCTTTTGTAACATCAGATTTCTGTTTTTTTTCCAAAAAAGCCATTCCTTTCTCAAATAGGAAACCAACAATTGCTATTTAATATTACAATGCTGATATTAATGTTACCTTTGAATAAGGACTTCACTGTTAAGTGGAAAATTCATTACAATGGCTCTTAGATCAGTATGCCAATCTCCCCACATAATCTAAGATGTTAACAACGTAAAGAATCTTTGTTCTAGTAAATATAAGAGCCTAGTAAATCCTGCTAGCCAGCCATTTGGAACACTTTTTTAGAAGAAGAAACATAGTCATTAACAATTATGCAAAGAATTTATTTTTGTTCACACTTCACAATAATAAAACTGGGAAAATATCCTGAACTCAACTGAGGGTATGTTTGGATATGCACAGAGCCAGAGGGTGCATGCTCCTTTCCAATTATTTTGTTAACTCATTTTATTTCATTTTAAAACTGGAGATTACTTATTTTTGAATGTTGTATATAATCTTATTTGAAAATAATCAAAAATATGCATACTATCCCATTTTAAAAGTTCATTAAGTCGACATACCTGAATGCAACTTGAAATGAATGGCTTCATGCATCCTCATTTTCAAATTCCTATTTCTAAACCTTCTACTGACATGAAACACATCAAACATTTTGCCATCTTAAAACTATCTTAGAATGACTTGCAGAGGGAAGGAAACAAGTGAAACATTGAAAAAATTAAATTAACAATAAATGATCTCCAAAGAAGACTGTATCCATTCAACTATAAGAGTTACTTGTGGTTAATGAAGATAAAACTGAGAAAATAAATGAACAAATTGGCCTCATATTTCCTCAAGTGTTCTTCCATACATGTGCAGCAATTGCTGTTGAAAAAGCACTGGAAAAGAAATGACCTGATTGTGCCATTTTCCTGTCTATTTTCACATTCTGTTTGGCCTGGTAAGGGGCGAAAACGATCTCATTGCTAGAGCTTGAGGCATCAGAGGAGTGGCTATGGGTGGCAATTCCCTTTTCTGTTGTTTCACTTTCTTGAATCAGCCAGTTTAAGAATGCAAGTCAATTGGGACGGCATGCACAAACGTGTGAATGGAAGGAACTGGAGGGAAGCCTGGATACCCAAAAGAATCATAAATAATTTATGAATATAGATAGACCGCCATTGCTGAAGAGGTCAGGGAAACATGGAGGCTTGAGAAGGTGGCTTTGGAATACCCCTATCCCCCCATTAATAAACTGGCACTTGGATTTTCACCGAGAGGGAGCATGTGCTTGCAGTAAATATTGCCCAGTTGTGGTTCAAGCACCTACTAGTTCCAGGCAAATTTGATGCATTCAACTAACTCTGCAAGCTCTAGAGGGTTAGTGTTTACAGCACCATAACATTTAATTGAATTTGCTCTTTTAAAGCCATAACTAGATTGCTTCCTTTTGGAAATAGGTTAAAGGGATTGAAGTAAATCCATATTTAGTTGCTGTCTGATGAGGAAAGTTTGTGAATTGTTGGCTAATTGTAAATTTTCAATTCTAGAGTTGATTTATTTAATATATTTTTGTCATCAATCTGTTCAGAGATTTATTAAACACTTTTGGAGCAGGTGGGACTTGAACTTAGCTCTCCCAGTCCAGGGGTAAGGATATTAGTAGGGTCACAGTTCTAAGGGTCACCAGACCTGAAAAGTTAACTCTGATTTCTCTGCATAGATGCTGCCAGACCTGCTGAGCTTTTCCAGCAACTTCTGTTTTTGTAGGGACACTGCCATTGTACCATAAGTGGGCCCTTTATATATGTACTTTAGGAAGATTGAGACGTGACTGTAGTTTTCAAAACTCTAAGCAATCAGGTTGCAGGAGTGCACTTCATAAGATCACATTAGAACAATCAACTAATTTTTGGATCATGGCTTTTAAAATCACAGCCTTATAAAAGCAACTGTTAATATGAAATAACGTGAACATATTGCTCAATGAAAGATACCTCCAATACTTGAACCTGATTATAGGAATAAAATTGATTATATAAAAATGTACAGTAAAATTAACTTTTGATTAAAGCTATACAATTTCTCTAAAAAGGTTTTACTATATTTTCACACAGATCCAGCCTGCAATCAAGAGTTTTTGAAACAGTGTAATGCCACAGTTTTTTTTGTTGCTTCTTAATGCTATTATGAATCTAGCAGTATCATTATTGTATTAAAAAATTGCTATAAAATTCTAAAAATGACTCTCATCCTCTTCAACTGATCTATTTAGGCCTGGAATGAACTTCATGAGGCGTTTCCTAACACTTGATTTCCTGCACCTTCGAGAAACTGTCCCAAAGCCGCTGTTTAAGTCCCATGACGGTGATGTGTGTCCACTCCCATTACTGGACACACTAATGCTCCTGCTCCTACTCAGGTGAGTTTTTGGTGTCAATGTATCAGGTTCCCTGTGGAAGATACATTCTTCATCCATACTGCTCCGCCTACAGTGACTTCCTGAGTCATCAAACACACTGAGTTGGAAGTCACAATCCTCACTTTCAACAGTCATTAGGCTGAGTTGACTCTTGCAGCTGCTGTCACTGGAAAATCTCTCTTTGTTCCGTCTGGTTGATCCAAATAACGCATTATTGTTGTACAGAAAGGAATCTGAAGATTCTGTTGTGTTACCATTCCTCAAGAGTCCTAAAAATTGAAACAACATTGCTGTATATGTGGATATAAAGTAGTCTCATTGCTCCTTGTAAGTCCACTATTGTTGTAATTCACAACATATTTCAAAGTATGATTTGATTTTTCAATAAATAATATACTTTATTCTACCATTCAAGCAGCTGATCAGTGAGTGCTAAATACTGTTACTTATTAGCAAGATTTGAATTAGAACAAGATTCAACACACAAGCTTGCGTTGGACAGCAGACAGGTTAAAGTTTAAAGTACTATTAAAGTTTGCAATTCTGAAGAGGAACCATACGTATAGCAAAACAAATTCAGCATAGCCGCCACCAAAAAAAATTGTTCAAAACAGCAAATTGAACAATTCATGAGGTTTCTGATATTGGACTTTTATTTAGATTTGAATGTCAGAGCTAACACAAAGGCCAGGGATTTTTACAAAACTTAGGGGTGGACTGACCTGTTGAGAGTTGTGGATGGAAAAGCTGGCACTATTACAATGGTGTTGTACCCAGCCACTACTGCATTAATGTCACCTCTACAAGGGGAGATGGAGTCTGTATTTAACCTGATAAGTAAAACCTGGTAGTCAGGTGTCCAAGAAAGGGGAGTACCCCTTCCCACAGCAGAGGCACCCTGTTTCCATTAGAAATACCTTCTCCACAAAGTCAGCCATTTTTTTCAATTCCTTAAGATTTCTGCCACCACCCAACCCTGGAAACTTATAGCTCCCCATCACCTTTGCTGAGATCTGTGAGCCTGGCCCCAGCAAGATCTAGAATTACATTGTACTCCAGTCCTCATCAGCATCTGCTCTTTAAGGCTGCCTACAGCTTTAGCTGAGGTTTCAGGTCGTGCTGCTGAGACAAGAGAGCTGTTGGCCGTCTAATTCACTGGCAGCTCACAGGAGCTGGGCCTTTCTCAGAAGGAACCAGAAGTCTTTCATGATGCCAATTCAAGGCCTGAAGGTCATTAAATGACTGCATGGTGAGCCAGCCAAGGGGAGGATTTTACTTCAAGAGGTAGTGATCCCACTCTCAGCACAAACTTCAATGCTTAAAATGGATGATGTCAAACCCAACCACATTCAGCCAAATACAGATACACTGAATAAATCATGTAATTTATGCTTCCTGCTAGAAACTACATTTAACAATCTGCTGTTACAGTAAAGCCCACACGAGGCCTTTGTCCATGCACATCACCCTCAATGCGAATCAATAGAATACCTGATGGGAAACCCTCCTCAGAAAAGGTGAGACAGATTACATCATTTTCCACCCAATACCATGAGTTTAAAACACAAATTTAAGACAGTAAAATGGATTTTCTTTTAAAAATAGTCTTAGTTTGAATCCCAGATTGACAGCACCTTCCTATCTGCTGATTTTAGAGTCGCAATGAGATACAAGTTATAAAGTCTCGTTTCAGATCCTGTACCTACAGCCCATATTGAATTATTCACAAGTTGGCAAGCATTCTTATCAAAACCATGGTTTGTTTGCGAAACAAAAAAAACATTTCATTGGTTCAAGATGAATAATTTTCCTAGTTGCAAAGAGGGTACATTTTTTTAGAGGATAGAGGACATTTTACTCTACACCTCTGTATGATAAATGTGTTCTGGCAGCTTTTGGCATTTATTAAGGTGGGATCATCCAAAGTTGTGAGTGATGAAATCCCTTAATCTTGGTAAAATACAAATTCATTAAAATAGAAATGCAAAGAATTTTAAAGTAGCTTCTTCAATTTAAATTTGCCATAACATGAAAATGTTTAAAATTATATTTTAAATATTGTGCTAGGAGCAAAATGTTGACTGATGATAGTTTCCCAGTCAGAACTTACCATGAACTAGGCGTTGTTCCTGTAGCAAAATTGATCTGTACTCCACCCATTTCTCTTGAAGTGTTTTCTAGCACACACAGGAAGGCAGAGTGTTGATAAAGTATAAAAATGCAGATGCTATGTGCAAATGCACCCTTTCTGCAATACATGCATTATAAAAATGCAGCATCACCTTTTCAGTAGATAGTTCTGGATATTTCAACAAATTAGCAATAAAAAAGTATGATTATCTTTATTGACTATTTATTCAGTGTCATATGATTTTGTTGAATTAATGGTAATAAAGTAATCTTCTAAATCTGTACAAATAAAATAATAAAAAGAGGAACTGAAACTTTGAAATCCCAAATTCTTCATTAAGTACATAAAGGTACATTTTGATTCAAATTCTAGGGGAAATAAGGAATGGATACCTTCACATTAAATTGTTCAGAGCACAAACTTAAAAGCAATTCAAAAGTTAGGAAATTAGGAGTCTAAAATAACTACAGTTGAGATAATATATTTGAATCACATAGTAATTGAATTGATATGATATTTCTATAAGTGAGAATTACAAACTGGAGTCTAGACAAAGCGATTCCTTGATCAGCTGCATACATGAATAATTATTTTACTTATATTCAATGCAATTTCTCATTATGTGTTTTACAAGATAATTAATTCAGTTTCCATTTCCAGCTTGCAAGCCTGCTGTTGAATTAATTGTTTGTTCTTATTATTCCACAACTGAACTGAAATAAAAAAAAAACAGGAAGAATACCTTTAAAAAATGCAATCTTGTTTCAAGTTGATCTCTTCTAATGGAGTCCTTATGAACAGTCAACAGGCTGTAAAGTAGAGGTAAAGTTCAGGTATAGACAAAGAAAACGTTGCTTGACACAGACTTGCACTAAAAAGATATCTGTTCCCACATAACTGTCATGTGGTGGCTGATGCATGTACTTTCTACAGGATGCACTGCAGCAATGCAACAGGTTTATTTCAAATTCACCTCAGTCTTCAAGCCAAACAAAAGGACAAATATCATATCACCCTAAAGTTCCCTTGCAAGTGAATCATTCTTATATTAGGATTATGATAAATGACATTCATTGTTACTGCATAAAAATCCTAGAATTCCCTGTCTCACATCAGAATATGAGGTTAACAGCCTTTGCCGAATAACTAGCAAGCATCAGCCTAATTCAAAAAACATCATTTTAGACAGAGAAAAGCAGGAGGATATCCCACAAATGATACTGCATTACAGATACAAAATGATGGAAGAGTAATTTTTTTCTTCATCAAGTTATTTTTGTAATGACATATGAGCAAAGGATATCCAAATTTATTTTGAAGAAAAAGCAAAGAGTTGAACAAACTTTGGTCAACGAGGTGAGATTTGACAATTGTCTTCAAGGAGGAGAGCGATATGAAGAGCTGAGGAAGTTTTTCCAATGTTGTCATCTGCCTTTGCTTCCTTCCAGAAACATCTGTTCCTGATGTCAGTAATATGCACGTGGACAGAGGAAGCACTGGCTCCAACTCACCAGTGCTCCTAAAGAGGCCAGTTCATCTTGTAAGGCTAGTTAAAAATCCATTTCTACAAACCTCCAGTTCAACTGAAGATAAACAGGGTTCATTTCAGGGCAAGTTACCGAAACTAATAACATTTCAAAAAGGAAGTGCTTAGCAGAGGTTTAAGAACTTACATTTTGAAGTTAAAGTTACAGCTACCCATCACAAGTCAGGAAAGGAGTCAAAATTAAGAACTTTGCCAGTTTAGGGAGTTGGCATCCCCACTAACATTGCTTTGGAATAATGGAAATGGTTGTTTGGGCTCCAGCTAAGCTGCAGAAAGATGCAGATGGAAATGGATGCTGCACCCTTAAAAAAATTGACATCACTAAATATGAGGATCAAAGACAATATTAGCCTCAGTGATGGCAACTGTGGATATCTGAATGAGTCCCCTAACTCCATTTCAGCTGCCTCTGTTCCTCAGACCATCGGCTTCAATGTGACATGAAACCCTTCTGCAAATTACTCAAGAACTCACTCCACCAAAATTTGAACTTAGTTCAATTTTCCCCAGGAGGCAGTTTTCTAACACAATAACAGACCTGGCTCCTGCTTCCTAACTCAGTTGGAAAAAATTGGCTTGGCCAACTGAAGGTTGGTAGTGGTTGGGCAAAGGGTGAGGAAGTGCACAATAGGTCAGAGTCAAAGGAACAGAGAAGTTTAGTTGGAATGGGATTGATGAAATTTCAGTGCCAGAAAGGTTGTTGCAAAGTAATTAAAATATCATACTGCTAGAAAAAATATCAGTTAAATTTGAATGGACAATCACAGCTTTCTCTGGCATGTTGATTGGGTATCTAACAAGTATCACAAGTTTATACCCATCATGTGTTTTAATGCAGTTATTTTTTCGCAAGGTATCAGTATTACAAAGCTTTTGGAGGGACAGAGTGAATTGGACAAAAGCACACTAGCTTTCAGAGCGTCGCTCCTTCATTAGGTGGGTTGTGATGAAGGAGCTGATGAAGGAGCAGCGCTCCAAAAGCTAGTGCTTCCAGTTAAACCTGCTGGACTATAACCTGGTGTTGTGAGATTTTTAACTAATTTCCTGGTGACTTCCTGGGCTCCAGAAAAAAGCATTGTCACAGTGTTTGCTTTATTGCACTGTTGGCAAAATTGAAACTGCTAGTAGCTACAGAAACAGAAGATTCCTCTGGGAATCTTAAATTCATACTAACCTTAATAAATTACCAGATGCCTTAATTAGATCAACAATTTCTTGGTGACTAAACCCTTCAGTATCGACTCCATTGATGTTAACTAGCATATCACCTATTATACAAAAAAAGAATGAGTGATAGTCATACAGATAATGGAAGCTGTGTAATGAATTATATGTAATTGGTTCACATCCGTGAGAACATCAGAACTAAGGACCAAAAGGGGAAGTGGATAGTTACCAGCCTTCAGCCCTGCAAATTGAGAAGGACTGTTGTCATACACCTTGCAGACGTACGTGCACATCTGTAACGTATTAGCATTTTGCTGATCCATTCCAACAGTCTACAAGTGAAAAACCAAAATGACCTGTTAATTATTTCAGAAACTAACTGTAAAATCAGCATTTAAGTTCTATCTTGAAATTACTTAATGTAATATGAGTTTCTCACCTGAATCTCAAATCCAAACGTTTCATTATCTTGCTTATTTAAAACAACCATTTTTCTGTTTGGAAAACAAAAAAATAGTTTTTTTTAATAGAATCCAATAGAACAAATAAGAACAAATCCAATCCCTTGAAACTTACAGCCACGCTGTCACTTGAAAAACAATGGTACATGCAGCTAACTGCCACAGCTTTACATCTGCACTTTTAATCAGGATCATATGAACTTTTTCTTCAACACCACGACAGGTTTAGATCCCAGGAAACACATTATTTCTTGATATTAAAAAGTATCACTAAACAAAAAGTAAATCTTACTTTCGAAAATCTGAAGTGTCCGCCAAGGAGTTTGATCTAGTCAATGAAAGCTGCAAAAGAAAGAATCAAAATTCATGTTGTCATCAAGAACTTTTGTCAGGAGACCGAACCACATCCATTAACCTACCTGTGAGCAATATTAGTCTGACTAAAACCCTCTCCATTTTTGTGTCCTGTACTACTTATATACATCAATTAAAGTTTCTCCAGGTTTTGCTAAGCGCTTAATAAAATAATTGAAAAATAAACATACCCTGTACCCAAACATTGCCCAATTTAATAATCTATTTTGCACTTCAATTGCTTTGTAATTTTTGCTCATTTTGTTTTAGTTTACATTCCTGTGTCGAACACGCAAGAAAAATATTATGCATTGTGAAACAAAAATTACAATCTGAACGGGAAAATATTAGGAGCATAATATTGTCACACTACTGGTTTATGAAGAATCATTATAGCATCTCTATATTTTATCTGCTTGTTAAAGCTGGGCAAGAATTGTTTCTGGGGCGTTTGCTTTACCTGTCTTCGCCCCCGGGGCAATGTACCCAGCGAGTTGGCGAGAATCTGAAGATGCTTGTTATCATTTTCAGCAGAGAAGCTCCGGTTGGAGATCTCAGAATAAGGGCCGTAACTCGCTGATGAAGAATTCGCTGCCTTGTAATTCGCGTTGACGTTCATTTGAAGGACACTTTGAAAAGTCATGACTGCGAATCAACCAGTCTCATCACTGTAAAGTAACGTCCATGGAGTCGAGAAAAGCTAGATCGAGCTTAACTCAAGGCGTTTACAGAAGTTGAACAGACGGAAATTCAGATCATGTGATTTGGTTTGTGGGCAGTTAGCATTTTGCATCAATCAGGTAGGTTTTCGGAAGTTGCTGGTTGAAGTGTTGCCTAGCCTAAACTGTTACAATCCGACCCCAGTTCCAGTTTCCAAAACAAAGTAATAAATTAAAATTTAAAAAGGCTGGCCAGAGAAGATGGACAGTGCTCATTTTCTGGTTTCATATATATTTTCTTCAAACTTTAAATAATTCCAATAAAAAAGCATATCGATTTTGATCCTGTTTAAATAAGTTGTTACATTCTAACATGCAGAGCAAAGGAGGGCAATGCGAGGTAGTTGATTAAATATTGTGAGTTAACATGAGATTCTGAACCTGGAGAAACAATGTGATTTCTGACCCAATGGTGTGAGGGCAGACAAGAATCTCCAAGAGTGGCAACAGGCCAATTTGCATGCTTTAGCATCTTATTATTACCAATTCTTATTACTTTTGTTTTCCATTTTACTATTTTCCCAGGTGGTGGAGAGAAATTAAGCAGTAACAACTCCTGGCATGAAAGTCTGAGTAGGTAGCTGGCTACTGCAGTGTGCTGCTTGCCTCTTTAACCGCCATCTTGTTCAGCAGTCCTTAACATCTCAAGGTACACTCCATGGACAGCAATCATGTGCATCCTTCATCCATGGAGGTTGGTATTGGGCATGCATCAGCCTCACCAATTCAACAGCTTCACGTGGTCAGGAAGGAGAGATCACATGCAGAGTGAAAGGTAGCCAGTGTGAGGTAATAATTTGGACACTTTGGCAGCGGTGTGGGAATTTGAGGCAGAGGGGAAGAGATGCATTTTGCTTGCTTTTTTTGGCTCATAGGTTGTAAGGTTTTTTTTAAAAACAAGATAAATTGAAGGCCAGGATCAAAGAATAAAAGAATAACTTCACAGGTAAAGCAGCGGCATGGTAGTCCAGTGGTTAGCACTGCAACCTCACAGCACGAGAGACCAGGTTCGATTCCAGCCTCGGGCAACTGTCTGTATGGACTTTGCACATTCTCCCTGTGTCTGCATGGGTTTCCTCCAGGTTTCCTCCCACAATCCAAAGATGTGCAGATTAGGTGGATTGGCCATGCTAAATTGCCCCTGGTGTTAGATGTATTAGTCAGGAGAAATGTAGAGAAATAATGGAGTGAGTCTGGATGGGTTACTCTTCAGTGGGTCGGTGAGGACGTGCTGGGCCAAAGCACTTGTTTCCACACTGCAGGGATTCTAAGTAAACTATGAGCTCATCAATTGGTGAAAGCTACTAATATGACCATATTCTAGGTTACCTTCAAAGTTAAGGTAAACAGGTGAAATATTTACAGGTTACAAACTACAAGACCAGTACTAATTGTTTAAAAATCAAATGAAGAGCTAGGTAATTAAAATGGAGATGCCAAGCTAGGTGATGTATTGTAACAGCATGAATGGGAGCCGGTGGACCATTGTAGTTCATAGTGACCACATCTGTAGCAAGTGTTGGTTGCTTGATGAACTGTAGCTCAGAGGAGGTGAGCTGGAATCTGAGCTTCAAACATTGCAGCACCTCAGGGAGGGGGAGAGTTGTTACCTGGACGCAGTGGTTCAGGAGGCAGTCACACCCCTAAGATTAACAGCCTCAAATTCAGTCAGTGTTTAGGGAATATGAGCAAGGGTGTGACTATGAGCGAGGCAGGTAGAGGGATCCAGGAGATAGTGCTACAGGAGCCTCAGCCAGAAAGAGCTTGTCTAACAGCTTGAGATTCTTGCTGCCTGTATGGATGAGAATGGAAGCTACCAAGCAAACTGACCATAGCACTGTAGTAAAGAGCACCATTCAAGAGGGGGGGGGGGGGGATGAAATGAAAACTGTAGTTGTAATCAGAGACAGTATAGACTCTTTTCAGAGAAATAAACACTTTTCTCTGTTGCCAGAATTGAGAGTCCCAAAGGCTATGTTGCCTGCTTGGAGCCCAGGTTCAGGATTTCTCATCAGGGCTGCAGATGAAGTTTGAGTGGGAGGGTTAAGATCCAGTTGTCATGGTCCACATGGGTGCCAATAACATAGCTGGAAAGAGGAAAGAAGTTGTCCTGATGGAACATAAGCAACTAGGGGCTAAATCTCTGGAAAACTCCTGAACAATGAGGAAAATGGCACAGGGTCAACAAGATTAAAAAGATAAACAAGTGGCTCAAATATTGGGTGTGGGAGAAACAGGTTTAAATTCATGGGACAATGGTGCCACTGATGGGGACAAAGGGATTGGTTCCAATGGAATGGGCTCCACCTGAATCATGTTGGAATTAGAGTCCTGGTGAATCATGGAGTTGAGGGGGGAGGGTGTCAATTACATGGAAAGTTATGGAAAAAGGTAAAGTTGGGTGGAGGTTTCTACATTGTTTATTCCAGTTTCCAGAACAAGTAAGTGACAGATAAAGAGGAAAAGAAATCTAACTTCAGGCATAGCAGATAAAGGGGCAGCTATGGTAATGTGGCAGTCAATGCAGGACTGAGGATGTTGTACTTAATAGCAGGCAGTATAGAAAACAAGGTAAATGAGCTTGTAGTGCAGAATAAAATGGGTAGGTATGATTTTGTGGGTATTACAGAGTCGTAAAGGTATCAGGACTGGTGAGTAAACATCCAAGGAAAAGGGCAGGTGAAGGGGGTGGGATTTCCTTGTTAATAAGAAATGAAATTAAATTGATAGCAAGAAATTATATAGAATAAGAAGTTGTAAAAATTGTGTGATTAGAGTTAAGGAACAACAATGGAAAAAGATCCTGATGGGAGTTGTGGTCAGGCTTTCTAGCAGTAGTCGGAATACGGGGAAGAAAAGAAATCAGGTGATCAAAAAGACTACACTCTACAGTTGTGAAGGAGATAGTTGAGATTGTGGAGGCATTGGTGATGATCGATCAGGAATCACTGCAGTCAGAGAGGGTCCCCAGAGGACTGGGAAATGGCTAATGTAACACCCCTGTTTAAGAAGGGAGCTGGGTAGAAGACAGGAAACTATAGGCTGGTTAACCTGACCTCAGTCATTGGGAAGATTTTAGAGTTCATTATTGAAGAGGAGATTGCAGAGTACTTGGAAGTGAATGATAAAATAGGGCAGAGTCAGCAAGGCTTCATCAGGGGAGATAATGCCTGACAAATCTGTTAGGATTCTTTATTCAGGGATATGTGGGTTAGGTGCTTTAGTTAGGAGTATAGAGTCATAGAGATGTACAGCATGGAAACAGACCCTTCAGTTCAACCCGTCCATGCTGACCAGATATCCCAACCCAATCTAGTCCCACCTGCCAGTACCCAGCCCATATCCCTCCAAACACTTCCTATTCATATACCTATCCAAATGCCTCTTAAATGTTGCAATTGTACCAGCCTCCACCACATCCTCTGGCAGCACATTCCATACACATACCACCCTCTACATGAAAAAGTTGCCCCTTAGATCTCTTTTATATCTTTCCCCTCTCACCCTAAACCTATGCCCTCTAGTTCTGGACTCCCCAACCCCAGGGAAAAGACTTTGTCTATTTACCCTATCCATGCCCCTCATAATTTTGTAAACCTCTATAAGGTCACCCCTCAGCCTCCAACGCTCCAGGGAAAACAGCCCCAGCCTGTTCAGCCTCTCCCTGTAGCTCAGATCCTCCAACCCTGGCAACATCCTTGTGAATCTTTTCTGAACCCTTTCAAGTTTCACAACATCTTTCCGATAGGAAGGAGACCAGAATTGCAAATGTAGAGTAATAGGGTAGGGGAATGGCTTTGGGTGTGTGACTCTTTGGAGGGTTGGTGTGGACTTGTTGGGCCAAATGGCCTGGCCCCACACGAAGGATTCTATGAAACAGACTTTAATGAAAGCCAGTGAATGTGATGTTTTTGGATTTCCACAAGCCCTTTGACAATGTGCTGCACAGAAAGCAGCTAAATATGATAAAAACCCATGGTATTAGGGGTAAGGCATTGGCACAGATAGAGGATTGGCTGACCGACAGAAGGCAGAGAGTAGGAAAAAAGGCGTCTGTTTCAGGGTGGCAGCCGATGAGTAGTGGAGTTTAACAGGAGTCTGTGTTGGGCCATAACTGTTCATGTTGTACATTAATGTAGAAAGGAACTGAGGGCATTGTTATTAAGTTTACAGATCATACAAAGATAGCTGGATGGACAGGTCGTGTTGAGGAAGCAGGGAGGCTGAAGAAGGACTTGGTTAGGAGAGTGGGCAAAGGAGTGGCAAATGGAATACATTGTGGGAAAGTATGAGATTATATACATCGGTAGGAATAATAGAGGCATAGACTATTTTCTAAACGAGGAAAGGTTTCGGAAATCTGAAGCACAAAGGAACTTGGGTGTCCGAGTTCAGGAATCTCTTAAGTTTGGGTTGGCAGTTAGGAAGGAAAATGCAATGTTAGCATTTATTTCAAGAGGGCTAGCATACAAAAGCAGAGATGTACAGCTGAAGCTATATAAAGCTGTGGTCAGACCGCATTTGGAATATTGTGAATAGTTTTGGACCCCGTACCTAAAGAAGGATGTGCTGGCATTGGAGGGATCCAGAGGAGGTTTACGAGAATGATCCTAGGGATGAAGGACTTAAAAATGAAGCGTGATTGAGAACTCTGAAACTGTACTTGATTAAGTTTAGAAGGATGAGAGGGGATGTGATTAAAACTTACAGAACCCTGAGAGGCCTGCATAGAGTGGACATGGAGAAAATGTTTCTGCTTGTAGGAGAGACTGAGACCCAAGGGCATGGCCTCAGAGTGAAAGGACAACCCTGTAGAACTAAAACAAGCAAGAATTTCTTAAGCCAGATTGTGGTGAATCTGTGGAACCCATTACCTAGGAAGGGTGTGGATGCCAAGTCATTGAGTGTATTTAAGACAGAGATAGGTAGGTTCTTGATTATGATGGGGATCAACAGGTACAGGGAAAAGGCAAGAGAATAGGTTTGAGAAGCATATCAGCCATGATCAATGTGGAACAGGCTCAGTAGCTGACTGGCTTAATTTTGCTCCTCTATCTACTGGTCTTATCATGGTAGATCTCTGATTCACTTAGTTCAGCACCTTCATGCTGCAATCTGGAGTGCAATAACATCTTACATTGAAATGACGCTGCCAGACCACATCCCATGTATAGACGAGTGCCCATTTCATGAATTGGAACCTTAGAATGTGAGGGCTGTTAGTTTGTTCCCATAGCACTCATTCACTTTATACCAATTGAACGCTCATGGTACCTCTGCTGTGCCATTCGTTTTTGTACATTGCTGACTCATTCAGAACTTAGAGCCCCAGAGTACTTCTGTCACACATTGCCTATTAATACAGAAACAAAGCCAGGCAGTCTGCCATGTTTTTCAGGCTACTAATCCATCCCCTTGACTGTCCACTGCAGCCAAGTATGATGAGCTGCTTGGATTTCTGTGTGAGTGCTAAAGTAAACACAGAGTGAGTGAACACTAAGAAACCATAATAACAGCCCTACAACGTACACTATTCTAATGCATGAGAGGAGTGTGTAATGTGCACTGAGCAACCTGGTAGGAGAATTGCAATCTAAAGTGTCTGTGAACTCCAAAGCATGAAGTGCTGAACCAAATTGTTATTTAATCCAAAATCTGCCATTATGATCTGGTGAGGATGTGCTTTGTTGATGCCAACTTCCATGAATGAAGGGTTGAGGAAGTTGCTACCAATGGAGTGTGCAATGTGATGATGGTTGACATGAAGACACTGCCGAGCTGCAGTTACCATGAACTGTCAACGTTGGGAACTAGCAGCATTTGGTTTCTCACCGTAACCTGGGAGAACCTGCAAATAAATGACATAAGACTAAGTAGTAATGTGACACAAGTATCTCACCATTTATTGGCAAGATTCTCATCTTGCTATTGAAATCTCACTCTTACAGAGAATAGCAGATTGTTTTATTCTCAATGTTGAGATTCTCATTCTCCCAAATTTCTCACCATTGTCTATTTTGTGCAGACACTGGGAAAATCCTTTATTTTTTCAGATTACATCATTCTAGCAATATATTCAAATATTCCTATCTCTTTTGCTACAAGCTCACAACATTGGTCATGTGCCTTCAAGGTTTCATGCACTGTAACTCTTAAGCCCTTTATGAAAGATGTCCTTGTTTGGAACCCTGTATAGTCTACTCAGCTACTCATACATAACTTTGCATTCCTATATATTGAATAATATCTGCCAGACACAAGCTCAATTCTCTCTCTCATTTTAAACTGATTGTAATTATTTTTCTCACATGCTTACTCATCAGCATCATTATGCTGAAAAATTGTTCAATGTTTAAAACAGTAATAATAAAAACATGTCTAACTTTTGAACCTTTAAACACGTATTTCTTCACATAATATAAATATGACGATTCAGTCAGTATTTGTACAATTAGTGTGTTACACAATACTTTATCTGAGAATTTAATTATATTTATTTCAAGAAAAACAAAAGTAGATTTGAAGGCATTTTAGTGAATTGGTGTTTTATCAATTGTTTAGATTGTTACGTTATTTCTGTTTCCTTTTAAATGAACCACAGAAATATGGTAATTCAATCTTTTGCCTCTTCCGTGTGAACTACTGCTGTAGCAAAAAAAAATCAAGAAACTTGTAACTCTTCCAATAACAAAACCCACAAACAGTAATCAGAATTAAAATCATTAGTTAACAAGCCTATATCTTACTAAACTCGAAACAAAAATTACCTTCGTCACATAAGCAAAATGCAACCATTGAAAAACTTCACGGAAGTTCTGACCTAGATATTACATATAAGGCATCACATTAACTGAATTTTTATAACATTTTTGGTAGTTTTTTTGCCTCCTTAGAAGGACACTGATGTCAGTATAAAACCATCACCACAGTGTACAATTTATTCATTTGTGGTTGAAAAATTGTTGAATTAAAAACCACCCGAACAGACTATTGGGTAGCAAGTTACTGATGCAAAATTATCCATACAAATAAAGATTTTTTCTCTGGTGTTTGTCCATCGAACATAAAATCTACCACGCAACACTGAGAAGGAGTCTTTTGGAACAAAAGAAAGTATTAATACTTTGAAATATATTTTTTGAATCAATCAAATGAATAAATCTCAGACCATTCTCTGTTAAGTGAGTCATTTGATTGCCGAATGTTTCCTATTTTCTACCAACCAATGCCATTTCCTTTACCTAACCACCAAAAATGGGTTGAATCTTACCAAATTTGACTGTGTCAATTCCAGGGAGTTTCGTGGAGGATTTCTCTCTGTGAGGTCTAGTGAGGTATCTCATTCCATTCTCTGCTGCTCACCTCATTATGTTCACACCATGCCTCCAATGTGCACTGCTCATGTTATCATGAATTAGCCAGCAGCAGAAGTGATTACCACCATCAGGTCATGACAGCATTCCTGCATCCGCGCCATATTTAAACTGCAGCTGAGCATTTGGTCAAATGTTGTCAGTCAGGAGCTGCCCTTCACAGTTACACTTTTGGAAGAATTGCCTTGGAGATGATTGTTAAAGGCAAGCTGGAACCCTGCTTCACTGGCAGGGACCTGAAGTCCTAATAAACAAAATGGTGGAGAGGGCCTCTCTCTTCAGGACCAGCCAAGGAGACCTCAGCTCCATACTCTGGAAGACTGAAATTGCCACTTGGATTAGTGTTGAGTCCACAGTCCAGAGGAATGTTCAGCAAAGCTCATTGGTTAGCTCTGTTGCCTCACAGCACCAGGGTTCCAGGTTCGATTCCAGCCTTGGGTGACTGTCTGTGTGGAGTTTGCACATTCTCCCTGTGTCTGCGTGGGTTTCTTTGGGTGTTCCGATTTCCTCCTACAGTCCAAAGGATGTGTCAGTCAGGTGAATTGGCCATGCTAAGTTGCCCATAGTGATAGGTGCGTTAGTCGGAAGGAAGTGGGTCTGGGTGGGTTACTCTTCAGAGGGGCGGTGTGGACTGGTTGGGCCAAAGGGCCTGTTTCCACACTGTAGGGAAGCTAATCTAATCTAAAGCTGTAAAAAGGTCAATGTTTGTCTATGCTCAGCAATGGTAACTGCTGAGCTTTTCTCTGCTACCTTACACTCACTCTATCACTGCTATTGCACCCATCTCCCATCAAAGTTCATGGTCAATCACTCTCAGTATTTCATTCAGTGTTTCCCCCACTTGCCCTCATCCCCCCAAAAACAACAGACATTGAACCCTGCATGGCTTCTGCATTGCTTACTCACTGACTCAAGATACTTCACCATCTTTCCCTCATCTGCACTTGCACTATCCCTCCCTTTGTCTCACTCTAGAAGAAAATATCCCACAATGGGATGTTTAGAGCCAAGAAGTGTGATGGTGTGCCAACATTTGTCTCTTCACTCCTCTGAGGAGTGTGAAGACCAGGATTACCCATGTGGTGATGCCAACATTTATATGTCCCAGTAACCTGTGCTGCTCTTCCATTACTGCCATTGTGAATGTACTCATAGCATGCACAAAAATCTACTCATTTTACTCATCTCATTCTCTCTCTTGTCTCCTGCAAACACTAGTGGCATCTGTATAGCATCCACCTTGAAGAACAGAGAACTGCCTCCAATGAAATTATATCTTTCCTTATTTTTCTGCTTTGTAACTAAGATTCTGTTCCTAGATACCTTTGTAGCTAAAATGGCACTAAGTGGTGACTCATAAACTTTTCATTGTTCTCATATGAATACATGTGACAATAAACCTAACTCAATTTTAACATAGAACATAGGACGTAGAACAGTACACTACAGGAGCATGTCTGTGCTGACCATGATGCCATTCTAAGCATATTCCACCTGCCTGTCCATGGTCTGTATTCCTCTATTCCCTGCTGATTCATGTGTCTGTGTAAATGTTGCTATCATATCTGCTTCTATTATCTCCCCTCACAGCACATTTCAAGCATACACCACCCTCTGTGTAAAAAACATGCCCATGCATATCCTTTCTGTTTCAATCAGATCACCTCTTATTCTTCTAAATTCCAATGAGTAAAGTCTCAACCTGTTTAGCCTTTGCACACAATTAAATCCCTCCATACCAGGTATCATTCTTTCTGAATTGCCTCCAAGGAATTATATCTTTCCTTAAATTAGGAGGCCACAACTCTTCACAATACTCCAGGTGTGGTTTCATTAGCGCATTGTACAATTGCAATAAGACCTCTCTACTCTTATTCTCCAACCACGTTAAAATAAGGGCCAATAATCTATTAGCCTTTCTGATGATCTGCTGTGTTTGCATGCTAACTTTCTGTGTTTTGTGCACAGGTTCTTCAGGTTCTGAAGAAGGGCTCATGCCCGAAACATCGATTCTCCTGCTCCTTGGATGCTGCCTGACCTGCTGCGCTTTTCCAGCAACACATTTTCAGTTCTGATCTCCAGCATCTGCAGTCCTCACTTTCTCCTAGAAGATTTTAACCTACTGCGAATCCTCTTGCAAGGATGCCTTCCTTGAAGAAGCTCTCTTCCTCCCTCTGATTCCTGATGAAGGGCTCACGCCCGAAACGTCGATTCTCCTGCTCCTTGGATGCTGCCTGACCTGCTGCGCTTTTCCAGCAACACATTTTCAGCACAAGTACCCCAATTCCCTTTGTGTTGAAACTTTCTGCATTTTATTTTCATTTACATAATATTCTGTTCTTTTGTTTTGTTTTCCCATCTAAAATGAACTTCACATTTTTCCACATTATACTTCATTTGTCAACATTTTTCCCATTTACTGATCCCTTCAAATACCTTCATGGAACTTGCCTATCCATCTATTTTTGTGCAGTCTGCAAATTTGGCTACTGTACAGTCATTTCCTTTCTCTACGTCATTGATATGTACGATAAACTTGGGCCTAAATCACAGACAAATTGGCGAATTCTGTGTTCTTTCTAAAATCTTTAACTTTTGTGGTAACTCCAAGAATTGCAAAACTTTATCTCCTCCTTAAATTCATTATCCCAGTAAGGGAGAAGAACATCATTTTGAAGTTCATTTCTGACTCCCCCTAGTCATGCCACAGAGGAAGCATTTGGGAGCACACACCCAGTCTCATTGGTCTCCACCTAATCTTTTTATACAGCATTGTATCATGAAAACAGACCTAGCTAAATCATAAAAAGAGGAATTATTCCCCTCCTCCAATTTATTTACACTATAATTCAAGACTAAAAATAACATGTACTTTGCTTATTTTTAAGATTAAAAACAATCAGAAAAAGTAATGTGCGTATTTAAGGATAATGTCACATTAATCCCAGAAACTCAATTAGTTTTTATTTGGGTCATCACATTCAATGTATTTGGTTACTGGAACATGAATGTCCTCCATACAAGGTTATCAGAAAGTCAACAAATAATTTTATATGTCAAAACATCACTCAGGCTAATTATTCTCAAGCTTTATTCTTTTGAGGTGATATCAATATCCACAGAGAATGTGTTAGTGATTCTTCGTGTTTGTGTGGGAGAATATTTTACCATAAATGCTTTTGAAGATATCTACATTTACCATTTGAAAACTATCCTAGAAATGAGAGGATATGACCCTTCCTCCTGTAATTAACTACCCACTGGAAGGTCATCTTATCTCAAGAACTGCAAAATTAGCATGAGAATGATGTGTTCTTAAAGCCTAGAAGCAAGAAAGAAAATAGAGCAAAAACGATTGTAAGCTTTACAAATTCTGAACTTAATCAAATCAAGCACTTCATGAAAAGTCAGCTTACAGAAATACTGCAATTATGCTTCGTATTTAACATCAATTGTTAGCTTTTTGCAAATTGCATTAGTTTTCAATTTGTGAGATTAAAAAAAAGATGGACAATCATACAGAAGTTAATCAGATTCCTGAAAGATGAAAAATTACCTGCAGATGCTATTCATTAAAGGTTAACATCATACATATCCTTCTGTATACATCTGTCACCCAATTTTAACTGAGGGTAGAAATTAAATGGGTAGAAACCCTACAGATAACAAACTGTGAAGGGTTGAGGCTGAGAATTTTACCTTTGAGAACTTAATAACTTACTTCCAGGCAATTAATTGGTAGGAACTGGCAGGCAGAGGAAGTAAGGTAATAGATAAGAACACAAAGGTCTAATAGCAAGAAACTCTGCCTTAAAAAGATTCAAAGACACTGCCTCCAACATCTCCACAAGAAGAAAGTTCTAAAGACTCATGACCTTCTAAGAGGAAAATATTCTTTCCACATCTACCCTGTTAAGCAAATGTAAGGATTTGACCAATTGATTTCATGTATATGGTGTTGTCCTACTGGACAGTGATAAACTGCAAGTGTACAATGGGTATTGGGTATAGGATTGCATGGATTTAAAGTGTTCAGTCAGGATGTAGCTATGGACAGGTAAAATGTGTGTGTGAAGTTGTGATTAAACTGCAACTAGGGTGAGAGAATGGGGTTGTATGTGCAAGGAAGTGAGACAATTTTGGTCCCCTTACTAGAGGATGTATATATCTGCATTGGAGGCAGTGCATAGGAAATTCACTGGATTGATTCTGGAAATAAGCTGCTTATATAATGAAAAGAAATTGGACAGTTTAACTCTATAGTCTCTGGTGTTTAGAAAAATCAGCGAAGATCTAATTGAGGTATATAAGATGCTAAAGGGATTGACAAAGTAGATGTAAAGATGATGATTCCTCATTTGGGGCAATCTAGAATGAGAGATCATAGTTTAAGATAAGGGATAACAGATTTAAAACAGGAATGAGGAGTAATTACTTCTCTCAAAGGCTCATGAATCTGTGGAATTCACTGTGTGATGGATGCAGGGACATGGAGTGAATTTAAGGAGCAGATAAACAGATTTTTAATTAGTCATGGGTTGGAGGGTTACGGGACTGGGCAGAAAAGTGGGGTTGAGGCTGAGGTGAGATCAGTGATGATCGTATAAAATGGTGGAGCAGATTCGAGGAACTGATTTGACTACTTCTGTTCCTAGTGCTTATGTCCTTGTCGTAATGTCAACCATGACAGCTATGTGATATGAACAACATAGCTTCATGGCTACTGTGGGGCATGACATTGCTGATGAGCAGCAAGACTGGATTGGTAATATTTGCCCTGATGTACAGAGACCTTACCAAGATGGCCTGGGAGCAATGGGTGCTGGTCTTCTGGCAGATGTCCACTGAGTGGTAAGCTGTTCTGGGAATGGCACGAGATAAGATCGGAGGGGAAGCAGATGTGAGGAACCCCATGGGGCGAAGTCAATAGTTAATGCAGTGAGTTTGTTAAGATGATGTGAGAAAACTTGTTAGGTTCCATGACAAAATACCTTTCAAAAACCGAGACACAACTCAGACTTAACCAAACATCTTAAGATTCAGCCTTGTATCTTTTTGTAGCTGTCTTCTGTCTTCTTCGCAGTCTACTTTCCTACCTATTTTTCTGCAGCAAACTTAGCAACCTTACCTACCATCCCTTCATCCACCTCATTTATATAAATTATAAAGAAGCTAAAAATAATTCAAAACAGTTGTTCCTCACATCGTGAGAGAAATTTCCCATCAGCTGAAGCGTAATTGAAATGTTTTTATTCCTCATTGTGTTTCATTTTATCCTAATTTACATAAGACTATAAGACCATAAGACATAGGAGCGGAAGTAAGGCCATTCGGCCCATCGAGTCCACTTCACCATTCAATCATGGCTGATGGGCATTTCAACTCCACTTACCCGCATTCTCCCCGTAGCCCTTAATTCCTTGTGACATCAAGAATTTATCAATTTCTGCCTTGAAGACATTTAGCGTCCCAGCCTCCACTGCACTCTACGGCAATGAATTCCACAGGCCCACCTATTCTCTGGCTGAAGAAATGTCTCCGCATTTCTGTTCTGAATTTACCCCCTCTAATTCTAAGGCTGTGCCCACGGGTCCTAGTCTCCTCGCCTAACGGAAACAATTTCCTAGCGTCCACCCTCTCCAAGCCATGTATTATCTTGTAAGTTTCTATTAGATCTCCCCTTAATCTTCTAAACTCCAGTGAATACAATCCCAGCTTCCTCAGCTGTTCCTCATATGTTAGACCTACCATTCCAGGGATCATCCGTGTGAATCTCCACTGGACACGCTCCAGTGCCAGTATGTCCTTCCTGAGGTGTGGGGACCAAAACTGGACACAGTATTCCAAATGGGGCCTAACCAGAGCTTTATAAAGTCTTATAATTACCTTGTGGTAGGAAAGTGTGATACTGAGTTTGTGCAGTATAATCTGTTCTGATACAATGCAATAGTTCCATTCCCGTGCAATTCCGCCACAAGAAAATCGTGTAATAGCAGCACCATTTAAATCAATGGGATTGGAATCGCATTATAGCCAATACAATGTAAGGAAAGTTTGCGTTCTACAAATAATGGACTAAATTCTTCAAATGCATTATAGCCAATTCGCGTTGAAGAAACATGCATTATAGCAGAATTCACTGTATTGGAACACTGTCATTGATGCATTATGCTGTGCTGAGCTATACTATTCCACATGCTTTCTTTGAGATACTTATTATCAGTTCACATTTTTGAATATTTCTTTTTGATTGCCTCTCAAGGATTCAGACCATAACCAAGTTGTTTACTTTCTGTTTGCTGAGTCACTTGGTTAAGGCCCATCAAGTCTGCAATGACCTGACGCTGCCACAAGCATTGTTTTTTATATACTGGGTCAGCACGCCTGATGTATAAATTTTCCTTCACCCAATCTACGCATCAATATGCAGCAAATATTGCATTAGCATTAAGTAAAAGCATATCTAATAGAACATATTAATGGTATTGATTTTTCATGGTGAAGTTCTTCTAATTTGGCTCCACTTCTTTATTTTAAAATGGTAACTCACAAAACCTGGCTGGAAGGGAACATTGTTTATTGTGGAACACTGAAATAGTGGCACTACTTATGGCATGCATAGGCTAGTCGGAGACTTGGACCAACAGTTCTGCAAACCCATCCCAGAGTCAGCTTTATTTTATTTTATATTTTTTGGGTTTTTAATGTCCAGGTGCGTTATCACACACAACTGGACATTGTTTCTCCCCATCACCAAATCACCCATGGTACTGCTCTCCCCATTAACCACTACATATAAACCATCCAGGCTTCCAACTGACACTTTTTATGCAAAGCCCATTAAGAGCAATGCTAACCATAAAAACATGGTTAGGGGCTAAATCAAATGGAGTCAGAAAGGACGATAAAGCACTGCCATGCACACGTCTCTGTAAAGGCATTGAGAGTTTTGGTGGACATTGCGTGCTTCGTCTTCAAGGATACCCAGGCAGAAACGTAACTGTGTAAGAGGGACATATGACCCTTCCATAGCCTGCTGCCTGGATCTGTTTACAGTCAGCCTGGCCAGGCCCAGGAACAGACCCACAAGAAGGTCCTCTAACCTGCCCGGGTGCACCATCTGGGAGGAGGCTCGACATAAAGGTATCACTGCAGGGTCCAAAGATGAAAAGTCGCCACATGGGTGCGGAGGCATACCAGCGACTGACTGCCCATTACAAGGGAACCCGCATTTTCTGGGCTTTTGTGACAGATCCAGAGGGAGGGGATCAAAGGCACTAGCCGGTACCAGAGTTGGTTAATGACTGGCAGTCAGCTCCTGTAAGCCAGCACTTGGAGCAGTCCTGTCCAGACGCCTAGGTGAGCCAAGACCTCAGCCCCCAGCTCCTGTCAATTCTCCATTTCTGAGGTGGGTAGTGCTCCTGTTAAACCCCTGTAATCCTTTTGACAAGGTATCCACCCGCCATGGACCAAACAGGATTCTGGAATATTTGGTCCAGTTGATCCCGACAGAGGTACACGGCCTGGTGCACATGCCTCGTCCCCAGGTCAGCTAGGTCAGTGAACATGAGGAGCACATTGTTGATGTCGACTGAAAGAACCAGCCCAGTGCCCAGCCCATGCAAGAGCACAGGAAAGGCTCCACACATGGGGAGTAAAGCTGGCCAGACAAAGGGCAGTCCTGAGAAACTCTTTTCCCAAAGTGAAGGGGCACCCTCTATGACCCACTCACTTTAATCAGCTGCTCCACAGAGGCATACTGAATTCGGATCTGGGTGGTGAACTGTGCCCAGAACCCAAATGATCACAGAATCCTGAGCAGATAATCATAATTGACCCTGATCAAGGGATAGGAAGGTGCTCGACAAACCAGGCCTCTGGGAAAAGTGGATCAAATACTGACCAGATGAATGGTGGTGTGGATCCTCCAGCCCAGGCCAGTGTAGGATTGGTCAGAATGGATCATGTGGTTCAGCATGAATCCTAGCTAAGATGACAACACCTGGTGAAAATCTGGCAATTGTGCTGAGGAGAGGGAACAGATGCCAGTTTTTAAGTTAATCAAGGTCCCCCTTCTTTGGCAGGAGGATGATGACTGCTCTGTAGCAAGAAAGGGGCAGCTCTTTGACAGCAAATCATTCCTCCAGGACTCACACACAGTCGTTCCCCAGGACATCCCAAGATGCCTTGAAAAACTCCACAGTCAGCCCATCCAACCCTGGGTTATTGTCCCTTGAGGGCAGGGTGAGGGTGCCAGTCAGCTTCTCGAAAGTGATAGGAGTGTCAAGTATCCTGGTGTCCCCTAGGCTGATGTGCTGTAGGTCCTCCCATGGAACTCTGCGAGTATCCCCGCTGGGATCTGGAGAGAACAGAGCCATGTAATAGGCTGAGGTCTGCGCCCTGATGCCGTCCAGATCTGAGATGTGGGATCCTCGTCAGCCAGTAGCACAAGGAGCTGCTGATGGATCCCCCACCTTCTTTGCAGCAAGTAGAAGGGGAAGCCACATTCCAGGTTCTTGGCAAACTGATCCGTACAGTCGATTGATTCTGAAGGCTCTGATCCTAGGCCTCACAAATGTAAAGGTGATGCAGTCAAGTTTGAGATTTCACCAAACATCGACCAGTGCGGAGGACTTGACCAAGTCCCTCCACCTCCTCTTCAATGCTATACTAGCCTGAAAACTGCTATGGTACCATTCTTCAAAAGTGCAGTTAAAATCCAATCATCCGCCAAGGATAGTGCATTAGCCTTCATTGATGTAGGCAAGGTGAATAGACACTTCTTCAAAGAAGAATGTTTGCTTTGGTCTGACCAGAGGACTGTACACATTCAAAAAATGAAGGACCTCAGCCCCTAGTCAGACTGACAGGTGAAGCAAACAGCCTGTCACTGGCTCCTTGATTACCCTGCACGATCTCCAGCTGAAAATGTCAAACCAATAAGATGGTCATTATGCCGGAATTAGAAGTGAGCTGGCCTAGATGGGCCCCTACCTGCCATTACAAGACGTAGATGGCTTCATCTTCTAGAGTGGTGTGGGTTTCCTGCAGGAAGCGTGATGCATACTTCCCATCCCAGAGCTGTGGCTCCCTGTTGCAGTTGATGTTGAGGTTAGTTTACGATTGTCTTCACATCGGCAGCACTGTGCATCTGTCACCATCACCCTTAGTGTGTGGAAGAAGGAAGAGCACACAGGGCCCAAAATAATACAGAGACAGCATGGCTTATATTGATTTATGTGGTGTATCTGGCCAGACCTAGTGCAGAATAATAGAGCCAATGCAAGCTCATCAGAGGCATGAGCTTCGTTGGGACCTTAAGTTTACAGAACTCAAAGGTCCCCTTGGACAACCATGGCAGGGGGTGGAATTACAAGGTATGGCCAACTTGGGCCAAAGAGGGAGATTGTAAGGAGAGATTAATGAATGGGGATAATAGGATATTTGGTACAACAGTCAAAGTGTAAAATTTGAGAAAAAATTATTATGTGACAAAGAGTCATATGAAGTCTTTGTACATACTGGGAGGAGGCAGCCCCAATTTCAGCAGCTCCACCCACCCACCCACACCTCCTCTGAAAACAGTATAGGCAGATGCAGCTGGGAAAAGGAGAGAGGATCACTACATTGGGAAATGGCCTGACCTGTGATGCTTACCTCAAGGAAGAAAATCCAGGAAATGGACAACATGCAGTCTTGTCGCTGATAAATGACAGCAACATTCAGACTATACAAGTCCCTGTCACTGACCATATCCAGTAAGAAAGAATCTAACCAGCTCCCAATCAAAAGTATTATTACCATTACTGAATCAATGTGGGTTCAGTTCTGAATTAACGTGATAGTTCCATTGTCATCTATCTCACGTTATAAGAAAATTGCGGTATAGCTGTGCCATTTAAACTAGCAGGGCTGGAACTGCATTATAGCCAATGCAGCTAAGGAAAGTTTGCATACTGCAAATAAATTCTTCAATCGCATTAAAGCCAATTCGCATTGAAGAAACACACTTCATATCTGAACCAACTGTACCAGAAACTGAACTGAACAGAAATACTAGTGCGAGTGTGAAGTCTTTGGCAAGTAATTTGCTTCCTGATTCTTCAAAAGGTTGTCCATACAGCCCAAGTCAGCTGCATCATAGAATACTTTCCAGTAGCTTTGATGTTTTGCAGATCCAACACCACCCAAAAGTCTGGACATATCTAAGATGAAGCAACCTATTTCATTGAGAACTCTTCCACCAGCTGCACATTATGGCTGCAGCATATACAATTTGTAAATTGCACCAGCAGCAACTTGTCAAGGTTCCTTCAACAGCACTTTCTAAATCCACAATCTCTACCACCTTGAAGAGCAAAGGTTTGCATATGCTCCACTGTAAGTTTCCTTCCAATTCATATATATTCCGAGTCCTTCACTGTGGATGAGTCAAAATCCTGGAACTTCCTTCCCAAGAGCACTTTAGCTGTGTATTCCATGAACTGCAGTAGTTCAAGACTTGGCATTTTCTTTTCCAGGGCAATTAGGAACGGCTCGTGCTAGCCTTGTGAATCTACATCCCATGAATTAATAAAAACAAAATGTATTTATTGGAAAAAGGGACCATGAATTGATGATCTTTGAATTTTTTTATAACCAGACATAAATTGGAGGTATATCTGAAATGTCACATGACTATAACAGCTTAATTAAGCCACTAATGAGGTTTGCAAACTAATTCTGTGTTAAAATTACTCTTCTAGAATTCCCTATGCCTGATTGATTCTTTAAAATGTCTCACTGATTTAAGAATAAATGAAGTGACTATGTGTAAACGTATATAACTTTGACACATACCATTCATTGAACATCTGGAAAATGCACAAGCCATGTGGTTGAATCTGTCCTCCAAATCCTAGTCCTTCTAGTGATATCTGAAGTTATCTTCACAATATGAGCCAACCGAAAATTAAAATCTAAACATTTTTCTTCTGTTATTGGGAATTAATCCTTTAGTGAAAATGGACTTGAAGCCAGAAAGGTTCATTGTATGAAGACTGAATCCTTGACACAATTAATTGCTGAAAATAACTATCATGAAAATAAACTTTGTGGAATTGAGAAAGACTAATGAATATTCCATTGGTACACATCAGCTTGGTTTAAGAATCACTTTATTGTAGACAAAAATACAATGCATAAAAGCTTTCCATGTAATGGGTAATAATTTAGAAATACATTCAGCTCTGCATTAGAAAGTACCGCAAGATGGAAAAGTTTAAAATTTCATAAAACAGTGGCTGTTTCAAAAAGCATCTGCAATAAATCCATTAGCGAACAAAATGAAAGCAATTAATTTAGTAATAAACATTGATTTACAGTCAGTTCACTCAATATTAAACATTCCATGTTTTACATTCAGTCTGCATTACCTTGCCATATCTCAATGAATTGAATCCCAAGTGCATTTTTCTCTTCACTGTACTTGGGAAAAGCTCAGGTCCTAGGTATGAGGAAGATGAAAATGATGGGAAAACATATTGCATCCTGTAATGTATATAGCTTCAAGATTTTCTGGAGAATCCAATTAGTTGCAACCAGATCTACATCTGCAACTAATGTAGATACAGTGTCACCATCAGAAGAACATAAAATGTGCATTTGCCCATAATGCCTAAAAATGAGAATTATCCCTCCTCAAATAGAATGATCTTTGGGCTTTGTGGTATCTAATTACTGCTGTCCAAAATCCTGCAGCAGCATTCTGGTTATAACAAAGGCACTCCCGCCACCCATCCTCATTCCCAACAAAAACTAATATTCAAAACATGGCCAAAACATTGACCCTAGAACCTTTTCTGTTAATGCAGTACATTTCAGGTACACTGTATCTATTTAACATTGGCATGGGGTTAGAGAGCATCATTGGCCTCATATGTTTAGCAGCAGAAGCAAACTTTCTGGTTGGACGTAGAATTGGGCCAACATCCTGTACCCATTGCCCATGTTGACAGTTAAGAGACTCAAACCCATCCAGACACAGAATGCTATATTTAAGTGTTTCAGCCTTTTGGAATCAAGGTTGAGATACCACTTCTGAAGTTGTTCCAAACTAGCTAACTTATTCATTCTAGCTTCAAATAATGTGTTTAAATAGCAATTATAATGAAATATTTGACTGAAAACCAGCAGTAATGTAGGCACTTTAGTAAAGAAGGTACAGTAGCACCTCGACATACAAACGACCCAGTTCACGAACAAACCGGTTTACAAACAGGATTGTACATAAAACTTTGCTTCAACGTACATACGAAATTCAAGGTACGAACGAAGTTACGAACACAAAAAGCCCATGTGCGACCATGTGGTTTCATTGTTCTGCTTTGCTACACGCTTGTTGAACGCAAAAGCCCTCGGGCCCCGTGTGATCTCATTCAGTTCGTCTTTGGTGCATGCACTGTGTTGCTACGTCCAAGCATTCTTACGCTATCCGAACAATGGGAAAAATTGATTCAGTTTGCAAACGTTTTGATTCACAAACCCGGCCCTGGAACGGATTAAGTTCATAAGTCGAGGCGCTACTGTACTTGCTTTTACACATGGTATTTCATTACTTCAGAATCTCCAAAGTGTTTTATAGTCAATGCAGTACTTAGCTACTTTAACAGTAGGAAACATTGCACCCAATTTATATACAGAAAGACTGCACAAATAATACATGATCTTGTAGAAAAATCAGCTGCAAATGTTCAGAAATCCAACAGAAGTAAAGATTTTGATTATATCTGGTGAATTCCACTGATAGAAGTGATTAATTAAACTAAGGGTGATATTAATTCCTCTTTATAAAATACACATTAGTCCTCACTGAAGGACATCTGAGATAAGGGGGCACGATCATAAAATTAACAGTAGATCATCAACACTGAAATTAGGGAATAACCTTCTAGTGATATTGTGGAAATTTTCGACAACTAGGAATACTGGGTCAATAGAATTACTTAAAACTAAGAAGGGCATATTTCCTTCAGTCAATGTATCAAGAAATACAATGCTCAAAGGCAGGTAAAAGAATTGAGGTAAAGGCATCAGACAGCAGCTTAACTGATTTTTGTGGATAATGTAATCCACATAATTGTGGCCTAGAATTCGCTAGGAAAATAAGTGAGCTTTTGTTGAGAACATTGCTGCCATATTTACACTAACAACAGTGTCTAGTGAGGCAAAGACAATGACAAAGATAACAAATTACAAGAGTTCACAAATCACTATACAATTTGAACCATTCCACCATCAATGCCCCCAAAACAAGCACTCAAAACCCCATGTGAGTTTCGTGAAAATGCTCAACTGAGCTGCTGAGAGAAATTACAAGCCACACGACACCAGTCCAACAGTTCTACTTGAAATCACAAGCTTTCAGAGAGATGCTCCTTCTTCAGGTGAAGTGGACAGAAGTGCACAGGATCAAAATGTACATGCAGAGAGATTTGCCATATCTCTCCACCTATGTATTCTATGCCTGGGAGTTTCCCTCCATTTCACCTGATGATTAAGCAGCACTTGAAAAGCTTGTGATTTCAAATAAACCTGTTGGACTACAATCTGGTGTTGTGTGACTTCTGACTTTATTCACTCCAGTTCAACATCAGCACTTGCACATCAGAAATAAATTACATTCGCTAGAAATCTAGTACTTGTACTTAAAGACATAAAGGCTGTTGTAATGACAAGATTTTTAACCATTCATCACTACTCAATGCCTTAGGCCCAGAATTACAACTTTCATTCTCACAGTAACAAATTGTTCCTGGAACTTTTTGTAGTGATTGTAAGGCAGTCAACCAGATACTTCATAGAATATGAGTTCTCTGATTGGGGCTGTTAATCTAGTTCAATCAAGGAACCCTGTCTGACAGATATAAACAGGAGTGTCAGACATCCTGTTCACTTTGAGAGCTGGCTTTGAGCGAGCTGAGTCAGTGTCAAGGACTTTCCATATGTAAATAAAGGGTGACCTGCCTCTGTGCAGTTATTTCATTTTTAAAACTTCAAACTATGCTTTTTTTGTCTCCTTATTTTCTCTCAATCGAACATTTATTTTATTTGTTATTACTCTTCTTGAAACTAATTTGAAACTAATTCATCCTATAATCTCTCTTACAAATTTCCTGCTTCGCTCTTAAAACATTGAATAGTGCAGCACAGAAACAGGCCCTTTGGCCCACCAGGTCTGTGCCAATTATGATGAGGGCCATGGATAGGGTGGATAGTTGCTTTCCCAGAGTGTAAATGTCAAATAATAAGGCATAGGTCTAAGATAAGAGGGGATAAGTTTAAAGGGGATGTGCAAGGAAAGGTTTTCTTTTACACAGAAGCTAGTAGGTACATGGAATGTGCTGCCAGGGAGGTGGTAGAAACAGATACAATAGCAAAGTTTAAGAGACGTTTAGACAGACACATGAACAAAATGCCCTCAATGCCAATGGACACTTATATTGTCTAATAATGTTTTGTTTGGGGTCTTTGGAAATCCAGATATTTTTACATCTACTGGTTCATCTATCTACTCTATAAGTTATATCTTCAAAGAGAAATTTGTCATTCTGATATCCCTTTAGGAAACCTATGCTGTTTAATGGTTGTATGCTTTACTCCATGCATTGATAAAGACTTTCTTAAGAATAGTTTCCAGCATTTCCCAATATCTGATGATAGGCTAGCTGGCTAGTTTCCTGCTTGAATTTTCTCCTTTTTTATAACAGTGATAATGTATTTGCCATCCATCTAATGGATGATACCTGGATAGAAGGTGTTTTGGGAAAATGCTGGAGACGGTCTCTCTTAGAACCCTCAAATACTATTAGGTCGGGATATATGTTGAGTTTCATTTCCTTAAGTTTTTCAACGGTCTGGATTATAGGGAGAGGTTGGACAAGTTGGGACTGTTTTCTTTAGGGTGTAGGATACTGAGCAGGGTGGGGTCTCTTATAGAAGTGTATAACATCATGACAGGCATGGATAGGTTGAATGCACTCAGTCTTTTTCCCAGGGTTGAGGAATCAAGGACTAGAGAGCATCAGTCTAAGGATACAGGGGGAAGAATCAAAGGGAACCTGAGGGGCAACGTTTTCACACAGAGGGTGGTACACGTAAGGAATAAGCTGTCAGCAAGAAGTGGTTGAGGCGGGTACATTGTCAACATTTAAAAGACATTTGGACAAATACATGGATAGGAAAGATTTAGAAGGATATGGGCCAAGTGCAGCGAAATGAGGTGAGCGTTGATGGACAGTTTGTTCAGCATGGACCAGTTTGGACCAAAGGGCCCATCTCTGTGTGGAAGGACTGTATGACTCTATGACCATTTTACTGATTTTTTTATTCATTCTTAAGTTGTGGGCATTGTTGGCTGAACCGGCATTTACTGCCAATTCCTAATTGCTCTGGAGAAGGTAGTGATACCTTTTTGAGCTGTTGCAGTCCTTAGGAACAAGATTAGAGTGGTGCTGGAAATGCACAGCAGGTCAGGCAGCATCCAAGGAGCAGGAAAATCGACATTTTGGGCAGGAGCCCTTCATCAGAAATACTGATGTTTCCTGATTAAGGGCTCCTGCCCGAAAAGTCAATTTTCCTGCTCCTCGGATGCTGCCTGACTTGCTGTGCTTCTCCAGCATCACGTTAATTTTGACTCTGATCTCCAGCATCTGCAGTCCTCACTTTCGCCTAGTCCTTAGGAACACCAACATTACTGTTAGGAAGAGAATTCCAGGACTTTGACTCAGCAACAGCAAAGGAACAATGTCATAGAGTCATAAAGATGAACAGCAGGAAACAGACCCTTCAGTCCAACTTGTCCATGCCGACCAGATATCCCAATCCAATCTAATCCCACCTGCCAGCACCCGGCCCATATCCCTCTTTCCTATTCATATACACATCCAGATGCCTTTTAAATGTTGCAATTGTACCAGACTTCACCACTTCCTCTGGCAACTCATTCCATACACGTACCACCCTCTGCGTGAAAAAGTTGCCCTTTAGGTCTCTTTTATATCTTTCCCCTCTCATCCTAAACCTATGCCCTCTAGTTCTGGACTCCTCCACCCAGGGAAAAGACTTTGTCTATTTATCCTAACCATGCCCCTAATGATTTTATAAAACTCAATAAGGTCACCCCTCAGCCTCCGACGCTCCAGGGAAAACAGTCTCAGCCTATTCAACCTCTCCAGATGGCTCAAATCCTCCAACCCTGGCAATATCCTTGCTAATCTTTTCTGAACCCTTTCAAGTTTCATAGCATCTTTCTGATAGGATGGAGACCAAAATTGTACACAATATTCCAACCGTTACCTAACCAATATCCTGTACCGCTCTGCCCTTATCAATCCTCTTTGTTACTTCTTCAAAAAGCTCAGTCAAGTTTGTGAGACATGATTTCCCACACACAAAGCCATGTTGACTATCTCTAATCAGTCCTTGCCTTTCCAAATACATGGACATCCTGTCCCTCAGGATTCCCTCCAACAACTTGCCCACCACCGTCTTCAGGGTCACTGGTGTATAGTTCCCTGGCTTGTCCTTACCACCTTTCTCAAACAGTGGCATCACATTAGCTAACCTCCAGTTTTCCAGCACCTCACCTGTGACTATCGATGATACAAACATCTCAGCAAGAGGTCCAGCAATTACTTTCCTAGCTTGATATAGTTACAAGTCAGGATGGTTTTCAGCTTGGAGGGAACTACGTACTTAAAATGCTTCTCAAAACCCTTACAGCAGTTTTTAAGTTCCAAGCTAGTTTACTCTCATTTTCTATTTTTATTTCCTTTTTAATCATTTTTTTGCTGGTTCTTTATCAGCTTCAAAAATACTCCTAATCCTTAGACTTGCTATTAATCTTTGCAGTATTAGAATGTTGTAACAATCCCAAATATGATGACTAACATATCCTGATAATCACAGGTTGGTTTAAATTATTCATTGCTTTACAAAGAATCTTTAGTGTGTCATTTTGTGGTTATGTTTCATGGCTTCTGAAAAGTACATTTTGCAGCAATTTCTCTGCTGATTGGATTTCCCCACATTACTGAGAAGGCACATACATTCAAGCAATTCATCATTTCATTCTAAGCGCCCAGCTTAATTAGCAAAGCAGATAACCAGATCACCAGGAAGGTAGGTTTCATTCACTTCACAAAAACTGTAACTTACAACAGCCTTATAAAAGACTTTGGTCTACTTTGGCCTGTTGGCAGCATAAATTTACGAGGGAGGAGATAACTGGGGCTTAATTTCAGCATTTCTGCAATGGATTGATTTGTCATCCAGCAACTTCTTTCATGTATAAACCATCAAACATATTTTGAATGACATTTCTGAATTTTATAAGAGTTTTGAAACATTTTAATGGTTTTACAACAAGTCTGTAAGTTAAATCAATTATTGACTTGTTGCTACATTCTGTTCACTTTTACTCATTTATTTTATCCTGAGATATGGCCTGGGAGATTCGGAAAGGATATTTGGTAGACCACAGCAAGAAACATTCAAGGAATGTGAAGATTCTGACAAATATATCGCCAGGTTATTGGTATACTTTTATTCTTCAGTTTCCCATCTGGCAGTCAATCAAAGCATTAGGATAGCCAACCAACCAATGAACATAGCAATGGCATGAAATCGGAGGCTGGGATTTTTAGGGAAGGTAACAATTAGGTATGGACCCTTCCTATCTCCAAGTTATCAATAATTCCCTCAATTCAGGTACTATCCCACCATCCAACCCACACCTCCAGCCCCATCCTCAAATCTGTCATTCATCTGCCCACCCTTTCATTTTTGCAAATTAATACCTGAACTCTAACCTGCCTTAATTCTCCAAGGTCCACAAACATACTGTTCTCATTAATTTTAAAAATTATTTATTGGAATTGAGGGTTTCTCTGGTAAGAGCAGCATTTGTTGACCATTTCTTTCAATAAAGTGCCTACATTGGAATTCACAACAATCAATTATAGTTTCATGGCACTGTTAGTGAAGCTAGCTTTCAATTAGTAAAATGAATTTGAATTCCACCAGGTTCCCAGGGCATTAGCCTAGACCTCTGCATAACCAATCCAGCAACATTAAGACTATAAGACCATGAGACACAGGAGCAGAAATTCAGCCATTCGGCCCATTAGCACTGCTCGCCATTCAATCATGGCTGATAGGCTTTTCAATCCCATTTTCCCACTTTCTCCCTGTTACCTTTGATACCCTTGGCAATCAAGAACTTATCAACCACTGTTTTAAATATACTCAATGACCTGGCCTCCACAACCTTCTGTGGCAATGAATTCCACAGATTCACCACACTGGCTGAAGAGATTTCTCCTTCTCTCCATTCTAAACAGTCATGCCTTTACTCTAAGGCTGTGCCCTTGGGTCCTCATCTCTCCTGCCAATGAAAAAATCCTCCCTATTTCCACTCTGTCCAGGATGTTCAGTTGCCTGAAAGTTTCAATTTGATCCCCTCATCCTTGTAAACTCCGTTGAGTATTGTCCCATAGTACTCAAACATTCCTCGTATTTTCCTGTGAATTTTCTCATGAACCTCCTCTGGACTGGCTCCAAGATCAATATATCCTTCCTGAGGTATGGGCCCCAAAATTGCTCACAATACTCTAAATGTGGTTTGACAAGAGCTTTTAAAGCCTCAGAAGTACATCCCTGCATTTATATTCTAATCCTCTCAAAATAAATGCCATCATTGTGTTTGCTTTCCTAACTACCAACTCAACCCGCAAGTTTACCTTAAGAGAAACCTAAACTAGGACTCTTAAGTCCCTTTGCATTTCAGATTTATGAATTTTCTTTCCATTTAGAAAATAGTTTATGCCTCTACTCTTCCTACTAAAGTGCATGACCTCACCCTTTCCCAGGTTGTACTCCATTTGCCACTTCTTTGCCCACTCTCCTCACCTGTCTGAGTCTTTCTGCAGCCTCCCCACCTCCTCAATACTACCTGTCCCTCCACCTATTTTTGTATCATCTGCAAACTGAGCCAGAGTACCCTCAGTTCCTCCATCCACATCATTAATGTATAAAGCAAAACGTTGTGGTCCTAACACTGACCCTTGTGGAACACTACTCGTCACCAGCTTCCATCCTGAGAAGGACCCTTTTATCCCCACACTCTGCTTTCTGCCAAACAGCCAACCTTCTATCCATGCTAGTATCTTGCCTCTAATACCATGGGCCCTTACCTTAATCAGAGCCTCCTTGCAGCACCTTGTCAAAGACCTTCTTGAAGCCCAGATAGATAACATCCATTGGCTCTCCATGATCTAACCTGCTTATTACCTCCTCAAAGAATTCTAACAGATTTATCAGGCATAACCTCTCCTTGATGCATTTCCAAGTATTCAGAGATCACTCCAAGATCTTACCAACGACTGAGTTCAGGCTAATTGGCCTATAATTTCCCTTCTTTTTCCTTACTCCCTTCTTAAATGGAAGGTTACATTAGTGATTTTCCAGTCCTCTGGGACCCTCCGTGACTCCAGTGATTCTTGAAATGTCACTACTACAGCCTCCACTATCTCTTCAGTTGGATCCTTCAGAACTCTGGGGTGTAGTCCATCTGGTCCAGGTGATTTGTCCACTTTCAGACCTTTCAGTTTTTCTAGCACCTTCTCCTTGGTGACGGCCACAATATTCATCTCTGCCCCCTCCCCCCCCCCACCACCACCACCACCACCAATTCGCTTGAAGTTTTGGGATATTACTCATGTCTTCCACTGTGAAGACTGATACAAAGTACTTATTCATTTCCTCAATCAGTTCTGTGTTCCCAATTACTACTTCTCCAGCATCATTATTCAATGGCCCAACGTCCACTTTTGCCACTCCTTTCTCCTTTGTATATCTAAAGAAATGCTTACAATCTTTCTTTAATATTACTGGCTAGCTTACCCTCATATTTAATCTTCTCCCTTCCTATTTCTTTCTTCATTGTCTTCTGTTGGTCTTTGTAGGCTTCCCAATCCTCTGGCTTCTGACTACCCTTCACCATGTTATATGCTCTCTCTATTGCTTTTATGCTGTCCCTGACATCCCTGGTCAGCCATGGTTGCCTCATTCTCCGATTATTGTGCTTCTGTTTCCTCGGGATGAATCTCTGCTGTGTCTCCTGAATTACTCCCAGAAACTCCTGCCATTGCTGTTCCACTGTCTTTCCTGCTAGGCTCCTCTCCCAGTCAATTCTACCCAGCAACTCCCTCATGCCTTTATTCAACTGTAATACCATTATGTCAGATTCCACCCTCTCCCTCTCATGTTGCAAAGTAAATTATATTATGTTATTTATGGTCACTGCCTCCTAAAGGTTCATTTATTTTAAGCTGCCTCAAGCCTGCCTCATTGCACAACACTAAATCCAGAATTACCTGTCCTCTAGTGGGCACCACAATAAGCCATCGCATAGACATTCCATGAATTCCTTTTCTTGTGATCCACTACCAACTTGATTTTCCCAATACACCTGCTTATTGAAATCCCCATGATCACTGTAATCTTGCCTTTCTTACACGCTATTTCTACCTCTTAGTGCACTTTATGCCCTAAATCTTGACTACTGTTTAGAGGACTGTACATAATTCCCATATTGGTCTTTTTTACCTTTGTGGTTCCTCAACATAGATTTAAAATTATCTGGCCTTACTTCATTTGTTGTTATTGATTTAACTTCATTTCTAACTAACAAGGCAATTCCCAGCCCCTCTGCCTGCCTGCCTATCTTTTCAATAGGATGTATATCCTTGGATATTTAGTTCCTGATCTGCTTGCAGCCACATCTCCGTGATGCCGACCACATCATACATTCCAATTTCAATCTGTGCCACAAGCTCATTTATCTTAATTTGTACAGTGCATGCATTCAAATACAACACCATCAGTTCTGTACTGACCATCCCTCTTCTCATTGTCATTCGTTTATCCAGTGTATTTACTGTTTGATTCATAACCCTTTCCAGACACTCTGTCCTATTTCATGTGCTGGAGAGTTTAATAACCTCTCCTCAGTTCTCCTTTCTTTTCATTTTGTTCATATTTTTTCATGCAGTTGGATCCACCCCGACAGGTGCTGCTTTGTTTCCAATTGGTTATTATGCTATATAGAATTTTGCCCTTCCCTTGTCTCCCATCCCACCTCCCGCCCCCTACTTTCTAGTTAAAAGTCCTGTTGACCACTCTGTTTACCCTTTTCGCTAGAACTCTGGTCCCAGTTCAGTTCACATGGATTCCGTCCTACCAGTACAGATCCCTCCTGTTCCAAAACTGATGCTAGTGCCCCATGAAAAGAAATCTCTTTTCATCACCACTCTTTTAGCTATGTGTTTACTTCCCTTATCCTCACATCCCTCTGCCAATTTGCACATGGCTTGGGCAGTAATTCAGAAACTATAATCCTTGAAGACCTGTAATTTAATTCCTAGTTCCTAATAATCCTTAAACAGGTGATTGTCACTACTCTAATTTGCTCAGACCCAGTTTGATTAGAACTTCATTATTGAGTCTCGTCAATCAGCACCAAAATAGCTCTTACCAATTTCACAAATGTTAACTGACTGTAACAGTGTTAAATTATCCCTCCTTCTTAATCTATCTGTAGTTTTCAGAATGCTTTGCCACCACATCATTCTCTTTCAATACCTTTCCATAGTCATTCACGTGGATAGACTGCACTTGCCTGGTGCCACTTTTACCAATCTAGTGGCTGTATATCACTTGTTTTGGCATTTCTTTCTGCTTTCATACCATAAATTCTGCTATCTCATAAGAATCTATCCTTGGCCCTCTCCTATTTTATATTTCCATGCCATATTGGCAACATCACCCAATAACACTTTCTACATGTATACTGGTAACAAACAGTTTCACCTCAACATCACCTTGATCCCACCCCTCCTGAGTTGTCAGATTGGTTCTCTAACATTCAATTATACATAAAGTTCCCTCGATTAAATATTGAAATACAGGTGGCACTATCTTTAGTCTGCACTACAAATGTCTTTGTTCCCTTGGCACTGACTCCATTAATCTCTTTCACAACTATCTGAGACTGAACCAGACAGTTTTCCACTTTGGCAACCTATTTGCCCTTTTGAGAGAATCTGACCACCATGAGCAGGTATTGGAGCCATTGACATATTATGTCAGGAATCCATTAGCATATCCTTTTTGATTTGACTGAGGCACGTTGACAATTACTGCAAGTATTCTGGCTTTGTGTGTGTTAAACAGCATGGCAAAACAGCAGTAATATTAATCTTGTATCACTGGTTGAAGGAGTAAAGTGCAAAAAGGAAAGCAGAGATATTATAAGCTCTCAGGTAGGCTCAGAGTGAGGGAGCACTTTGACAACAGAGAAAGAACCTGGTGATGCATCCTGATACAGTCCATGAACTCGGTTACTAGTGAAGCACTTTCAGCTGCTGATGCACGAGGACACCAAGGTCTTGTTGAACATACCCCTCTCTCAATTTACAACCATTCAAATAATAATCTACCTGCCTATTTTTGTTATGAAGGTGGATAAGCTTGTATTTATCCACATTGTATTGCATCTGCCATGCACTTAGCCACTCACTCAGCCTGATCAAATCGCACAGCAACATGTCTGCATCCTTTTCACAGTTCACATTTCTACACAGATTTGTGTCTTCCATAAATTGACATAGTGTATTTAGTTTCCTCATCTGAATCACTGGCATTTTTTGTCACTAGCTGGAGTCCTAGTACTGATCCCTGTAATACCCCACTAGTCATGCCTGACATTCAAACAAAGGCCCATTTATTCCTACTCTTTGTTTCCTGTCTGTTAACCGATTTTCTAGCCATCTCAATACACTACCGACAATCTGATGGACTTTAATTTTACACATTCATCTCTTTTAAGGGACTTTTCTAAAAGCTTCTGAAATTCCAAATAGACCACATTCACCGTCTCCCCCAAAATGACACTCTTAGTCACATCCTCAAAGAATATCAGTAGACTTGTTAAGCATGATTTCCCTTTTGTAAATCCATTCTGACTATGTGTAATTCTATTATGATTTCTAAGTGCTCTGGTATAAAATGGACTCCAGCAACTTGCCCACTCCAAACATCAGACTCACTAGTCCAAAATTCACTATTTTCTCTCTATCTCATGTCGGATTCCAATTTCCGTGGATGTGAATTGAGGACAATAATCCACTCTGGTTTCCTTGTCAACTTTTCTCAATATCTAGCTTTGTTTGGCGAGTTTGGTAAGAGAGGAGGCTGAATATCAACAAGGCAAATTGTGCCATCAGCGAAGTGTTTAACAAAGCTAATCCCCCTCAATTGGCAAGAATCTCACCAAACCACTTGTGAAAAGCAAGATGGTCCCAATGTCAAAACTGGTTAATATTCCACCCAAAGTGTCAAATTTTGTTTGTTGACATGTTAGTAAAGCTCTTTTTTTGATTGTGTTATTACATTTGGTCCTTATTTCAAGGGGAGGGAAGTTTTACTGAAACTATGTAAGGTGCTGGTGAGACCACATCTGGAATACAGTAGTGTGAGCAGTTTTGATCCCTTTATGGCAAGGTATTTCACTGGTGGCAATTCAAAGAAATTCACAAGGGTGATTCCTTGGCATTGGAGGGATTTCTAAAGAGATTCAGACTCTACTCACTGGAGTTTAGAAGAATGAGAGATGATCTCATTGAAACATATGGAATTCTTAAGCAGCTTGGCAGGGCAAATACTGAGAGGATGTTTCCCATCATGGTAGAGTGCACAGTGTCAGCATAAAGGGGGCCAAATTAAGACTGAGATGAGGAGGAATTTCTTCTCTCAGAGAGTTGACTTTTTCAAACACCTTGTCGCACAGACAGTGCGGACAATCCTTGTGCATATTTAAGGCTGTGGTAGATAAATTCTTTATCACTCAGGGAATCAAGGATTATGGGGAAAATGCAGGAAAGTGGGTATGAAGAAGGCTAGATCAGCAATGATCCTATTGAATGGTGGAACGGGCTGATCGGCCTACACCTGTTCCTATTTCTTAATGGTCTTATTAAAAGGTGATATATAAATACAAATGTTAAGTCTCATACTGCTAGAGAGTAAAGAAGCAAAGACACAGAGATGCAACATTTGAAGTCAAACAAAAATCAATAAACCCAAAGAGAGTAACAATACAGATGAACTTGCAGAGATTCCTTAAGATTTGCTGTTAACAATCAGTCAATAATTTACCAAGCAAGCTATCAAATAGATTCTGTTGCTCGGGCTCATTCCTTAGCTTTATTGGGCGGAATTGTATAGGGGCCTGAGCAACATGGTGAGAAATGGAGCAGAATCACACTAAGTCCAGGAAAGCCTGCCTCAATGTAGGAGCAATTCGCTGCATCTTCTACAGTCCAGACCCTAAGATGAGATTCTCGCTCGGGTGTAGTGAGTTACACATTAATGGGATTTATTGCTTGTTTACAACCTTATTAATTGGACATCACACCTCACTAATATGTTCTTTCTTCTGAGCAATTTGGACACCAAGAATTCTCAACATTGAAGTCAGAGCAGATACCTGGAAAACTTTAGCTTGGCACTTCTTGGAAGAACCTCTATCTTAGGCACAAGACACCAACACCCATGATCCATGGGCACAGGCCAAATGTTCCTCACGTCCATGGACACTGGCATCTGACATTTGCCAGACACTAAGAACCCTCATGATACAACTGTCATCATATTGGTGCAGCAAGAATATTGGGCATATGGGGCCACACACACAGCCCATGGATTAGACCAGGCTATATCTCTAGGTTGTTTGCTTACTTTCCTAGAGCTCATGCTTTTTGATCCAACCTGGATGTTCACAATATCCATGTCTTACCTTTCCATGCCTTGCCTCAGTCATAGGTACCAGGCTCACACTACTATTGCATTATTTTGTAGTTTATAGCAGATACAAAGCCAGGAAGCTTGTCATGGTAATCAGCAGTCATCAGTCAAGGAGATATTCTTCTGTCAGGGGGCCCCAGCACAGTTAGTCAAGGAAGCCTTGAATACCAGTCCAAGGATTTGAAAACAGTCATCCACCCACACAGTGTGGTTAGATTAGAACTCTTTTTTCATATAGGGTGGAAATCCAAATGTCAGGCAGCCCACCACCCATCTTGAATCTTTTCCCCTCTTTGTACTGTTTTCCTCCTGAAATAAGAGACAGGCAGGTATTATGGGAAATGAAAGTGAGCAAAAAGATATTATTTTTGGTGCCGATGTGGAGGCATCCCAAGTGAGTAAATAGGCACAGCTTAGAGTATGAAGGATTCGTGGTGTTAGAAATTTAGGTGGGTCACAGTGAGTCAATTAAGATGCAACAAAAGTGACAACGGTAGATCATGAGTCTTGCTGGGAAATGGGCGCAATAGTAGAGATGGAGTGAGTGTGAGGTATCAGAGAGAAGATGGTGGTGCTTTTGTTGGCAGGGTGGAGAAGGTGATGCCTTTCTCCCTACATTACTGGGTATTCTTCCACACAGCTCAGACCACACTGTCCAGAGTGGTAACCTCAGACCAGGCAGGCACAGTGTAGTGTCATTGCCTCTGCTCTCAATCCTGAGGGAAAGGACATCCCATATCTGCATTCACCTTGTTCACCAGAACCTACAGATACCTACCTGCAAAGTGGATGCCAATTTCCCCTCAATTGCTATGTCCAAGGTAAATGTCAGGAACTGTGCAGGGCAGCTCCAGACTGATAGTGCTCTTCCGGGTGTGCAACAACCTTTCAAAGAAGCATCGTGCCACAAATGTCAATTTTTTGATGGGTATCCAGTGAGCTGTTCAAGGAATGGCGAGTGGTGGAATGGAGCTATAACTGGGCTAACACTGCATCGTACTGGAAGGGTAGATAGTTAATAAGGTGAGATTGCTAAGATAGGTGAGAGATTGCATTGGGCCAGATAGCAAGAACTCCTCCACGAAGCTTGATGAAACTGATCTTTAGTGGAAAATATGCAAGATGCAGTCCATAATTTCCAAGTCTTCAGAAACAAACATGCATCTACTTCTCTTACATTGTAAACCATAACCACTTTGGCCTAATAGTCTCTAACTATATTATATACTTAAGACCACATTGAATATGCACCCCAGTTAGTTTCTTAGTAAATTGAGTACTTCTAAACCTTTCTAATATATATATAGTCGTGTTTATGGACCCAAAGAAACCCAATTTGAAGACGCTTCTCTGAACTTGATTTATGTATGATATACTTTTCCCACATGTTTCTATTAGATTTCGCAATGTTTGGGTGAATTCAACTGTACTGAGTTGTTAAAAATTGTGCAACTCACTGATGAACTACATGTTGCCTTCAGCACTCTTTTTAAATTTAATTACACATTTACTTCAGTCCATATCCAAAACAGCTCTGGCTTACGGTATTATATAATAACATCATAAATAGAGGAGGCCATTTGACCCCTCGAGTCCATTCTGTGAGAAACTGTGAGATTATGCACTTTGGTCAGAAAGAGAGGCATAGACTATTTTATAAATGGGGAAAGGCTTTGGAAATCTGAAGCACATACAAACTTAGGAATCCTAGTTCAGGATTATTTTAAGGTTAACATGCAGGTTCAGTTGGCAGTTAAGAAGCCAAATGCAACGTTAGCATTCATTCCAAGAGGGCTAGAACACAACAGCAGTAATGTACTACTGAGGCTGTATAAAGCGCTGATCAAACCGTATTTGGAATATTGTAGATGGTTATGGGCCTTGTACTAAAATGTACTGGCATAGAAGGGAGTCCAGAGTCGAAAGTGTGGCACTGGAAAAGCACAGCAGGTCAGGAAACATCCAAGGAGCAGGAGAATCAACGTTTCGGACATAAGCCCTTCATCAGGAACATTCATATTCAACATTCATAAGCTCCTGATGAAGGGCTTATGTCCGAAACGTTGATTCTCCTGCTCCTTGGATGTTTCCTGACCTGCTGTGCTTTTCCGGTGCCACACTTTCGACTCTGGACTCCCTTCTATGCCAGTACATCTTAGTACAAGGCCCATAACCATCTACAATATTCCAAATATGGTTTGATCAGCGCTTGATTCTCGTGCTCCTCTGATGCGGCCTGACCTGCTGTGCTTTTCCAGCACCAAACTCTCGACTCTGGTCTCCAGCATCTGCAGTCCTCACTTTCTCCTAGGAGCAAGTCCAGAAGAGGTTCAAAATAATGATCCCAAAATGAAGGGCTTGACCTATGAGAAGTGGATGAGAACTCTGGGTCTGTACTCAATGGAGTTTAAAAGACTGAGCAGGGAAGTCATTGAAACTTACACACTGATAGGGCTGGATAGATTGGACATGGAGAAGATGTTTCCCCTATAGGAGAGACAAGGACCCAGGTGCACAGTCTCAGAGTGAAGGGACAACCCTTTAGAACTGAACTTAGGAGTAATTTCTTCAGCCAGAAGGTGATGGATCTCTGGAACTAAATGCTGCAGAAGGCTGTGAAGGCCAAGTCATTCAGTGCATTTAGGACAGAGAGTGAAAGGTTCTTGATTCGTAAGACTGGGAGCACTCAACTCGCTAGGCCGAGATAGGATACATCTGAGATTGCTGAGAGAGGTATGCGATTATTATTCATTATTCATTCAAATTTGTCAACTCTTGCATCTTTGTAAATATGGATACCAACAGTATGTGGGTCTCAGTATATGTGCAGTAGCAACATCTCAACAATGAAGTTTCAGAAATTGGCAGTTGCAAGGTATCACAATGATAAATGGACACTCCCTACTCCTCCACTTTTAATTTGGAGAGTGTTTTCTTGATGCGAAGTGCTGTTAGTCGTGCAGCTGCATTGGCATTCCAACATTCCTGCATGATTTTACCCATCATCTGTAGTGCCTTTTAAAAAAAAACAAAATTCCACATTTGTTTGCTTTAATTTCTTGCATGCACCACGATTGTTGGTATTATAACATGCAATGCAATCACCAATAGCTCTAAACTTCAGTTTCAGTACAATCTTTTGGAGTATTGTTTACATTTCCTGAGTTTGGAGCACTAATATTTTTTGATTAAAATATAAAAAAGTATAATCAAGTAAATACAGATCTTATTCACCCTACAAAGTCAAGTCCCTACAGCATTTTATGACGAAAGCTGATATTCAGTACTCTCTTCAATAATTGTCAAATAAATATCCTTTTTGTTATCAAACCATCTCAAGATGAATTCCTAAGAATTCAGGAGAATTTTATGAAGCAAATGCCAAAGTTAACTGATGGCTATTGACTACATTTCCCAGGCTATCATGGATTGTTATCAATGTGTAATTGATTAAATGAACTGTGTACATTGCAAAAACTACTTTTTTCTTAAGAAACTTTAATAGCATCCAGCTTGAAAATTATATCTGGGCAATTTGTAGCCAATGCTATAGCCAACTGAGTAACTCATGATCAGCAATTCCTTCTGGGTTTGGGGCTAAGAATCTATCGTACAGGCTATAAACTAAAAGAAGATAGAGGGCTACATTTATAGAAATGACAGAAAGTGATCAAGAGATCTTCAATTTTCCTACTAATAAAATTGGATAGCAGCACTGTAAAAGGCAAAGGCTGTGAGTTGTACGTAGAACTCCTGAAATCCGTATGAGTAAAAGTTCTTTGAGTATGTTTCCAGCTCAGTGAGGAAGGAAAAGCAGAACAGGATTTAGTTTTTAGACAGTTTTTATTCATTCTTAGGAGGTGGACATTACTCATTTATTAGCCATACCTAAATGTCTAGAAGAAGGTAGAATTGAGATGTCTTTGCAAAGTCCTCGGGGTGTAGGGACATTAATGTGCTGTTAAGGGGGGTGTTCCAGCATTTTGATCGAGTGACAATGGAGGAACCTGATACAGTTCCTGTCAGGGTCGTGTGTAATTTTGGAGGAACTTGCAAGTGGTGAGGTGCCCGTGCATCTGCTGCTTTTGTTCTTCTAGAGAGGCTCTGGATTTGGAGGTGCTGCTAAAGCAGCCTTTGTGAGTTGCTGTCGTAGTCTTGGAGATAGTACACCATGCTACTACTTCAGACCGGCGCTGAAGGTACCAGAATGATACAGAGTGCTGTTGGATACACACTTATCCAGGCAAGTAGACAGTATTACATCACATTCTTGAATAGTGCCTTGTAAGTGGTGGATAGGTACTGGGAAGAAAGGAGGTGAGCACTCAGCATAGAATTCCTGGCCTCTTACCTGCCCTTGGAGCCCAGTACTTATATGGTTAACCCTGTTAAGTTCTGGTCAATGGTAACACTAGGATTTTGAATGTAGAGAATTCAAAGATGGTAATGCCATTGAACATCAAGAAGATACGGCTAGATTCTGTCTTTTTAGAGATCATCATTGGCTAATATTTATGGAGTGTGAATGTCACTTGTCACTAATTAGTTCAAGTGGGTTAAGGGTTATAGACAGCAGGCAGGAAAGTGGAGTTGAAGATGAGATGAGATTGTGTCAAATGGCGGAGCAAACTCAAGGAACTGAACAGTCCACACCTCTCCTAGATATTATGTTCTTATTGTTCAGGTCTTGCTGCACTTGGACAATGGTTACTTTAATATCTGAGGTGCTGAATATTGTGTAATCAACAGCAAACATCCCCACTTCTGACCTTATAATAGACCGAAAGTCACTGATGAAGCAGCTGAAGATGGTTGGGCTTAGCTCACTCCCCTGAAGAACTCCTACAGAGATGCCCGGGAGCTGAGATGACTAACCTCCAACAACCACAACCAATTTCCTATGCGAAGATAGTAAGGACTGCAGATGCTGCAAGTCAGAGTCAATAAAATATATAGCTAGAAAAACACAGCAGGTCAGACAGCATCGGAAGAGTAGGCAAGTTGACGTTTCGGGTCAGGACCCTTCATCAGCATTGGGGAGGGGGAAGGGAGCTCAGAAATAAATAGGGGTGGTGGGGCTGGGAGAAAGGTAGATGAGATGGTGATAGGTAGATGCAGACAGGGGTTTATTGTTATTGGTCAATAGGAGTGCTAGAGCAGAAGGTAAGATGGAAGATGGACAGGTATGTCAGGTCAAGGAGAAGGGGAGGAGATGGAGGGCTGAACATGGGATGAGACTGGGGTTGGGGAGATTTTGAAATTGATTGCCCCCAACCTCATCCCATGTCCAGTCCTCCCTCTCCTCCTTAACTTGATGTACCTGTCCATCTTCCTTCTAACCTATCCACTCCACCCTTCCCATTGACTAATTACAAGAACCTTCGAGGAGAAAGTAAGGACTGTAGAATCTGGAGATCAGAGCTGAAAATGTGTTGCTGGAAAAGCGCAGCAGGTCAGGCAGCATCCAAGGAACAGGAGAATTGACGTTTCAGGCATAAGCCCTTCTTCAGGAATGAAGAAGGGCTTATGCCCGAAACATCGATTCTCCTGTTCCTTGGATGCTGCCTGACCTGCTGCGCTTTTCCAGCAACACATTTTCAGCTAATTACAAGAACCCCCTATCTGCATCAACCTATCACCACCCCACCTACCTTTTCTCCAGCCCCACTCCCTCATTTATTTCTAAGCTCCCTTCCCCCTCCACAGTCTTGATGAAGGTTCCTAACCCAAAACATTGACTTGCCTGCTCCTCCGACATCATCTTCCTACATGCCAGGTGTGACTCCACCAGACAAGAGTTTGCCCCCGATTCATATTAGTTCCAATTTTGTTCATATTCCATGATGCCATAATCAGTCAATTGCTATCTTGATGTCAAGGGCAGTCACTCTCACCTTAGGTCTGGAGACCAGCTCATCCAGATATGTTCAGATCAAGGGTGTTATGAGGCCAGGAAATAAGTAGGCTTGGTGGAACCCAAAATGAGTGACAGTGAGCAGGTTATTGCTGAGCAAGTAATAAGGAAGATCAGTTAAGTGACAACATATTTTTGTGGGTTTGGAATCACATGTAGGCCAGACCAGGTAAGTTTTGCATTAATGAACCAGATGGGTTTTAATGTTCCATTGCTAATGGTGACATGGTCACCATGAAGCTAGTTTTTAAATCCAGATTTATACAAAATTCAAATTTCATCAACTGCCTTTGTCTTTGATAGCCCCTTGGGATTAAGGATAACTTTCTCTCATTCTGTTATTGCAGATCTTGAGGTGCCTAAACTGTGAGAAAGTGAGGACTGCAGATGCTGGAGATCAGAGCTGAAAAATGTGTTGCTGGAAAAGCACAGCAGGTCAGGCAGCATCCAAGGACCAGGAGAATCAATGTTTCGGGCATAAGCCCTTCTTCCTGAAGAAGGGTTTATGCCCGAAATGTTGATTCTCCTGCTCCTTGGATGCTGCCTGACCTGCTGCGCTTTTCTAGCAACACATTTTTCATGCCTAAACTGTCCAAAGCTGCATCTCCAAGCTCTCATGGGTGGGACAAATGGTGTTTGCTGAAGTGGATGGCTGAAATGCTCAGGTTTTTATATGGTACATCAATTGTTTTGTATTTAGCATCCTTCTGGGCTTGTCAGAGATGTTGACAATGAAACTTGCAATGTTCCCACCATTTTTGGGTGGTCAAGGTTAGAAACTCCCTTGCGTCAATAATGTATTTTCTCAAGCTGGCTCTGAAGATGTCCTTGAAACATGCCCCCTGCCCTCCCAATAACTGCATGCCATGACAAACAATGTATTTTGGGACTCTTGTGACAGACAAGCAGATGATGTGGCCTGGCCGACACAGCTGACTGACCGCAGCTAATGTTTCGATGCTGGAGATGTTTGACCTAAGAGAGGATTCTGCTATCAGGGCACCTCTCCTGCCTATAGATCTGCAGAACTTCAAGTCTCCAGGACTGTGCAACGGCATATCCTACCGATACTGTCATGGACAGATACATGTGCAGACTGATGAGGATGAGGTCAAGTATGTTTTCCCTCTTGTTGCTTCCCTCACCACCTGCTGCAGATCCAGTCAAGCAGCTACATCCATTAGGACTTGACCAGCTTGACCAAGCCACTTGCTAATGGACACTGAAGTTCTCCACCTAGAGTGAACTGTGTGACCTTGGCACCCTGGAAGTTTCTTCCAAGTGCTGTTCATCATCAATGAGTGCTAATTCATCAGCTGACATGGGCTGATAGGTTGTAATCAGCAGGAAGTTTCCTTGCCCATGTATGATCTGATTTCATGAGATGTCATAGGGTCCAGAGTCAATGTCAAGGACTCCCTGGAGAATTGCCCCCAGCAGTATACTGCTGTGCTGCCACCTCTACTGAGTCTGTCCTACTGGTGGGACAGGACATACGTAGGGAAGATGATGGTGGTGCCTAAGAAATTGACTGCAATGTACTACCCATTTTTGGGCTCAGGAGTCTGTGGTCAACTTCTTTCGTGAGTGTAAATAAAGAAGATTATTCATCCATGCATTCAGCCTGAAAGTCTAAACGCTGCTAGTCATTCAGCACCCACACACATCTATTAACCTGTAAATCACATGTGTCTCTAACTGAAGAATTTATTTGCAAAGACCATTTAGGGCAATGCAAGCCTTCAAAGGTGAAAGAGAAGTAGGGAGGGAGAGAGAAAGAGGGGACAATTATAGTGCTCAAGGTATATAATTAACATCCTTCACCTTCAGGTTAAGAATACAATTAACATACTATTGATCACCAATAATATTGGGTTGAATGAGTTCAGCAACACTTTTTTAAGAGGGCTTTGATTTGAGATCACAAGTCTATGATAATACTAACAAATTGCACATTAAAGCCTCTGATACAGTAAGTGATTGCCTGTGGACAGTTTCACTCAGATTACATTAATTTCAGGCCAGTGTTAATGAATGCCTCTATGCAACTCATCATTCCACTTGCTGAACTTTTGGACTTGTACAATGGTAGAAGAAAGGCAAGTTTGCTTTTTTGATGGGTTAAATTAATGTTTATAATATGTTACAGAGAAACGTTTTAAAACTATTATGCTGCACATCAAGAAGAAATTTTTGGAATACGATATGCTTGTGAGGTTGAGTCTACTTAATTACTAACAAGATTGATAATTTAGGATATACTTTGCTGACTGGGGGCTTGTGTGACACGGTAGTAGTGTCCCTACTTTGAACCAAAAGGTCAAGGTTCAATCCCACCTGCTCCAGAGGTAAATAACAACATATCTGAACAGTTATAGAGTCTTATATTCATAGAGGTGTACAGCATGGAAACAGATCCTTTGGTTCAACTCGTCTATGTCTACCAGATACCCTAAATTAATCTAATCCCATTTGACAGCATTTGTCCGATATCCCTCTAAACCCTTTCTATTCATATACCCATCCAGATGCCTTTTCAATGTTGTAATTGTACCAGGCTCCACCACTTCCTCTGGCAGCTCATTCCATACACGCACAACCCTCTGCATGAAAATGTCGCCCGTTAGGTCCCTTTTAACTCTTCCTCCACTCACCCTAAACCTATGCCCTATAGTTTTGGACTTCCGTACGGTGGGAAAAGGACCTTGTCTACTTACCCTATCCATGCCCCTCATGATTTTATAAAGTCTATAAGGTCACCCTCAGCCTACGACACTCCAGGAAAAATAGCCTCAGCCTATTCAGCCTGTCCTTATTGCTCAAGCCCTCCAACCTTGGCAACATCCTTGTAAATCTTCTGTGAAATATTTCAAGTTTCACAACATCCTGCCTATAGCTGAATTGCATGCAGTATTCCAAAAGTGGCCTAACCAGTGTCCTGTACTGCAGTTAATTAGAAAATATCTAAACCTCCCTTATTAAGTAGATAGCAGTGTAATAGTTCTTGTTTGAGGAAAATCAGACTTTTAGCAGGCAATTACATAAGTGCCTTTTAGTTTTAGTGTGTGCCTTAACTACAAACTTCTAATTAAACTTTCACAAATTTCATTACGCTTTTGGGAAAATATGTTGATGTTATTACATTGGTGGTAATAAATGCAAACTGACAACTGACTTTGTAAAACTAATATGTTGTTCACCATTTGGAATGAAATTTGCTAAAAATTATGAACATTGATAATTACTTCCAACATTGACTTCCAACATCTCTAATGATAAGGAAGTTAGCATTAAGGCACTTTACCTGAATGCTCGTAGCATTCATAACAAAGCCGATGAACTAATGGCACAGATAATAGTGAATGATTATGATGTAGTAGGCATCACAGAGACTTGGTTACAGGGGGGTCAGGACTGGCAGTTAAACCTCCATGGTTTTTCAACTTATCGAAAAGACAGAGAGGTGGGCAGAGGGGGTGGGGTTGCCTTGTGTGGTGTAAAATTATGTCCCAATACATGTGTGAATCATAATGGAACACATGTATTGGGCCAAGCAGTGGAATGTGGTGAAACGGTTAAAAATTATGTCCCAATACATGTGTGAATCTAACCGGAATGGAGGTGTTGCTTAGTCCCGTGTGAATCTTATTACACACCTCCCCGTGTGAATCTTCTTATCTGTATGTAACCAGAATGGAATGTGTTTTTTAGCCTTGCTCTGCTGTTCACATGAATGTTTATATCTGGAAAAGAGTATATCAGCTGGAAAAGTCTCCAGTTCGGTGAGTCTGCTCCGGGGTTACGTTTAACCGCCGAGCGTGGGTTGTTGGCAACCGCTCTACGAGAACTGACGGCTCCCAGTTCCGGTAACATGTAGAGTGAGTATAAGCCAGACCCGTTGTAAGTATGAGACCTGGTTGTGGCGACGCTGCGGGGAATAAAATGCTCATATTCTAGCAGACTCGCCTCTTGGTCGTTTGTTCTGTGTCAGACTACTCTCCTACGAACCTGACCTTGAGAATTTTTTAAAACATTTGGCGCTACGAGCAGGGTCAATCGCAATTGAGGAGAGATTTTGATACAGAACAATGTTTTGGAAAAAGACTAAGAAACCAGAAGAACAAACTGTGGAGGTCCCGACCGTCCCGGGATGGCATGGACCGTGGCATGACGTGGCAGTTTGTTTGAGAAATGGTGGGGGGCGACCGGAGGAACCCCAGGGTCGCTGCTGTCCACCCTTGAGAGGATCCCAGTCCTGCCGAAGAACCCCTTGCCTGGGGTACAGCGGAGGATGTGGGCATGTCCAAAAAGCTGAAGCGGAGTTAACAGAATTGAATGGGATTGAACTGAACTGAACTGAGTGGAACTGAAGTGAATCAAATTGAACGGAACAAAATGGAACTGAGCTAAATTGAATTGAAATGGACGGAACTGAATTGAACACAATTGAATTGAAGTGAACAGACCTGAACTGAGCTGAATTGAACTACACTGAATTGACTGAACTGAAATTAACTGAAACGAATTGAACTGAATTAAGCATAATGTAACACATGTATTGGGCCAAGCAGTGGAATGTGGTGTAAAATTATGTCCCAATACATGTGTGAATCATAATGTAACACATGTATTGGGCCAAGCAGTGGAATGTGGTGAAACGGTTAAAAATTATGTCCCAATACATGTGTGAATCTAACCGGAATGGAGGTGTTGCTTAGTCCCATGTGAATCTTATTACACACCTCCCCGTGTGAATCTTCTTATCTGTATGTAACCAGAATGGAATGTGTTTTTTAGCCTTGCTCTGCTGTTCACATGAATGTTTATATCTGGAAAAGAGTATATCAGCTGGAAAAGTCTCCAGTTCGGTGAGTCTGCTCCGGGGTTACGTCTAACCGCCGAGCGTGGGTTGTTGGCAACCGCTCTACGAGAACTGACGGCTCCCAGTTCTGGTAACATGTAGAGTGAGTATAAGCCAGACCCGTTGTAAGTATGAGACCTGGTTGTGGCGACGCTGCGGGAAATAAAATGCTCATATTCTAGCAGACTCGCCTCTTGGTCGTTTGTTCTGTGTCAGACTACTCTCCTACGAACCTGACCTTGAGAATTTTTTAAAACACCTTGTTAGTTAAGAACAAAATTAAATCTATGGTATTGAATGACATAGCGTCGGATGATGTGGAGTCTGTGTGGGTGGAATTGAGGAACCACAAAGGCAAAAAAAACATAATTGGAGTTGTGTATAGACCTCCTAACAGTGGTCAGGACCAGGGAAGCAACATGTACCGGGAAATAGAGAAGGCATGTCAGAAAGGCAAGGTTACATTAATCATGGGAGACTTCAATATGCAAGTGGACTGGGTAAATAATGTTGTTAGTGGATCTAAAGAAAGGGAATTCATGGAATGCTTACAGGATGGCTTTTTGGAACAGCTTGTCATGGAGCCCACAAGAGAGCAGGCTATTCTGGACCTAGTGCTTTGCAATGAACCAGACTCTATAAAAGATCTTAAAGTAAGGGAACCCTTAGGAAGTAGCGACCATAATATGATAGAGTTCAGTCTGGAGTTTGAAAGGGAGAAGGCAAAATCGGATGTAATGGTGTTACAGTTGAATAAAGGTAATTATGAGGGCATGAGAGAGGAACTGACTAAAATAGACTGGAAGCAGAGGCTAACCGGGAAGACAGTAGAGCAAAAATGGCAGGAGTTTGTAGGTATAATTGAGGACACTGTACAGAGGTTCATTCCCAAGAAAAGAAAGATTAACCAGGGAGGGATTAGACAACCTTGGCTGACAAAGGAAGTCAGGAAATGTATTAAAGAAAAAGAGAGATCCTATAAAGTGGCTAAGAACAGTGGGAAATCAGAAGATTGGGAAGGATACAAAAGCAAACAGAGGATAACAAAGAGTGTAATAAGAAAGGAGAGGATCAAATATGAAGGTAGGCTAGCCAGTAATATTAGAAATAATAGTAAAAGTTTCTTTCAGTACATAAGAAACAAACGACAGGCAAAAGTAGACATTGGGCCACTTCAAACTGATGCAGGAAGCCTAGTGATGGGAGATAAGGAAATAGCAGGAGAACTTAACAAGTACTTTGCGTCAGTCTTCACAGTGGAAGACATGAGTAATATCCCAAAAATTAAAGGGTGTCATGGGGCTGAGTTGATTATGGTTGCCATTACGAAAGAGATAGTGCTAGAAAAGTTAAAAAGTCTTAAAATTGATAAATCTCCTGGCCCCGATGGGATACACCCTAGAGTTTTGAGAGAGGTGGCTGAGGAAATAGCAGAGGCATTGGTTGAGATCTTTCAAGAGTCACTGGAGTCAGGAAAGGTCCCGGATGATTGGAAGATGGCTGTTGTAACCCCCTTGTTCAAGAAAGGATCAAGGCAAAAGATGGAAAATTATAGGCCAATCAGCTTAACCTCGGTTGTTGGTAAAATTCTAGAATCCATCATTAAGGATGAGGTTTCTAAATTCTTGGAAGAACAGAGTCTGATTAGAACAAGTCAACATGGATTTAGTAAAGGGAGGTCATGCCTGACAAACCTGTTGGAATTTTTTGAAGAGGTAACAAGTAGGTTAGACCAGGGAAACCCAGTGGATGTGGTCTATCTAGACTTTCAAAAGGCCTTTGATAAGGTGCCACACGGGAGGCTGCTGAGCAAGGTGAGGGCCCATGGTGTTCGAGGTGAGCTGCTGGGATGGATTGAGGATTGGCTGTCTAACAGAAGGCAGAGAGTTGGGATAAAAGGTTCTTTTTCAGAATGGCAGCCGGTGACGAGCGGTGTCCCGCAGGGTTCGGTGCTGGGGCCACAGCTGTTCGCATTATATATTAATGATTTGGATGAGGGAACCGGGGGCATTCTAGCGAAGTTTGCCGATGATACGAAGTTAGGTGGACAGGCAGGTAGTACTGAGGGAGTGGGGAGGCTACAGAAGGATCTAGACAGGTTGGGAGAGTGGTCCAGGAAATGGCTGATGGAATTTAACGTGAGCAAGTGCGAGGTCTTGCACTTTGGCAAAAAGAATAAAAGCATAGACTACTTTCTAAATGGTGAGAAAATTAATAAAGCCAAAGCACAAAGGGATCTGGGAGTGCTAGTCGAGGATTCTCTAAAGGTAAACATGCAGGTTGAGTCCGTGATTAAGAAAGCGAATGCAATGTTGTCTCTTATCTCAAGAGGGTTGGAATATAAAAGCAGAGATGTACTACTAAGACTTTATAAAGCTCTGGTTAGGCCCCATTTGGAGTACTGTGTCCAGTTTTGGTCCCCACACCTCAGGAAGGACATACTGGCACTGGAACGTGTCCAGCGGAGATTCACACGGATGATCCCTGGAATGACAGGTCTAACATATGAGGAACGGCTGAGGATACTGGGATTGTATTCGTTGGAGTTTAGAAGATTAAGGGGAGACTTAATAGAGACGTACAAAATAATACATGGCTTGGAAAAGGTGGATGCTAGGAAATTGTTTCAGTTAAACGAGGAGACTAGGACCCGTGGACACAGCCTTAGAATTAGAGGGGGTCATTTCAGAACAGAAATGCGGAGACATTTCTTCAGCCAGAGAGTGGTGGGCCTGTGGAATTCATTGCCACGGAGTGCAGTGGAAGCCGGGACGCTAAATGTCTTCAAGGCCGAGATTGATAGATTCTTGTTGTCTAGAGGAATTAAGGGCTACGGGGAGAACGCTGGTAAGTGGAGCTGAAATGCGCATCAGCCATGATTGAATGGTGGAGTGGACTCGATGGGCCGAATGGTCTTACTTCCACTCCTATGTCTTATGGTCTTATGGTCTTATAATTACAAAAATTAACTAACAATCCACATAAGTCATACCTGAAAGTTTTGCCATTGATTTGGAATTGTTGGTCTCAGGTTTTGTTCACAAACTACTGTTCTCATATCTTCTATGGAAGGATCCGAAGGAACAAGATTGTAATAAGGCAAGTGATACTCATCGTGCGATCCTATTTAAAATTATAGGCCTATGCATTAATCATTTTTGTACTGCATATAAGTGATGCTTTTCTTAAAAATATACTATTAAAATATTCATATCAGTAGATTTATCCAAACATATCACAATTTTAAAAAACTACTTTGAATCATTAAAATCTACAATCATAATTATCTACAATATAACAAATGATGGATGCATTTGTATATGAGCTCATCTGTCACATGACAACATCCAGGTTTGAACTAGTGCCAGCTAATCATCTCCAGTAGGAAAACATACAACTACCGGGCATGACATCAATAATATCACCATTGCTTCACTGGTCACCACCATCATTTCCTTCTAACTCTCTTCAAGATACTGCCATAATCACTATTGTACTTCCAAATCATCACCACCAATCCCTGTCCCTCGGTTCCTGTAATGCAATCCCCAGTTTTTGCTCAATGAATCTATCTGTCTATGAATTTTAAGCTGGCAGCTGTCAATAAGACAATGATGAGATCACAGGACGTGAATCAGATCATGTGATATCATGTAAGCAAATGGCTTACTCCAAATAGCCAAGTGGCGATCTCACTGTGCTGCGGTTTATAATGTACATAATTCATAAACAGCTTTCATTACCACGCTAGCCTCATATACAGCTCTAAGCACAACTACAATATGACAGCAGCTGTAAAACTGAAAAAACCTTCCTTAGAGAAAAGTCACCCTGCTATGCCCAGCACTGATGCAAAATGCTAAAACACGAGATAGCAACAATGGCAATCATGCTCTGAATCCAATCAGGGACAGGAGAACAATGCAGCAAACCAATGAAATAGCAGGAAAAGCTGCGCACATGAAATAAGGTAAAGAGGCTACAACAGGCATTCTCAGGTGAAGACTGACAAACCACTGGGAATAAACCAGCAAATGCTGATGTCCTGATTGACAGCGATAACATCAATGTACTTATCAAAAGCCTTCACTGTCAGGTCGTATGTTATTGAATCTTCAGTGATCCCTGTGCACAAACTCCAGCACTATGCAAAATCTCAAAGCCACCATATTCCAATGGTAAACAAAACCAGCACAGCACAGAATGGACAGACTCTGCAACAACTCCAGAAATATTCAGTATGCTGGGACTGGCTCAACACTCAGCATACTTTACCACATGGCACACATTCTCAAGCTCAATGTTCCTGTGCTTCCAGTCCCACAAAGAGATAATCAACATTTTACAGCAAAGTCCTAAATGAATATAGTTCACAATTAAATTCACTGCCTACATTTTCCTACACATCCCCTAGTCAGGGCTGAAATCCAAAATTGGCTGACATTAAAAACAATGCTGCTGGCACGCACATCAGTTCCTCTGTTCAATGTCACACTAGGTCATTTTCAGGTTCACCCTGATGGAGAGGGCCTGTTCTTGCCGCAGACCTTGGGTGAAGATGGGGGTGAGTGGGCAAATGGAACCAGTACCCAGCTAAGAACACAGAACATAGAAAGATAGAGCACAGAACAGGCCCTTCGGCCCACAATATTGTGCCGATGATTATTCCTAATCTAAAATAAAATAACCTAACCTACGCACCCCTCAATTCATGGCTGTCCATGTGCATGTCCAGCAGTCGCTGAAAAGTCCCTAATGACTCTGCTTCCAACACCACAGCTGGCAATGCATTCCATGCATTCACAATTCTCTGCGTAAAGAATGTACCTCTAACGTCTCCTCTATACCTTTTCCTAGTATCTTAAAACTATGACTCCTCGTGCCAGCCAACCCTGCCCTGGGGAAAAGTCTCTGGCTATTGACTCTATCCAAGCCTCTCATTAGCTTGTATACCTCACATATGAGTAAAAAGCCTTTGGGTTCTCACTATTACTTCCTGCCAAGCCCTCCTGGCTCTCCTCAGTCCATTTCTGAGCTCCTTTCTAGTAAGCCTGTAATCCTCTAAAGCTGTGCTAGATCCTTGCTTCCTCCACCTTACGTATGCTGCTTTCTTCCTTTTCATGAGAAGCTCCTCCCCTCTTGTCATCCAAGGCTCCTTTATCTTACCCCTTTTTGCCTGTCTCAGAGGAACAAATTTATGCATCACTCACAACAATTGCTCCTTAAACAGTCTCCACATGTCTGTTGTGCCCTTTCTGTGGAACAATTGCTCCCAATCTGTACTTCCCAACTCCTGTCTGATAGCGTCATAATTTTCTTTTCCCCAATTAAATATCTTCCCTCAGTAACTGCTCCTTTCCCTCTCCAAGGCTATGGTAAATGTGAGGCAGTTGTGATCACTGTCACCAAAGTGCTGTCCCACCACGAGATCTGACACCTGTCCTGGCTCATTGCCGAGCACCAAACCCAAAATGGCCTCTCCCCTCGTCGGCTGTCCACATACTGAGTAAGGAACCCCTCCTGGACACACCTGACAAAAGTGTCTCCATCCAGACCAGCTGCACTAAGGAGGTTCCAGTCAATATTGGGAAAGTTTGAGTCACCCATAATAACAACCCTGCCACATCTGCATTTTTCCAAAATCTGCCAGCCTATGAGTTCTTCAATCTCCCGACTGCTATTAGGGAGTCTGTAGAAAACCCCCAATGAGGTGGCTACTCCCTTGCTGTTCCTAACTTCCACCTGTAATGACTCAGTAGACAAACCTCCTTCAACAACCTTTGTTTCTGTAGCTATGATGCACTCTCTGATTAGGAATGCTATACCCCCTCCTCCTTTTCCACCCTCCGTGTTCTTTTTAAACATTCTAAACCCTGGAATATCTAGCAACCATTCTTGTCCCTGTGAAACCCACGCCTCTGTTATGGCCACAACATCATAGCCCCAAGTACTGATCCAAACTCTAAGTTCATCACGTTTATTTCTAACACTCCTTGCGTTAAAGCAGACACACCTTAACCGATCCCTTTGTTTCACCACGTGAAAACCCTTCCTGATAGATTCACTACATCCTGTCACTGCCCCATCTACAACAACTCCCCCCCCCTCAGATATGTAGCTCTGGTTGCCACCCCCCCGCCAAACTAGTTTAAACCTTCCTGAATCACATGAACAAATCTCCCACCCAGGACATTTGTGCCCCTCCAGTTCAGGTGCAACCTGTCCTTCTTGTACAGGTCTTACCCTCCCCAAAACGCATCCCAATGGTCTAAGTATCAGAAGCCCTCCCTCCTGCACCAGCCTCACAGCCATGTGTTAAGCTGCACTCGCTGACTATTCCTCACCTCACTGTCTCGTTCCACTGGTAGCAAACCTGAGATCACTAATCTACTCGTCCTGCTCTTCAGCTTCCAACCTAACTCTCTGTAGTCACTTTTCAGATCCTCAATCCCTTTCCTGGCTATATCATTGGTGCCAATATGTACCACAATTTCTGGCTGCTCACCCTCCCCCTTCAGAATTTGTAAACCCGATCGGTGACAGCCCAGACCCTGGCACCGGGGAGGCAACATACCTTCTGGGAGTCCCATTCCTGACCACAAAATCTCCTGTCAGTCCGTCTAATGATTGTTTCCCCTACCACTAGCGTTTTCCTATTCTCCCCCCTTCCCTTCTGAGCCACAGCGCCAGGAAGATCGGTGTGGACTGGTTGGGCCAAAGGGCCTGTTTCCACACTGTAGGGAATCTAATTTACTCTTATTTTTGAGGGGAACAGCCACAGGGGATCCGTGCTCTATCAGTTGGTTCCCTTTCTTCTCCCTTATTGTAACCCAGCTGTCCTTATCCCGTGTCTGAGGAGTGACCAACTCCCTGTACATCCTCTCAATTTCTCCCTCAGCCTCCCGCATGATCCGTAGTTCATCCAGCTCCAGCTCCAGTTCCCTAACTCGGTTTTCGAGGAGCTAGAGTTGGGTGCACGTCCCGCAGATGTAGTCGGCAGAGACCTGTATCGTGTTTCTCAACTGCCACATTCTACAGGAGGAACATGCAACTGCCCTATCAGCCATACCCCACTAATCTGAAAGCCCACACAGGACTGAACAAGGAAAAGACGAAAAGGAAAAAAAAATGAGAAAACCTGAAAACTTACTGAGTTTACAGACTCTTAGTAAAGTTAGAGGAGGTGGGTGGGAGAGAGGGTCTACAGTGTAGCGTCTCGGGTTTAGATCTCACCCACATAAAAACTTCCCAGCACCCTTGCCAGTCTCCCCCTCTCTCCTCACCGCTCTGTTCAAAAAGAGCTTGGATGTCTTTCATGCTCAGCTGAACACTGCAAGAGCTGGGGGACCACAATGAGGAGGAGCTCCTCCACATCACAATGGCAGCCTGGCTGCAAAAAACACTGACGTTACATTTTAAAATGTTGGAGAGACAGCACGTCCTTACTTGCCTTCCATTCTAGCTTTTTGGTGATTTCAGGTTCATTGAGTTGTACAGCACAAAAACAGATACTTTGGAACAACTCGTCCATGCCGACAAGATAGCCTAAATTAATCTAGTCCAATTTGCCAGCATTTGGCCCATATCGCTCTAAACACTTCCTATTCATATACCCATCCAGATGTCTTTTAAATGTTGTAATTGTACCAGCCTCCACCACTTCCTCTGGCAGCTCATTCCATACACGCACCACTCGCTGTGTAAAAAAGTTACCTCTTAGGTCCCTTTTAAGTCTTTCCCCTATCTCCTGAAACCTATGCCCTCTAATTTTGGACTCCCCTACTCTGGGAAAAAAGACCTTGGCTATTCACCCTATCCATGCTCCTCGTGATTTTATAAACCTCTATAAAGGTTACCTCTCAGCTGCTGATGTTCCAGGGAAACTAGTCTCAGCCTATCTAGCCTTTCCCTAGACCTCAAACCCTCAAATCTGTCAACATCGTTGTAAATCTTTTCTGCACCCTTTCAAGTTGAACAAAGTCTTTTCTATCATTGTACCTCTACAGAGACCTTGCCCATTGTCCTTCATTAATGGCAAGCCACCTTTTGGTTGTTAATTGGCTCCCCTGAAGAAGATCATTAAAGCATGGTTGTCAACCTACATCCCGCAGGTTTTGAATCGCATTTCAGCCTGGTGACAGGGCTTGAAAGCCCCTAGTAAAATCTGTGCTGTGGTTACCTATTTATATTTACCTTGCAGTTTTCAAACCTTAAAATTGATTACCTCCAGCACAGCATCTGTGTGCTATTTCCCAATAGATCAGACCCAAAGCATATATATCAATGTACTTGAATGAGTCAAAATCACTCTTATTAATAGAGTCATTAATAACTTCTGGTGCCATGTACCTGTAAATCAAGAACATATGGAAAGTAATGAATGTTAATTCAGCACAACAATAAACATAATCTATTCTTGATCACTTAAACTTTAACATCTACAGAAATCCTTTCCATTCAATCTATTACAAAAAGCATAGCCAAAAAGATTAAAGTTTGGAACAATATTAATATGTATGTAATGTATCATTTTCTGTAAGTCCCCAATAAAAATGCAATGGGAAAATGTTTCCTCTTTTCTGCATCTGCAACAAATTTAATGAATGCTATTACAATGAGTGCATTTACAAATGTTGATGGGATGATTAAAATGGTATATCAGAGATCAGTAAACATTATCACAAAGCTTTTACAAAGGTATCATGTAGCAATTGCTAAGGTTAGGTCCTGTGGTTTTGAAAAGCAAGTATTTGAATTTTAAACAAAATCAATAACAGGTCATGATTTGGAGATGCCGGTGTTGGACTGGGGTGTACAAAGTTAAAAATCACACAACACCAGGTTATCAACTACATATGAAGGAGCGGTGCTCCAAAAGCTAGTGTGCTTCCAATTAAACCTGTTGGACTATAACCTGGTGTTGTGTGATTTTTAACCTAATAACAGGTCAGTATTTTAAATTGGCTAACTCCTCAAATGTGACCACTCATAAGTATACTGCCCCAAGATTCATTACTCAATTCCCTGATCTGGGACACCACATTCACTAAAGATCTGAAGGAGAGCATAGACATCATATCAGTTGTAGATGCAGGTACAGAAAATTGTATTGCAAAGGAAATAATTTAAAGCTGATTTAACTGGATTGGGTATATGATTCCATTGCTGGGAAAAAATACTTTCAATGTACATCAATGAGCAGTTATGCATATAAATTCACAGAAATGGATTCTGTTGCCAAAACTCAGACAGCATAGCAGCAAACAGTTTTCCTTTTTTTTACTTTATTCACTTGCGGGATACTGGCTGGCCAGCAGTTATTGCCTGTCCCTAGCTGCCCTTGAAAAGGTGGTGGTGAACTGCCTTCTTGAACTGGTGCAGTCAACATGCTGTAGGTTAGCTCACAATGCCCTTAGGGAGGAAACCCCACAACAGTGAAGGAATGGTGATATATTTTCAAGTCAGGATGATGAGTGACTTGGAAGGTGCTGGCTACAGATCTTTGGTGAATTTATGCAATGCATCTTGTAGGTAGCATACACTGCTGCTACTAAGCATCATTGCTGGAGGGAGTAGATACTTGTGGATGTGATCCCAATCAATTGAGCTACTTTATACTCGACAAACTGCATGACCTTGAATGAGTCCTGGGAATATTCCTTTATGGGCTAAAGATGGCAGCTGCATCTTGTTTTTTCTGTAGCTGTGCTTTCTGTACTAGCCAGCAGTTTTGTCTTCTGCAGCTGTTTCTGTACTGTCTGTTAAACTGTATAAGAGACAGAGTTTCATTCCAAGAGTTGGACTTCACTTCGGACCAAGATCGTGAACGGTGCCAGGAACAACCTTTGCTGCCAGACCAGCCAACAGTCGAGGAGTCCCCGACAGCCAGAAGGGCATGAGGCTTACTGTTTCTTCCTTCTCCTTTTCATTCCTTTTATTTACTTAATAAACGTTCCTTACTATTTTCATAGTTTATTATTACACAATAAATGTTCATATTAAAGCAAATTGCTATTGTTGAGTCTTTTTTAAACTATATTTAACCAAATCTGAAAAGAACCACTTGGATACATCTTCCAATCTCGCTACCTTAATCATCTAGAAGCAAAAAGGCATCAAGCATGGGAACATCACCATTTTCAAGTTCCTTTCCAAGTTGTGCACAATCTTGACATAGAACTATCATCACCATTGCTTCCCTATCACTCAGTCTAAATTCTAGAACTGCCTTCCTAACAGTATTGTGGGTGTCTCTATGCCCAAAAGACTGCAATAGTTCAGGGGTAGTTCACCACCACCTTCTGCAAGGCAATTAGAGGTGACCTAGCTAATGATAGACACATCCCATTAATGAATTTAAACATACTTCACTATTCACGGTGCAGAGCATGGCAGCAGCGGCATGGAGCGGGGGAGGGCAGTGGCCCGGTGCCAATCATGATGGTAGCCAGCAGTCAGACCATATGAAGGCTCCCCTGCACTGGTCTCCTGCAGAAAGCCCTTGGAAAGAAACTCTGGTGTTTGTCCTTTTAACTTTGTTTCTTGCTTTTCTGACCTATGTACGTAATTTTTTTTCTTCATTTCTCTGTTCGAAAACTAATGATTGTACCTAGGTATTCTGTACCTAAGATTGAGCCATTTTTTTGTGGCATTGACACACTGTAACTAATCTTAAACTGAAAAACTGTACCTAGGTATCGTTGTGACAGAGGTGGGTACTGCAAATGCTGGAGATTGGAGTCAAGATTAGAGTAGTGCTGGAAAAGCGCAGCAGGTCACGCAGCATCCGAGGAGCAGATGCCTGACCTGCTGTACTTTTCCAGCACCACTCTAATCTTGACACTAGGTACTTTTGTACCTAAGATGATGCTGTCATTGGCAACTTACCGTATATACTCGTGTAAAAGTCGAACTTTTCAGACTATTTTTAAAGGTTCAATTTATAGGCTCAACTATTACACTGACACTAGTTTTGAGGGGCTGAAATTCACCTTGCAGTTCTAAATACCATATTATTAGGAGAAGTCAATTTGATCGCTCAACTAATCCCAGTTAAAGAAGAAAAGCACAATGAATTAGGGTAAAGATAATGGATTGAAGTAAGAGAAACAAGAATGAATTACTAGGAGTAAATTTTATTTGCACATACAGGTATGAAAATTTAACGTGTCAAAGATTCATTCAAATCTTGCAAAATCACACTGTTCAACATTGCCATGGCCTGGTATAATGGCACACTTCAAATGAAACATTTATTAAATTCTGAACGTGTCAGCATCTTGAGCTTTCCCGCCAAATTCTTCCCTTTCCCTCCCATTTACTGAGGTAATGAACCTCAGCAATATTAACAAATTTATCAAAGAATTAAAGATATATATAGCTCATATATATAACTTTTATTCAGATATAATGCCACAATTAAAATGATTAATTTTTTAACGATATTAATTTTTGGATATATAGTGAACAAAGTGCAACAAGTATCGATAGACTTAGTACCGGTCTGAATGAATCAATAAATCAAAACATGCTGCAGTAAATCAAGTGGGCTAAGTAGAGTTATGAATGAATGAATGAGTGAATGAATCGAGAAGCAATATAGTAAACAAAAAACAATGAGTAGTGTTACTGGTATGAATGAATTAATGCGATTTTGTTTAAATGGGTTAATGAAACATGCAGTTTCCTTTGTAAGAAGTTTATAATGTGATATAGTAAGGTCGACGTTTACACGAGATATATGGAAAATACAAAATTTTTGGCCAAAAATAAAGGGTCAACTTTGACACGAGATCGAGTTTTACATGAGTATATATGGTATAAACTTTTCACTGTGCCCATTGAGTACATGTGGCAGTAAAGCTAATTCAATTCAATTCAATAATTGCAATATAGTACCTTCAATGCATGCAAGTAATGGAGCATCTTTAATCGGAAGATTTATAAAGCAAATCCCATTAACAAAAACAAATTTGAAAATTGTACAGAATAATATTAAACAATACCTCTTGGTTCCCACTCTACGACCAGGTGATGTGATGATGTTATCTGTTGCTTTATCATGTCGTTTAGCCAAACCAAAATCAGCAATGACACATGTTCCATTATTTCTTACAAGAATATTTTTTGATTTGAGGTCACAGTGTGCAATAGCAGGTTTACCTGTTAGATGAATTGTGATTAATTAATACGAAGGAAGCTACATCAAACTCCAGAAAGTAGTATGTTGAACGTTTTGAACCAATCTTTTTGGAAAATGATGAGCAGTGCACATCTAAATTTACAATATTTAATGATAGTGGGAAAGGTTCCCTGCCTTCAGCATATATTGGAACATGAGTGTACAAAGTTTTAAGGTAATAGTGTTGCTGCAGCATTACATTTCTTTTGTTTGGTGAGCCTATGTTTATTAAAGAAAGGCATGACACTGCAAAAAATAATACACACCTTTCGATTTCTTTCAAATACTCATCAAATTTGTGTTTACACAAAACAGATGTACATGTATTTGGAAAGGCAAGGACTGATTAGGGATAGTCAACATGGCTTTGTGCATGGGAAATCATGTCTCACAAACTTGATTGAATTTTTTGAAGAAGTAACAATGAGGATTGATGAGGGCAGAGCAGTAGATGTGATCTACATGGACTTCAGTAACACGTTCGACAAGGTTCCCCATGGGAGACTGATTAGCAAGGTTAGATCTCACGGAATACAGGGAGAACTAGCCATTTGGATACAGAACTGGCTCAAAGATAGAAGACAGAGGGTGGTGGTGGAGGGTTGTTTTTCAGACTGGAGGCCTGTGACCAGGGGAATGCCACAAGGATGGGTACTAGATCCTCTACTTTTTGTCATTTACATAAATGATTTGGATGCGAGCATAAGATGTACAGTTAGTAAGTTTGCAGATGACATCAAAATTGCAAGGGCAGTGGACAGCAAAGAGGGTTACCTCAGATTACAAAGGATCTGGATCAGATGAGCCAATGGGCTGAGAAGTGGCAGATGGAGTTTAATTCAGATAAATGCGAGGTGCTGCATTTTGGGAAAGCAAATCTTAGCAGGACTTATACACTTGATGATAAGGTCCTAGGGAGTGTTGCTGAACAAAGAGACCTTGGAGTGCAGGTTCATAGCTCCTTGAAAGTGGAGTTGCAGGTAGATAGGATAGTGAAGAAGGCGTTTGGTATGCTTTCCTTTATTGGTCAGAGTATTGAGTACAGGAGTTGGGAGGTCATGTTGCAATTGTACAGGACATTGGTTAGGCCACTGTTGGAATATTGCGTGCAATTCTGGTCTCCTTCCTATCGGAAAGATGTTGTGAAACTTGAAAGGGTTCAGAAAAGGTTTACAAGGATGTTGCCAGGGTTGGAGGATCTGAGCTATAGGGAGAGGCTGAACAGGCTGGGGCTGTTTTCCCTGGAGCGCGGAGGCTGAGGGGTGACCTTATAGAGGTTTACAAAATTATGAGGGGCATCGATAGGATAAATAGGCAAAGTCTTTTCCCTGGGGTCGGGGAGTCCAGAACTAGAGGGCATAGGTTTAGGGTGAGAGGGGAAAGATATAAAAGAGACCTAAGGGGCAACTTTTTCACGGAGAGGGTGGTACGTGTATGGAATGAGCTGCCAGAGGAAGTGGCGGAGCTGGTACAATTGCAATATTTAAGAGGCATTTGGATGGGTATATGAATAGGAAGGGTTTGGAGGGATAGGGGCCGGGTGCTGGTAGGTGGGACTAGATTGGGTTGGGATATCTGGTCAGCATGGACGGGTTGGACTGAAGGATCTGTTTCCATGCTATACATCTCTATGACTCTATGACCTCCATGACTGTACCCCAACCTCCTTAGAGCAATGCGAGATAGAAGTGTGAAATGTTTACACTTCTCACATCTTTTTTATCTTCCTTGAAGGAAATGACAATTTAATTTTAAAATTATTTATTGTTGTGTTCTTTAGTATAATATTGATCAGACTATTTACATTTTCCCATTGAATTCTTGTTACCAGGACACTTTGATTCCATCACCATGGACTAGTTTCAGAATGAGTCCTAATGAAGGATATTTTGCGAACTTGGTCTTAAATATGACGTCATCCTGATGACCAACTAAATACTAACCCGTCCTTTCTCTCAGATTAATAGTTAGGATTGAAAATATAACGTTTAAATTTCATAGATAGTTCTTCTAAAACGTGACAGTTGTGCTCTTGTGCGACCCCATGCTGTATAAAAATTGTGCAATAAAAATAGCATTTAAAGTGTTGGCGATGCAATTGTGTCATAGCCAACACACATTTTAAATGGTCACACTTTAGAAACAGCATCCCCTATTCATCAATCACATTATTGTCAATTCGCATTGACAAAATGCTTATTATAGCAGAACTACTGCATTTTTAGTCAAGGAAAACCCACTGTCATTTTGGAACATGCTATGAGTTCCAAAGTGGCAGTTAAATCAAGGAGTAGAAAAAAGAAAAATAAAAGGTTATTTCGTATTAAAAAGTTAAAATAAATGAATCAGTGTAAAAAATGTTAAATTATAATAAATGAGTACAAAAGGAAGTTGTCAAATCTGTGCTAGCTCTCTGCAAAAGTAAATCAGCCAGTCCTGCACATCCTTTTCTCCATAGCTTCGCAAACATTATTCCTTCAGGTATTCATTCAATATCCATTTGAAAGCCATGTCTGAATTTGCATTCACTATCCTCACAGACAGTATATTCCAGATCAAAACCATATCCATTAGAATTCTTTGAGGATATAACAACTAGCATGGATAAACATGATTCAGTGCATTTCCAAAAGGCATTCCATTAGACGGCAGATGAAAAGATGAAAACAGAAGAGTTCATGGTTTAGGCAGTAAACTTTTGTTACTATTTTGTGGGACGGGAGCATAACAGGAAAGAGCACCATTCGTTGTTCATCTCCAGTTGCTCTTGAGAAAGTGATGGTCAGCTATTTCCTTGAACCAATGCATTCAAGTAGTGTCAGTACATCAAAAATGCTGTCAGGTAGGAAGTTCCAGGATTTTGACCCAGTGACAGTGAATGAATGACAATATAGTTCCAAGAGTCGATAGTTAATGAAATGAAGGGAAACTGCAAATGACTGAGATCATAGATTTAAAAAAGGCTCCCAAAATGACCTTTGTGAATTGCTGCAGTGCATTTTATAGATAGTTGACACTACTGCTACAATGCCCCGTTGTGGAGGTAATGAATATTAAGTGATAGTTGGGCATGCGCTGGAGGGCATCGTCGACCACGTAGGAAGGGAAATTGCGATCTTGGAAGAAGGAAGCCATCTGGGATTTCCTAATGTGAAACTGGCTATCCTGGGTACAGATGCCGAGGAGGCAGAGGAATTGGAAATAAAGGATGGTGTCTTTACAGGAGATAGTGTGGGAGGAGGTGTAGTCTAGGAAGGTGTGGGAGTCGGTGGCTTGTAGTAGATGTCTGTAGTTAGTCGGTCACCAGAGATGGAGATGGAGAAGTCCAGGAAGGGGAGGGAGGTGTCCGAGATGGTCCAGGTTAAGTTGAGGTCGGGAAGAAAGGTGTTAGCGAACTTGATGAACTGTTCAACTTCTTCGTGGGAGCACGAGCTAGCATCAATACAGTCATCAATGTAGTGGAGGAACAGATGGGGTGTGATGCCGGTGTAACTGTGGAAGATGGACTGTTCCAAATACCGGATAAAGAGGCAGACATGGCTGGGTCCATGCAGGTGCCCATGGCTGCCCCTTTGGTTTGGAGGATGTGGGAGGTTTAGAAGGAGAAGTTGTTGAGGGTGAGGACCAGTTCAGCCAGGTGGATGTCGGTGGAAGGGTACTGGTTGGGATGGCGTGAGAGGAAGAAACAGGCTTAGAGGCCTTCGTTGTGGTGGATAAATGTATACAAGGACTAGATGTCCATGGTGAAGTTGAGGCATTGGAGCGGGGGAAACAAAAATTTTAGAGGAGATGAAGGGTGTGGGTGGTGTACTGAACGTAGGTGGGTTACACTGGCACTACACCCCACCTGTTCCTCTGTTACATTGATGACTGTATTGAGGACAACTCGTGCTCCCATGATGAGCTTGAACAGATAATCAAGTTCACTAACACCTTTCACCCCGACCTCAAATTCACCTGGACCATTTCAGACGCCTCCCTTTCCTTCCGGGACCTCTCCATCTCCGGCAACCGACTAACTACGGATATCTACAAGCCCACTGACTCCCACAGCTACCTGGACTACACCTCCTCCCACCCTACCTCCTGTAAAAACACCATCCCTTATCCCCAATTCCTCCACCACTGCCGCATCTGTTCCCAGGATGACCAATTCCACCTTAGAAAATCCCAGATGGTCTCCTTCCAAGATCGCAATTTCCTTTCCCACTTGGTTGACAATGCCTTCAGTGCATCTCCTCCACTTCCTGCACCTCTGCCCTTGAACCCCACCCCTCCCAAAGCAACAAGGGCAGAACCCCCTGGTCGTCATCTTCCACCCCAGAAACCTCTGCTTATATCGCATCATCCTCTGCCACTTCCACCACCTACAAACAGACCTCACCACCAGATATTATTTTCCCTCCCTATCCCTATCAGAGTTCTGGAGAGACCATTCCCTCCATGACTCCCTTGTCAGATCCACGTCCCCCATCAGCCAACACCTCACTCCCAGCAACTTTCCTTGCCACCACAGTAAGTGCAAAACCTGCACCCACACCACTCCCCACACCTCCATCCAAGGCCCCAAAGGATCTTTCCACATCTGACAGAAATTTACTTGTACCTCCAACAATGTCATCTACTACATCGGTTGCACCCAATGTAGTCTCCTCTACATTGGAGACACAGGATGCCTACTTGCGGATCGATTCAGAGAACATCTCTGGGACACCTGCACCAACCAACCCCACTGTCCCGTAGCTGAAGAGTTCATCTCCCCTTCACACTCCACCAAGGAGATGCAGGCCCTGGGCCTCCACCATCGCCAAACCCTTACCACCTGACGCCTAGAGGAAGAAAACCTCATGTTCCGTCTTGGGATACTGCAACCACATGGGATCAATGTGGATTTCACCAATTTCCTCATTTCCCCTCCCTCCACATTATCCAACTCAGCACCGCCCTCTTGACCTGTCCATCACCTTTCCCATCTGTCCGCTCCACCCTCCTCTCTGACCTCTCACCTTCGCCCTCACCTTAATTTACCTATCGCATTCTCAGCTACCTTCCCCCAAGCCCCAACCCCTCCCATTTATCTCTCAGCCCCCCCGGTCCACAAGCCTCATTCCTGATGAAGGGCTTATCCCCAAAAAGTCGATTCTCCTCCTCCTCGGATGCTGCCTGACCTGTTGTGCTTTTTCCAACACCATACTCTTGACTCTGATCTCCAGCATCTGCAGTCCTCACTTTCTCCTAATCAAAGACAGAGGTTGTTTATGAGGACCCTGAAACTGATGGCTGGCCCATAGATAACATTAAGGTGAGCTTTTATTCTAATTTAGATAAATAATTCAACATTTGTATAGCAGTTACAATGAAATCTTTATAGAACCATAAAGTCTTGTCAATAATCCATTCAGATCCACACCAAGAAAATGGTTTCAAATAAGACTTTAGGGAATCTCAATAGACAGTAAAGAGAAAACTTGAAGGGTAATATCATGCCAGGATTCTTGGATAGTTTGCCAAGACATTAAAAAGAGTGACACAAAAAAAGAGGCATGAAAGATCCTTTTACCTGTGTACCTCCAGACCAGTTGGTGAAACATTTCCGAGAATGTGAGGGTATACTCATAATGTTCATTGAAGCTGTGTTTTTGTTACCTAGTGTTAATATTTCATAGTTATAATGATCTGTGAACAAGGTTCCCTTATCTAATAAAAACATATCTTGGCATTGGAGGCAGGCCAGAGAATGTTAATTAGCCTGATTTTGGATGTAGAGGGACCCTCCTCTGAGGTGAAGTTAAGTAGGTTGGGTCTGTGCTCACTGAAGTTTAGAAGAATGAAAGGCAACCTTAGTAAAATGTACAAAATGCGTAGGTGACTTGACAACATAGATGCGAAAGGTTGCTTTCCCATGTGGAACAGTCTAAGACCAGACAGTATGATCACAGAATAAGTGATTGCACATTTAAGACAGAGATGAGGAGGAATTTCTTCTGAGTAGTGAATTTGTGGAATTCATTACTGAAGAAGGCTGTCAAGGTTGGATCATGAAGTACATGATTTTTAATTAGTAAAGGAAACAAGGATTATGGAGAAAAGGCAGGAAAGTTGAGGATAATCAGATCAGCCATCATTGCCGAATTGCCTACATTTGCTCCAAATCTTGATTTTATTGACTAATAATTTTTTAATGCAATTTTATTGTTAATTTCACACATACAATATGTAGGATGATTCAGGGATGGAACTGTAGGAAGACAGCACTGTTGTTTCCACACCCGTAGGAAGGGAGAAGCAAGCTGTTAATCAAAACCCATGAAAATCTGTACAGTGCACAAAATAATAATAATTCCTAAATTTTGTGCTTATCATGGCAATTACAGAATTTATGACATACAGAGACCATTATATCTGGACACCTGTTGACAAATCTTTAAAACCTCTAGTCATCAGTATTGTGTACAGGCTTTAGGAATCTGAAGCAATCTTGCAATGATGTCACAAAGCTGCTCCTCACTATTAATAATTACCTAAAGAGAGAAACTCCCAGATCGGACACGCCAATGTTAGAAAACATACAGAGAAGCATGTGATGAAGATCAACCAGCATAAAGTGGCAGAGTTTATGGAATAGTCTTTCTATAATTCAACAAAGATTTGGTATTTCTCTGAATATCATGTATTGAATATTTTGTCTTGGTATGTAATGTAACAAACAATGTTAAGAAGAAGCCCAAGCCTGAAGTTCTTGATCTCACCTTCTCTTCAACCAGTCTGGTTTCAACCCAAACTCATTGATGTGGGCATACAACACACAATAAAATAACCCGTTAAGTTAGTTTGAAGTTTGGATCCATCATTGTTTTGCTCCATGTCAAGCATTTAATTTCAGAAAAAAGAACACAATGCATTTCTCTCTTTCTCAGCTTGTACGTTTCAACTCATCCAACAATTTCAGAAAAGAAATGCAAGTACTGGTAGAAGTATTCTACCAGGTCAGGTGAATTGGCCATGCTAAATTGCCCGTAGTGTTAGGTAAAGGGGTAAATGTAAGGGAATGGGTGGGTTACGCTTCGGCTGGTCAGTGTGGACTTGTTGGGCCGAAGGGCCTGTTTCCACACTGTAAGTAATCTCATCTAATATTCCTATTCAGATTTTGGCATAATCCTAATTCAATCGATTTAACCAAAATAATGATACTGAAAATGTTATTTAGTAAAGTTTAGTAATGGTTTTAGAGGTATGATAAACTATAATCATTCTTTCAAGCATTTGATTAATTTGGAAACAAAACTAGTTTTTACCTTGTGTGCCAATCATCTCCATATGGAGATGTGCTAGTCCACTCACAATAGAGATGGCAAACTTCATCATACCATCAATAGTCACAATGAATCTGTTTAGGTAGTCAAAGAGTGAACCATTCTCATGGTACTCTAACACAAGCCAAAGCTGAGTCCACGTGCCAGTATCTGACAAAAAAAGGAATGTTTAATCAATATTATAATTATTAAGACATAAAATTTAACTTAAGAACTCACCAGTTTAGAATCTGTAATGTACATTTTTTCTTAAATGTTCTTATCAGTTACATTCATAACTATTCAAAATTTAAGTCACAGAGGCATTTTTTCAAATGTTCAGTCAAATTCTTATTTAGCTATTATTTTCAGGGTCATCAAAATACACCCACAACTGCATAACAGTTAACCTGCAGAGAATAACCCTAATTTCAAGCATGGTATATCAATAACAATGTCTGTTGAGATACAACATAGGTTCTTGAAAATAGTAAAAGGAGAAGAAATAATATTAATTGTTTTAGTTCCTAAAATTGTAATCAATTTTAATAGTGAACCAGTTTGGTTATAGTATTCAAATCGCCTTTGTTCCTACACTGTTTTTTGATTACTGTAGAGAATCAATGTAATGATGCAAAGGAACAGATCTTACACAAGTTTGATTTCCTTCAGCTTGTGTTTCTAATCAACTCCAAACCTTAACTGTCACGTAGTTGATTAAAAACTTGGCCCGCCTTACCATTTTACTGTGAATTTCAAAGTCTGCATAAATGCATATGTAGCATCACAAGAAATCACTACTAACACACGAAGGAAAATGCAGGTGAGCCACTTCTTGCAGAACACATACAAACCTACACAAAAACTACTCATTACAATAAAGTATCTGTTACAAGACAAATGTTGGACAAAGATCAATTGTGGATTTCAACAAGAGTCACAAGCTCCATAATACCACTGTTCATTTGTTTTTATGATCCTAGTTTCATATTAAAACACTGAAGAATGTTTACAGCGAAGTAATCAAAGTAATAGCACACATGGTCAAAGATAGGTGATAAGACACTTAAACTAATAAGACCCACTGATTTGGAAATGTTTTTAAGGGGTTTCAAGGTCTTTGACCAAGAAGCAAGGAGGCTTGTTTGGTAAAAAACACAAAAAGGATTACTCAAGGTAAATAAACAGGAATTGATTCTACAGGGAATATTATTGCTAGTATTTGTCAGAGCTGTTGTACCATGAAGCATCAAGCACAGAAGCATGATGGACTGAATTTTCCAAGACGTGGCAATGTCTTGCCACTCCATCATTTCCCTTTTATGAAACAAGGGATATCCACGTTTCTGACATGAGATCTGCTCAAGCCTCCTTGAGAACTAAGAGAAAGCGAGGACTGCAGATGCTGGAGATCAGAGACAAAACTTGTGGCGCTGGAAAAGCACAGCAGGTCAGGCATCATCCGAGGAGCAGGAGAATCAATGTTTTGGGCATAAGCCCTTCATCAGGAATGTGGGGGGCCCAAAAGGGTTGAGAGTTAAATAGGAGGGGAGTGGGGCTGGGGGAAGATAGCTTGGAAGGTGATTGTTAGATGAAGGTGGGGGGGGGGCGGTTGATGGTGATAGGTCGGAGTGGAGAGTGGAGTAAATAGGTGGGAAGGAAGATGGACATGTTCAGGAGGGCAGTGCTAAGTTGGAGTGTTGGATCTGGGATAAGATTGGGGGAGGAAAGATGAGGAAACTGGTGAAATTGATATTGATGCCATGTGATTGGAGGGTTGCTGTACTTCCATTCTGACAGTACTTTCACAGTGTAGAAATGGCACAGGAAGGAATACCATATCCCCTTTTCACAGCAGTGAGCTACCATATTCTGGAAGTTAAATCACAGACTGAGGTAGAACTGGTTCTGGGGATGAGCAAGGCTGAGGCAGATGTAGATTGGATCTGGCATGGAGAAAGAAGAAAGGCTGGAGAAGTGGAGAATAGGTTGAGAACCTGACATCAGCTCCTGAGAAGTAAAGGGGAGGGTCAGATCCAGACTGGAAGAAGGATGGTTCAATTGCTTAGGGATCAGGTGCAGAGCAAGGATAAAGGTGGGTCTGCTACATGGAGGGAGGATGGGGGTAGGTAATATATGGACTTAGTTGAACAGTTACACAGGAGTTAGGCTGGTGTTTAATAATCTAGCATTTCCTAACTCTTAATTCCATCAGAAGTTCCAAATTCTCCAATTTGAATGGAAGCATTCATAATTTCAAGTGCAGAGAGTTCTTCTATGACGCAAACGGTTGCAATCTTGTGCAAACCCATGTTATGGAAAAATCACACTTTAGAAACAGTGCTTAAAGTGTTGGCACTGTAATCATGTTACAGCCAACACACGTTTTAAAACTTCGCGCCGTACAAACAGTGTCCCAATTTGTCAACCACATTACAGCAAATTCACTTTGATGAAACATGCATTATAACTGAACGACTTGTATAGAAGGACTGCCCTGTGGAATCTTTGATTTACCAGGCAATTACTTCAGAATCTACTATGATGGGATTTCTGCAGGGATCCCATGTGTACTCTCCCATTTGTGTTGAAATAATAATCATCTGGCCATCAGAAAATCTGGCCGGTCAGGAGACTCCTGCTCCTCGGATGCTGCCTGACTGGCTGTGCTCTTCCAGCACCACACTCTTCGACTCTGTCTCCAGCATCTGCAGTCCTCACTTTCTCCCATCAGAAAATTTAGGCCAATTAGTCTTGTAACAGGCTTTATGTAATCTTTATCCTTGATTGCATACAATTGGTATAAGAAATTCTTAAACAAATCTAATTCATGTATTATTTACTCGAGTAGGCATTTCCTTTTACAGTGTTACCTTTAGTGTCAGCAGCAATGAAACCCAGGATATTTTCATGATGTAGCATCCCAGTTTGATAGATTTCTACTTCTCTGAACCAGGACCACTCTTTACATGAGGAGAAAATTTTTACTGCTACATCATCTCCATGCCACTTTCCATGCCAGACTTCAACAAACTGTCCTTTGTCCACAATTTCATGAAGAACAATTGTTCTGGCAACAGTCCTTTGGATAAGAAGTGGTAAGCCTGTCAATAAAGTATTACAGACTAAGAATAGAAACTTGGTTCAGTTTTGACATTCATGAAAGGCTGCACAAAAATACTGTTTTTAGATTCTGAGGAGGAAAATCTTCAGCATGCTTGATATATTTGATTGTTTTTAAAAACCACATTTGTTACATGAACAATAATCATTCTGGAAAATGCTTCAAGCACGTAAGGCAGAAAATACTGAAAATGTACAAAAAAGACAGGTTTAAGTTGCTATAGAAATCCTTTAGAGAGTTACAAAAAAGCACAATAGCACCATACAAAACAGAAACTACGGGTAAATTTCAAAAATGACATGCATTATTACACAATAAGATCAATATGAAATGCAGAACTTTGATAATGTTATAAATTTTTAATTAAATAGCGAGTGAAGGGTAAAATACTGATGATAAAAAAAATTTCGGCAAGCCAATCAAAAGGCTTCAAACTAATTAAAGGTGAATCAGATAGCTTCAAAATAGAAAGGGAAAAGAGTGAATTTGAAATGATTATTTGTTTCATAAATGTTCTCCATCAAGGTTTGAAGTTTCAGTAGAGTTTGCCATTCTTCTTCTTGCACAAATCTCACTGTTTTCAGCTTACGCTATCCATAGTTTCTACTCTGATGACCAAATTTTCTAAAAAAAAATACCTTAGTAGCTTTTTTTATTGTTTACTTAGTTGAGGTCACTTAGTTTCTTTAACTATTCAATTATGACTAGACAGCTTCAATTTTAAAACTGTCACCTTCATTTTCAAATCCCTTCAAGGCCTTGCACTCTCACTATCTTTGTTAGCTCCTCTAGCTCTATTACTATTCGGGATATCTGCACTCATTGAATTCTAGCATCCTAATTTTAATTGCTCCGTCTGGAATTTGGTCCCCAAAGTTTTTTTTCCTTCTTTTAATTTGCTAATCACATACAAGCAAGCAATTCCAAACATGAGATTTTGTTTGCAGCCAGCAAAAGCAAATATAAACAAAATGAATAGGTGATAGTAGTCCGCCTACATAATGCAAAACAATTGCTGGCATTATGACCAAAGACTACTTAACATTCCATGATTGTCTGCCATACCCAGCTCATATTCACTGGAAATGGGAGTCAATCAGGTCCTGTATGGTTTATAGCACCTGATTCTCTGTCATGCACAATGAGAGTTTTCTCCTCCCAATGTCCTCATCCTCCTCCCTTGAAAATGTTTCCCTCTTCCATAGTTCCTTAACAAATATCATATTGTCTCATTGTCTGCTTAGTTTGTGCAGAGCACAGTATGCCAGGGTGATGCAGTATGCTTGGTATGGACTATACTGGATTATACATCTCCACTACCTCGCCTCCACAGAACTCATTGAACAGTGGAATCCCATCTTCAGGAGCCTAGCTATCTCCTCTTCACTACAGGCCCAGTTGCATCACGTGCAGCTGAGTAACCAACCTGCTGCACCAAAAAAGGGAGTGCCTACTACACTCCAACCTCCTTCCCATCCCAAAGCCACACCAATTCTTCAACTTTTCACGGATTCTACACAATTCAACTACATTACTTACACAATAGTTGATGAGACAATGTTTCCTCCTCACAATGTCATTAGATGTTTCACAATTGTTGGAATGCCAATAGGCTAGCATTTGCCTCTTTTTAAATAATTGCCTCTAACATCTGCATCATTGATTTGCAAGCACCAATGGCATGTGCAAATGGTCTTTGAACAGTATTTGAACCCTGAGAACGGTTACTCCACATGGATTGCAAATGGGTGAAGAAACAATTGGAAATTAAATGTAGCTGTTGTTTGCAAATGCTTGTTTGGTGTATTTGCCCATTCAATGACCTGGCATCTAGCAAACATGGATTCCTCACCTTTTCCCATCAAATTGACATGACCTTGCCCACCCAGGGTGTTTTTCTAGCCATTTTCCAGTTGCACTTTGCATCTACAGAATGAAAAGTGATGGAAGGATTGCAAATCACAGTGGACACTTTCAACACAGGCTCAATATTTTGGCAGGTGGAGACCCAGAGACTCTATGTTCCCTTTTATTTTGCATTCTGAGAGGGTCTCCATTTCATCCTAAGCACCATATGTTTAAGTATGGCAGCATTCAGCACCTGCTTCTTTTTCAGCTTTAGTATTGGTAGTCTGAGTTAGTGGTTTTAACAGCGAATCAGTTCACTGGGCTGCTACCAAAGATTATCTATTTATCACCTTCTGATTTTCTAGATTCCCAAAAAAGGCTTCAGGTGACCAGGACCAGAGGGTTTTCAATTTGCAGTGCTGTGGTTAGCCTCCCAACCTCGATTGGTGAAGCCTTCTGGCCAGAGACCCCATGGTGAGGGAATGTGCCATGCACTTTGTACGCACGCTGCTCAGTCTCCCTGATCTCGGCAGGAGTTTTGGAGACCAGTGAATATTACCTTCAAGCCCACCAGGTAATTTCCAAGGAATAGGTCTATCTCATGCACAGGCATACTGGGGACGACTCCCACGACTAGCCCCAAAAAACGCCTTACTCCAAATGCGTCAGTAACTTGGATTAATACTGGACTGACCACTTTAGCTGCCATACCAACCTTTTGACAATTATAAAGAAACATTTTGGATCTGCTCCATTAAACATAGGGATTAAATGAGGGATCTGCATTGCCTTAGCTTTCAAGTCTGAGCCAGTAGTGTCCTCAGGGGACACAGTAGGATTCCAACCCTTCAGCACAGATTCTTTTACCTTAAACTCCCTTTCCTTTTGTGTCCTGAAGTTCTGTCTGTTTTCTCCATGTCCTTTCCTCTCTCTGTCCCTTTCCTTTCCTTCTCTCTGCCTCGGAGTTCTAATTCGTCATCCACAATTTCCACCTATAAAACCAGTGCCTACCCTTTTTGAAATGTTGGGTCTCCTGGCCTTCAAGCAAAATTCTATTCCCAAATACCTTGTGAAATCTTTTTATCTTCTAAATCCTCAAGAGCAACTTCCACTATTTCTCCCAGAAAAAAACACTGGCATCAAGTGAGGGTATTTCTGTATATTTTTAGTACGGATTACAGAAAGCCATTTTGCAGTTTTTTTAAAATGGTTTCAAAGAGACAATGCACTTTCTACTCAAACATTCATTTGTTTTGTCTGTGGGTACAATAAGAAATAAGCCCTCAGTTTGTTATGATCAATCATATGGGGACTTTACAAATTTTGTTTGATTCCAGATAGGAAACTCCCGCAAATGGTTATGCTCCTGAGTCAGGAGGGATGAACAAGCCTCTCTTCTTTCAGTACCCTCTCCCTTGGTTAGTCACAATGATGTTAATGAGATGGTGAGGCAAGCTCCACCCATTAATATATAAAAGAGCTGTTCCTGGTGTTGGCCACCCAGGTTCGATTCCTACCTTAGGCCATATCTGTGTGGACTTTACACATTCTCCCTGTGTCTGCATGGGTTTCCTCCAAGTGTTCCAGTTTCCCACCACAATCCAAAGATATGCAGGTCAGGTGAATTGGCCATGCTAAATTGCCTGTAGTGTTAGGTGCATTAGTCAGGGGTAAACATAGGGCAGGGGAATGGGTCTGGGTGGGGTACTCTTTTGAGGGTCAGTGCGAATTTGTTGAGCCCAAGGGCTTGTTTCCATACTGTAGGGAATCTAATCTAATCGAAATTTCTGACCACCATTATCAAGATATGGTGTACAATGCCATGACTCTGTCGGCAGAACAGAGCAGTACTGCAGGTCAGAAGCGTATACATGGCCTCCCCATTACCATTGTGTGTATATATCATGTTAACTTCAAATAAAAGGCCCTAGTGTTGGCCATGCTATGGACACTTTGTCCAGTTTACATATAAAAAACACTTTGTCCAAGTGCTCTTGTCATTGAGGCAGACAAAGAGACACAGAATTCGATTTGTAATTCAACTCAACTTTATTAATAAAATATTCCTCATTATAAATACCATGTGAGCACTTCTGAAACTCCCACAATTACAATATTTACTCTATCAAGCTCTATTGTCTGAGAAAGAATATTGCATGCAATGGTCCATGTGTTTGAGCTGAGCCATTGGAATCTCCTTCCTCTCCAACATAGGGCTGATCCTCTTGCATGAGGATGAGTCTCGGAGATCAGGGTGAATCTTCGCTCCAGACCTTCCGGATTATTCTGTGGACTTTGGCCAATGGAGTCATGAACAGGGTTCAAAGCATCCAATGGGGTTGCGTCAATAACCTTTGCTGTTGCCAGGGAGGTGTAAGGAGCGCTGGCTGGAAGTCAGGGTGCTGGTAAGTCTGATCGATACTCCTCCAATACACAACCATCAGCTGGTTGTAATTGGTTCCCCGAACATTTATGACCTCTTTGATCTTGGCTTCATTATTGTCTGTAACCAATAGCTGCTGCTGTTTAATTTAGTTTGGATAATTTTCTGTCAGGCCCAATTTCTGCAGCTGTGGGTCAATCCAGAAGCCCAATTTTGGGCCTGTGCTCACTTGACCAGACTAGGAGGAGCTAATCTGTGTTCTAGTTCAGTTTCTGTTAAGCACCAAGCCTATGTAGCCAGCAGCAATAAATATCCGCTCTTCCATTTTCCTTGATTGCTTACAAAGGACTCTTGCGCAACTCAGATACAATGTAACTAGCTATTATGGCCTGTGTGGTGAACCGATTCAGTTTGTAAAGTCTGAGCCTTTCTTCTTTTATAGAAATAGAATAGAATCCCTACAGTGTGAAAACAGGCCATTTAGGCCAACAAGTTCACACCGACCCTCCAAAGATTATCCCATCCAGACTCATTCTCCTACCCTATTACTCTACATTTCCCCAGCCTACACATCCCTGAACATGATGGGCAATTTAGCATGGCCAACCTACCTAACCTGCACATCTTTGGACTGTGGGAGGAAACGGGAGCACCCGGAGGAAACCCACATTTTCTTTGTTATAGATGTTGTGTTAGCGTCTTTCCTAACTTGGTATCAGTAACTTAAATTAATACCAAAAAAAAAGGATTGGTGACAGCAAACCTACCCAATGCATTTCTGATGCTTCTGAGAGATACAAATCCAACAGATTCCATGTTGGCAGAACTAGTATCCCATAACATACCGATTGTTCTGCACTAGTTCAAACACCTATCAAGGTCTCAATTCACTCAGCTGTACCAGGCCACATGCTTGGTTTAAATGCAGGTATGGCCTCAAAAATCATTAAGTTCTCTTTAGCACAAAAATGACTGACTGACCAGAGTTCTCCAAAAATCAGAATAGAACAGGGATCACCTCTATGCTATGTCATAGAAATATTTTAAAATATCTAACACGGTGGCACAGTGGTTAGCACTGCTGCCTCACAGCGCCAGAGACCTGGGTTTAATTCCCACCTCAGGCAACTGTCTGTGTGGAGTTTGCACATTCTCCCTGTGTCTGTGTGGATTTCCTCTGGATGTTCCGGTTTCCTCCCACAGTCCAAAAATGTGCAGGTTAGGTGAATTGGCCATGCTAAATTGCCTGTAGTGTTAGGTGAAGGGGTAAATGTAGAGGAATGGGTCTGGGTGAGTTGCTTCTCGGAGGGTCGGTGTGGATTTGTTGGGCCAAAGGGCCTGTTTCCACACTGTAAGTAATCTAAACCTTGATTCGTGTCATTTTGATTTTTCTTTTTTATTCATTTACAGCATATAGATGTTAGGTAAAAACAATGACTGCAGATGCTGGAAACCAGAGTCTAGATTAGAGTGGTGCTGGAAAAGCACAGCAGTTCAGGCAGCATCCGAGGAGCAGGAAAATTGACGTTTCCAGCAAAAGCCCTTCATCAGGAATACAGCATACAGATGTTGCTGGCTGGGCCAGCATTCATTACCCATGCCATATCAACCAGAGGGCAGTTAAGAGTCAACCATGTTGCTGTGGTTCTGGAGTTACATGTAGGCTAGAACAGGTAAGCAAAACAACTTTCCTTCACTCAAGGACATTATTGAACCAGATGAGTTTTCCCTAACGATTGACTCTTAATTCCAAGGTTTTGTTCTTAATTGAATTCAAATTCCACCATCTGCCATGGCAAGATTCAAACCTTGGTCCTAGGATATTATCTAGATTGTTGAATTAATAGTTTAACAATAATACCACAAGGCTAACTACTCCAACCCTCTATGCCACCACACAGCAGCACAAAACATGAGTAAAGCAGGCAGTTATGTTGTCTCAAGAAGCTTGCACTGGTTATATTTTCAACATGTGGATTGCTATAAATGATTTTTCTTTTCAGCGTTTGTTTTGTGCCATTTCTATGATGTCATCGTAAAGCAGTTTGAAGTGGTGTCCAGAAATCTGGGGTGAATTTTACATGTTAGGGGCATGGGGGTTCAGGGGTTTAGTGGCCTTGCCCTAGAACATAAAAGTCGGAGGCAGGTATTCCTGCACATTGCCGTCCTCCACTTCAATTATTTAATAGGCATTTCGAGCATTCATTGGTTTGAGTTGAGCCTTTTATTCCCTTTGTAGAGTAAAGTTCCACCTCCAACAACTGTTGGAATGTCCAGGGACTAGCTGTAGCTCTCTTTTCCCTGAAGTGCTCCTGGATGTATTACTCCAAGTATGGTCAATGACAAGCACCATTGTACTCTGGACTTACAGACAGGCTTGGGATGAGGGCTCTTGCTGGGTCGGGTAAGCAAGATCCACAAAAGTATGGAGGTGCATGAACATTCACAGGATGGTGGGCTGGCAGGAGGTGAGGGAGGTGGGGAGGCGGGAATGAAGGGCAGGGAAGCACTGAGGGAAAAATATCTTGTCAGGGAGTTCTTGATGAAGTATACCCCACTGTCTCCCCAACCCAGCCTCAATGTCATCAGTTTCCACCTAGCAGTCTAATTACTTGCTACCAGACTACCTTACTATGGGAAGAATTCCACCTAAGACAGGAGAAGGCCCTTAAGTAACTACTGATTGGCCACTTAAAGGACCTCAGTTGGCCAATATATGAATGGATTGCCTGATTTCTCCCCCACCTGTAGGTATAGTGGTGTTACCAGACCCCTGTTGTATGACACTCCCACATCCTCTCTCTGCCATCACTTCCTCTGGGGAATCTAAAATTTGAGCTTGAATTCAAATGATGTGCAAGTTATTAATAATCTGTTTTCTTACTTCTATTACAATTTAACTTTTCCCTCAATATAATTCATCTGTCCCTTGTGTTAGCCAGGGGCTGCAGGAGAGAGGGGGAGCGAGAGAGAGATGCAGAAAAATACTGAAATCGCTGACACATAGGAAGGAGTAGCTTATGAACTAAAAATTACCTGAGTCCAGGTATTGGCCTGAGCCAACTGAAACTGGTCTGTACTAATGAAGTTATGCTGAAAGCAATGTAAGAACGAAGTTATATTGTTATGAAGATGCCGGTGTACCTTAAGAGAGTTAAAAACAGCAAAACTACCAGACACAGCATCAAGTGTTCTCAATAAAGTAACAATGTAACACTTGGTCAAACAACTCAATTAGCTCGTGGCTTGGAGACAAAAACAAATTCGAATTCAGCCAAACAGTTTAAATTATACCCAAAAAAATAACCAAACTCCAATCCAGTTTGAATTTAGTACATTGACAATCTTAAAAGCCAATGACACAATCCAATGCTCTGGGTGTATAAGACCGAGGAAAATTGAACAGTTGAGAGGAGAACTCCAAGCCCCAGCATGTAAAAGACTGCCCGAAAAATAGCTCTCTTAAAAGGTACCTTTTTGATCATTAACCTGTGAAACAGAATTCCTAAGAAGAAGAAAAGACGACACAGGAAGATCCAAATAGAAGAACCGAAAGCTGCCTGGTTTTGAGACAAGTTTTGTTTTGTAAATCTTAATTGGGAGTTTTATCGGACTAGTATTATAGAAGGGAAGGTAACAGATAAGTTAGAATAAGGATTTATAAATAGTTGTTAGTTAATTATTCTCTGTTATACTTAAGAAATAAAGTTGTTAATTGTTACTTTAAATAGTCCTTGGCCACTCGAATTTTTACAGATTACTGCATGGGATGAATCTTTTCTGTGTTGCTGGTTTTAAAATAAGCAGGAGGGTTTACCCTGTGTTGTAACAATGTGAAAAGCAAAGAAGATGAAGTAATGCAAAAGCCTTGCTTGGACAAGGAATAATGAAGGACAAGGACTGCTGGGAAGGTGAGTCTAACCGTTCAAAACACTTACTTCAGGTGTCGGGGCTCCACTTGCCGAGAAGTGAGAGGGAGGAGCAAGGGACTGCTGGGAAGATTTTAAGTGGGTGAGATTGACTGGAACTTCCTAAGTGCAGATGGTTTGGATGGAGCCGTTTTTGTCAGGTGTGTTCAGGAGGGGTTCCTTACTCAGTATGTAGACAGACTGACGAGAGGAGAGACCATTTTGGATTGGTACTTGACAACGAGCCAGGACAGGTGTCAGGTCTCGTGGTGAGACAGCACTTTGGTGACAGTGATCACAACTGCCTCACATTTAGCATAGCCTTGGAGTGGGAAAGGAGCAGTTACCAAGGGAAGATATTTAATTGGGGAAAAGGAAATTATGACGCTATCAGACAGGAGTTGGAAAGTACAGACTGGGAGCAATTATTCCACAGAAAGGGTACAGCAGACATGTGGAGACTATTTAAGGATAGGTTATTGCAAGTGATGCACGAATTTGTTCCTCTGAGACAGGTAAGAAGGGGTAAGATTAAGGAGCCTCGGATGATGAGAACAGAGGAACTTCTCGTCAAAAGGAAGAAGGCAGCTTATATAATGTGGAGGAAGCAAGGATCTAGCACAACTTTAGAGGATTACAGGCTTGCTAGAAAGGAGCTCAGAAATGGACTGAGGAGAGCCAGGAGGGGGCATGATAAAGGCTTGGCATGAAGGATTAGGGAGAACCCAAAGGTATTTTACTCATACATGAGGAATAAGAGAATGATCAGGGAGAAGGTAGGGCTGATCAGGAATAGCGGAGGGAACTTGTGCATGGAGTCTAAGCAGATAGGGGAAGCCCTAAGTGAGTTTTTTGCTTCGGTTTTCACTAAGGAAAAGGGCCTTGTTGTGAATGAGAACTTCGAGGAGCTGGGAAACAGGCTTGACCAGATCAAGATTGATGAAGTTGATGTGCTAGAAATTTTGGAAAATATACGTCCCCAGGGCCAGACCAGATTTATCCCAGGCTGCTCTGGGAAGCAAGAAAGGAGGTTGCTAAGCCACTGGCGAGGATATTTGCCTCCTCCCTCTCCACGGGAGTCGTACCGGAGGATTCGAAGGAGGTGAATGTTGTTCCTCTTTTCAAGAAGGGTGATAGGGAAATCCCTGGCAATTACAGACCAGTCAGTCTTACGTCTGTATTCAGCAAAGTTTGGAAAGAATTCTGAGGGATAGGATTTATGACTATTTGGCAAAGCATAGTGTGATTAAAGACAGTCAGCATGGCTTTGTGAGAGGCAGGTCATGCCTCACCAATTTTATTGAGTTCTTTGAGGAGGTGTCAAGACAGGTTGACGAAGGTCAAGCAGTGGATGTGGTGTATGTGGACTTCAGCAAAGCATTTGATAAGGTTCCTCATGGTAGGCTCATTCATAAGGAAGTATGGGATACAGGGAGATTTGGCTATCTGGATTCAGAACTGGCTGGCTGACAGAAGGCAGAGACTGGTTGTGGATGGAAAGTATTCTGCCTGGAGGTTAGTGTTGAGTAGGGTCCCGCAGGGCTCTGCTCTTTGGCCTCTGCTCTTTGCAGTTTTTATAAATGACTTGGATGAGGAGGTTGAGGGGTGGGTTAGTAAATTTGCAGATGACACAAAGGTTGTAGGTGTCATTGATAGTATAGAGGGCTATTGCAGGCTGAAGCGTGACATAGACAGGATACAGAGGTGGGCTGAGAAATGGCAGATGGAGTTCAATCTGGATAAATGCGAAGTGATGCATTTTGGAAGGTCGAACTCGAATGCTGAATATAGGATTAAAGACTGGATTCTTGGCAGTGTGGAGGAACAGAGGGATCTGGGTGTGCAAGTACATAGATAGAACATAGAACAATACAGCGCAGAACAGATTCTTCGGTCCTCGATGTTGCGCCGACCTGTGAACCATTCTCAGCTCGTCCCCCTACACTATCCCATCATCATCCATGTGCTTATCTAAGGATTGTTTAAATCTCCCTAATGTGGCTAAGTTGACTACATTAGCTGGTAGGCCATTCCATGCCCTTACCACTCCCTGCGTAAAGAACCTGCCTCTGACATCTGTCTTAAATCTATCACCCCTCAATTTGTACTTATGCCCTCTTGTACAAGCTGACGTCATCATCCTAGGAAAAAGACTTTCACTGTCTACCCTATCTACACCTCTGATTATCTTGTATGTCTCTATCAAATCCCCTCCTAGCCTTCTTCTTTCCAATGAGAACAGTCCCAAGTCTCTCAGTCTTTCCTCATAAGACCTTCCTTCCTGACCAGGCAGCATCCTGGTAAATCTCCTCTGCACCTTTTCCAATGCTTCCACATCCTTCCCAAAATATGGGGACCAGAACTGTACACAATATTCCAAGTGTGGCCGCACCAGCATTTTGTACAGTTGCAGCATGATATTGCGGCTCCAGAACTCAATCCCTCTACAAATAAAACCTAACACACCATATGCCTTCTTAACAGCACTATCAACATGGGTGGCAACTTTCAGGAATCTATATACATGGACTCCAAGATCCCTCTGCACATCCACACCACCAAGAATCTTTCCATTGACCCAGTTCTCTGCTTTCCTGTTATTCTTCCCAAAGTGAATCACCTCACATTTAGCTGCATTGAACTCCATTTGCCACCTTTCAGCCCAATTCTGCAGTTTACCCAAGTCCCCCTGCAACTTGTAACATTCTTCCAAACTGTCCACTGCTCCACCGACTTTAGTGTCATCTGCAAATTTACTAATCTATCCACCGATGCCTGTGTAAAGGCATTTATAAAAATGACAAACAGCAGTGATCCCAAAACAGATCCTTGTGGCACACCACGAGTAACTGGACTCCAGGCTGAATACTTTCCATCAACCACCACTTGCTGCCTTCTTTCAGAAAGCCAGTTTCTAATCCAAACTGCTAAATCACCCTCAATTCCATGCCTCTGTATTTTCTCCAACAGCCTACCATGTGGAACCTTATCAAAAGCTTTACGGAAGTCCATGTATACCACGTCAACCACCCTACCCTCATCTACATTCTTGGTCACCTTCTCAAAAAACTCAATGAGGTTTGTGAGACACGACCTGCCCTTGACAAAACCATGTTGACTATCTGAAATCAAATTGTTGCTTGCTAGATGATTATAAATCTTATCTCTTATAATCCTTTCGAAAAACTTTCCTACAACAGAAGTAAGGCTCACCGGTCTATAATTACCTGGGTCATCTCTACTGCCCTTCTTGAACAAGAGCACAACATTTGCAATCCTCCAGTCCCCTGGTACTAAACCTGTAGACAATGATGACTCAAATATCAAAGCCAAGGGCCCTGCTATCTCCTCCCTAGCTTCCCAGAGAATCCTCAGATAAATCCCATCCGGCCCAGGGGACTTGTCTACTTTGACTCCTTCTAGAATTGATAACATCTGTTCATAACTAACCTCGATCCTTTCTAGTCTAATATCCCATACCTCATTCTTCTCCTCTACAATATTCTCCTTTTCCTGAGTGAAAAGCAATGAGAAATGTTCGTTTAGTACCTCTCCAATCTCTACAGGGTCCACACTCAACTTCCCACTTCTGTTTTTGACTGGCCCTATTCCTACCCTAATTATCCTTTTATTCATCACATACCTATAGAAAGCTTTAGGGTTCTCCTTTATTCTATTTGCTAAAGACTGCCTGTGTCCTCTCTTTGCTCTTCTTAACTCTTTCCTTAAATCCTTCCCAGCTGATCTGTAACTCTCCATCACCTCATCTGAACCATCTTGCCTCATCATCCTTCTTCTTCTTAACGAGATGCAATTTCTGTAGTAAACCACGGTTCCCTTACCTTATCACTTCCTCCCTGCCTGACAGGGACATACCTATCAAGGACACGCAATATCTGTTCCTTAAACCAGCTCCACATTTCCATTGTCTGCATCCCCTGCATTTTGCTACCCCATTCTATGTATCCTAATTCTTGCCTAACCACATTATAATTGCCCTTGCCCCATCGATAACTCTTGACCTGTGGCATATACCTATCCCTTTCCATCGCTAAACTAAACATAACTGAATTATGGTCACTCCCTCAAAGTTGCCACCCAAGTGGATAGGGTTGTTAAGAAAGCATATGGTTTTTTAGCTTTCATTAACAGGGAGATCGAGTTTAAAAGCTGCGAGGTTTTGCTGCAGCTGCACAAGTCCCTGGTGAGACCACACTTGGAATATTGTGGTCTGGTCGCCCTACTATAAGAAAGATACAGAGGCTTTGGAGAGGGTGCAAAGAAGGTTTACCAGGATGCTGCCTGGACTGGAGGGCTTGCCTTATGAAGAAAGGTTGAGTAAGCTCAGACTTTTCTCTCTGGAGAGAAGAAGGAAGAGAGGGGACCTGATCGAGGTGTATAAAATAATGAGTGGAATAGATAGAGTCAATAGCCAGAGACTCTTCCCCAGGGCAGGATTGACTGGTACGAGGAGTAATAGTTTGAAGATATTAGGAGGAAGGTATAAAGGAGACATCAGAGATAGGTTCTTTACGCAGAGAGTTGTGAATGCATGGAATGCGTTGCCAGCTTTGGTGGTAGAAGCAGAGTCATTGGGGACACTTAAGCGAGTACTAAACATGCACATGGATAGCAGTGAGTTGAGGGGTGCGTAGGTTGTTACTATATTTTACATTAGGATTAAACATTGGCACAATATCTTGGGCCAAAGGGCCTGTTCTGTGCTCTACTTTCTAGGTTCTATGTTCTATGTAATGCTACCTAGGTCCTTGGGCCTGGGCCAGTGAGGTAAAGGCATGTGATTAGCGAACGAGCCTGAGCCACAGCTTGGAGAAGAGACTACACATCTTGAAAGGGATAAGGAAAGGAATAAGAAGACTCTTGGGCATGCAGCCAGCAAAAACTCTAGAGACCAACCATTGCAGAAGCAGGCCCCACATCAAGGACATAATGACAACATTGAGAGAGAGAGAGGGAGCAGAGTACCTGGCCAGGGTCAGCCGTCATCAGCATCAGCTATCCTGCTCGGGTATTAGCTTTTTTATTCTGTGACTACTCAGGAAGTATCAGAGGACCCCATCGGGTGTACAGTTAGGTTTTAGTTTGTGGTAAAAGATACAAGCTGTCAAGTGTATTAATAAAGTGACTTGTGAGTTACAAGAGAATTGACTCTTCTCCTCTCTGTACAAGCCAATAACCACAGTTGGTTAGTGCTGGGCTTCAACACTCTTTTTCTTTCTTTAGCTGATTGCACATTAAAATCATCACACTAATTCATCCTCTTTCTCAGTTATTCCCCTGTATATTGCTAAATCCCATTGTTTAAGTGGTCTCACTGTGCTGTTTGCAGCATACACCTCCAGCAACCTTCAGACACTTTTTTTAGATAAAGCTTCATGTACAGATCTAAGTAATATAGCATGGCGTAAGTTGCCCCTCTCCAACAAAGTCTGGACTGTCAAGTAATTTTGAAGTGCTGAACAACAAAATATGTGAAACAGTTTTACTGTTCATGATGATCTAAATGGTCAGATAGATAATGAGTGAAACTAGTACAACGAATGTAATATTCTTCAGACTGGTCATGCTTCACTATCTGGATTGAAATCTGGAAGTGATTGGATTTCTTGGTGAGGGTCTAGCATTTTAAAATGATGTTGCGGTGAAATAGCCTATTCAGGTCAATGTCAAGAGTATAAGATAATGTAGTAATGACGTTTATGAAGGATTTCAAGTTATTTCCCTACATGAAACCCAATAAAATGAGTGAGTGATTTTTAACAGTGAAGATAATTGTTAGATAATTGCAGTTAATTTGAAAAACCCAAAAGGAATGAAAGATAAGGATGTTCTGAAGTACGTAATAACACATTGACCTACCAGAGCCCGATCCTGCAGATGTATCTATGATGTGATCCTTCAGTGTTTTTCTTTCTGCAACAATGCTACAAACACAATCTTTATCATTCTTCTTTTCTTTCATGTAGGCACACAGTGTATGGCGTTTGTAGAAAACAGCCACTAACAGGGCCAAGCATAAGAAACTCACAAGTCCAATTACTATAGCTGTTAGCTCTTTGGATCCCAAGTCTGATTTCCTGGGATGGTTTCCTATCAACAGAGAAAATTAAAAACACCATCCTTTATGATAAGAGTCATTCTTTCTCATTAAGAAAGTGTCTTAGATTAGATTCTATATACAATGCAAAATCTCTTTGAAAAACTGGCCATTCTTTCCAAAACTATTCTATTCATTCCGTGACTAACAACAGGGAATGAGATTGTTGTATATTCTTGTGACATGCATCAAATTTTCTTTATCACTTCCATGAGCATATACTCAAGGCTTAATGTTTCCAAATAGTGACAATCGCATGCAGACTGCCACTCAATTCTTCCTTTTTTTTAAATAAAAGAATAAAGCTCCACATTTCTGGCAGAGATTCCAGAACCAAAAATATGTCATATTGGACTCAAAATATCAACTCTGTTTCCATACTCACAGATGCTATTGGCCTGCTATGTTTCTCCAGCATTTTCTGATTTTATTTCAAATTTCCAGCATCGACAGTATTTTACTTCTATTTGGAAGTGGGATGTAGTGCCCAGGATAAGGAAGATGAAAGATTGTTGTTTGAACTTAAGCGTCTGGAGGAAGATCCTGCTCCCTTCAGCTCCACTTTCTGATAATCATATTTTATAAACTTTTTGGTGCCTGTAGCTACCTGTTGAGACTTCAAACTGATCCAAATTTTGCACATTGAACAGGCCTAATTCTTGTTTCAATCACAGGTCCTGAATGTCTTTATAATCATGTTTTTTACCATGATTATAATGGGTTCATTTCCCATTTATAAATGGATATCTGCTTCTTGCTCACTGTTTTCAAGGTTTAAGAAACTGTTTTGCCATTTTTGTAAATTTTTAGATTTTTCCTTTTTTTCCCCTTAGTATTACTTAGTATTCAGTATTACTTCAAAGCCAGCCAACCAGAAAATAAACAGGTGGGACTTGATCCCAGGCCTTCTGGACCAGAGCTAGGAACAATTCCACTACACAGCCCCTTTTATGTATTTGTATTCTTCCTTTCAAAGTTCAGATAAAATTTAGTTGTCAATTATGTGTATTTGGCAAAATGACTGCCATTGAAGAATATATTTCAAATTTAGCACTGTCTAGAATTGTCAACTCCAATTTGATGTATTCTTGGAGATGTTATCAAGCAATAATGATCATTAACATTTAATCACGTAATACTACACTGAAAAAAGTAACTTTAATTCACAACAAATGAAGAACCATTTATAAATCAAAGAACATGCAACGATAGAATGATTTACAGGATAAGTAATAACAATAAGCACAAATTAAATACCATGGATTCAGCAGAGATATCAATGCAAGTGAAAAAGTAATGATATTTTACAACAGCATAGTTGTAAAAAAAAGCTAAGTGAGTCACTTGGGGAGGACAAAACTTGAGTTTTGTTCATAAAAAGAGACATTCTGACAGCTTTTGGCATTCTTGACTTTGTCATGCTGAATGTAAAGTGCAAAGGTAGCAACAACATTTTTAATTAAAAAAAACATACTGATTGGTTAAGGTGTTGATATGGAAATTGGACCAGGGAACTACTGTCCCTGTGAAAATCTGTACAATCCAACCAGGAGTCGACAGGTAAATAAAGAAGGGATGTTCCTGATGACTGGGGAGTCCAGAACCAGAGGTCACAATTTAAGTGTATGGGATAGGCCATTCAGAACTGCAATATGGAATGATTTCTTCACCCAGAGAGTGGCAAGCCTGTGAAATTTGGCCATAGAAAGTAGTTGAGGTCAAAACATTGAATATTTTCAAGAACGAGTTACATATCGTTCATAGGGCTAAAGCAAACAAAGGATAATGAGAAAAAGCAAGAACAGGATACTGAATTAGATGATCAGTAATGATTGTATCAAATGGCAGAGCAGGTTTAAGGGGCTAAATGGCCTACTCTTGCTCCTATTTTATATGATTTTATGTACTTATGTTTAATGCAAAACAAGATACAACGCATGGACATGGTATTCTTTTCCTGCAGAGGACAGGTGTCTGCATGTGAATATATGTAGTTTAGTTTTCTTCTTGAATTATCTCCCCACAGACAGTCCAATCCAAAATACCATGATCTCCAGCACTGGTACAGCAAGGAGGCAGGTCCCAAATCCACTCCAGGCAGAACTGTGATCAAATCACAACGGCCAATCAGCCACTAAGCCAATCGGTCCCAAAGAATCCAAGTTATTGTTGTAGCATGCCCTTCTTCATGTATGCTGTAGTCCTGAGCTATGGATGGTGTTGACAGAAGTTCCAACATTCTTTTCTGCACATGGCTGATTAGGAACATCTCTCATTTTAATCACCTGCCATTGGTATATGTTAGAAGAATCTACAAGTTAACACTCAATTTGTGTGTCCGCACTTGAAAACCCCTTCTTTGACCTTGAAACCCAAGAGTAGGATTTGAAACGCGGCGGGGGGAGGAAGGGACACTACCCATTGCACTACAACACCTTACGTATCTTTCAGCAAGCATTGGTAAGCCATTTATTGAGCCTGATTGGTCATCTTAAATCGTTAGTGTAATTCCTTGCACAATTAAGTTTGTTTGCCAAAGTGTTCAATTGTGAATTACAACCATAGTCAAGCAGTTAATGCTTGCAAAACTCAAAAAATAATGTCCAATGTTAGATATGTATCACGATGCACATGTGAAAGGATAATCTGAAAGACCCTGATTTTCAAAAACATATCCTTCAAGTACAAAAACAGACATTGCTGGATAAACTCAGCAGGTCTTGCGGCATCTGTGGAGAGAAAGCAGAGTCAATATTTCAGGTCCAGTGACCCCTCTACAGAATAGCTTCCTTCAGTACTTAGACTAATTGGAACAAAATGTTGAACATTTAAATATTTCACCTTTTCCTTGTAGCAATCACCTCAAACAACCATGTTAGTCACCATAGTAACCTCATCTCACTTTAACGAAGATCTTAAATTTTAGTGCAAAGAATTAATATTTTGGTTTCCAATTAGAGAAATGTCTAAACATCAATACTTTAAAAGGCACGATTCTCTAACTCCTATGAAAATATTTTTTGTACAAGTTCCCAGTTTTAGCTATTTACTATCCTATAGTTCAACTTGGTTACTGACTCCATTTTGAGGACACAAAGTAATTTCTGGATATTTTGCTTTTCCAGACAAAATTAGTTGGCTAACAATTAAATTCTGGGAGCAGCAGAATCGACGTTTCGGGCATGAGCCCTTCTTCAGGAGTGAGGAAAGTGTGCCAAGCAGGCTAAGATAAAAGGTAGGGAGGAAGGATTTGGGGGAGGGGCGTTGGAAATGCGATAGGTGGAAGGAGGTTAAGGTGAAGGTGATAAGGTGAGGGTGATAGGCCAGAGTGGGGTGGGGGCAGAGAGGTCAGGAAGAAGATTGCAGGTTAGGAAGGTGGTGCTGAGTTGAAGTGTTGAGCCACGGGGTGGTTGGATTGGTTGGTCCGGGTGTCCCAGAGGTGTTCTCTGAAATTTTCCACAAGTAGGCAGCCTGTCTCCCCAATATAGAGGAGGCCACATCAGGTGCAGTGGATGCAGTAAATGATGTGTGTGGAGGTGTAGGTGAATTTTTGGCGGATATGGAAGGATCCCTTGGGGCCTTGGAGGGAAGTAAGGGGGGAGGTGCACGTTTTGCATTTCTTGCGGTTGCAGGGGAAGGTGCCGAGAGTGGAGGTTGGGTTGGTGGGGGGTGTGAACCTGACGAGGGAGTCACGGAGGGAGTGGTCTTTTCGGAAAGCTGATAGGGGAGGGGAAGGAAATATATCCCTGGTGGTGGGGTCCGTTTAGAGGTGGCGGAAATGATGATAGATGATACGATGTATATGGAGGTTGGAGGGGTGGTAGGTGAGGACCAGTGGGGTTCTGTCCTGGGGGTGGGGCTCAATGGCGGAGGAGCGGGAAGTGGAGGAGATGCAGTGGAGAGCATCGTCGACCACGTCTGGGGGGAAATTGCGGTCTTTGAAGAAGGAGGCCATCTGGGTTGTTCGGTATTGGAACTGAACCTCCTGGGACCAAATGCGGCGGAGACGAAGGAATTGGGAATATGGAATGGCGTTTTTACAGGGGGCAGGGTGGGAGGAGGTGTAGTCTAGGTAGCTGTGGGAGTCGGTCGGTTTAGAGTAAATGTCCATGTTGATTCGGTCGCCCGAGATAGAAATGGAGAGGTCTAGGAAGGGGTGGGAGGAGTCTGAGACGGTCCAGGTAAATTTGAGGTCGGGGTGGAAGGTGTGAGTAAAGTGGATGAACTGTTCAACCTCCTCGTGGGAGCACGAAGCAGCGCCGATACAGTCATCTATGTAGCGGAGGAAAAGGTGGGGGGTGGTGCCAGTGTAGCTGCGGAAGATGGACTGTTCCACATATCCTATGTAAAGGCAGGCATAGTCTTCCTAGCCATATCGGAAATTAAAGACAGTAAGTACCAAAAACTTTCATGTACTTACCCCCACACTCTGGGTTCCTCAACTGTTCCAGAATCTTCCATTGGCCTCCGAAATCAATAGGGCGCCATTAACCACGCCGCCGCTGCAGCGCCCTCGGCAGCAACCGCCGCCGTGAACCATGACGTCACTTCCGCCCCCACCGAGCATGCAGCCTCCGCGATCGCCGCCCAGACAACCGCCTCCACGATCGCCAGGAAGACCATCGCTGACAGATTCGCGGCCTCCGCGGGGTCCATGGCTATCGGGAACAACACCGTTTCTGCCGTCGCCACAGCCACTTCCACCCTGGGGTTGCCGTCGCCGCAGCCACTTCCGCCCCCAGTGACATCACTCACCTGCCCAACGACCACGCTGCATGCATCTCCGCCCCCACGCAGATCTCCATTCGCACGCATAATCTCGCCCCCACGCCAATCTCCATCCCCATGCCGAACCCCACCCCCTCTCCGATTCCGTCCCCACCCGGTTCCCACCCCCACGCCCAACCCCACCCCCCACGCCTAACCCCGCCCCCCCACTCCCAGCTCCAGCCCCACACCAGGTCCTAGCTCTCAGCCTGGCTGTATTTTCACCATCCCTCCAGAACTACCCCTCTCAGAGGATGAAAGATCAGTCCTCGGCAGAGGCGTCACCTTCATTCCCCTACGCTCTCGGATTAACGAGTTCAACATGCGGCGAGTCATCGAACAATTCTTCCGCTGCCTTCGCCTCCGCGCCTACTTCTTCAACCAGGATTCTCGCCCACCCTCTGATGACCCCTACTTCCGCCTCCAACACACCCCATCCACCTGGACACCCCGTGCTGGCCTCTTACCTGCCCTCGATCTCTTCATAGCTAATTGCCGCCGCGACATTAAACGCCTCAACCTGTCCACCCCTCTCACCCACTCCAACCTCTCACCCTCGGAACGTGCAGCCCTCCACTCCCTCCGTTCCAACCCCAACCTCACTATCAAACCGGCAGACAAGGGAGGTGCAGTGGTAGTTTGGCGCACCGATCTTTACACCGCTGAGGCTAAACGCCAGCTCGCGGACACCTCCTCCTACTGCCCCCTTGACCATGACTCCACCTCCCACCACCAAACCATCATCTCCCAGACGATCGAGAATCTCATCTCCTCAGGGGATCTCCCATCCACCGCCTCCAACCTCATAGTTCCACAACCCCACACCGTCTGTTTCTACCTCCTGCCCAAAATCCACAAACCTGACTGCCCCGGCCTTCCCATTGTCTCAGCCTGCTCCTGCCCACCGAACTCATCTCTGCATACCTCAACACGGTCCTATCCCCCATAGTCCAAGAACTCCCCACCTACGTTCGGGACACCACCCATGCCCTCCACCTCCTCCATGATTTTCGCTTCCCTGGTCCCCAACACCTTATCTTGACATCCAGTCCCTGTATACCTCCATCCCCCATCACGAAGGACTCAAAGCCCTCTGCTTCCTTTCCTGCCAACCAGTACCCTTCCACTGGCACCCTCCTTCAACTGACTGAACTGTCCTCACTCTGAACAACTTCTCTTTCCAATCCTCCCACTTCCTCCAAAGCAAAGGAGTAGCCATGGGCACCCGCATGGGCCCCAGCTAAGCCTACCTTTTCATAGGATATGTGGAACAGTCCATCTTCCACAGCTAAACTGGCACCACACCCCACCTTTTCCTCCGCTACATAGATGACTGTATCGGCACTGCTTCGTGCTCCCACGAGGAGGTTGAACAGTTCATCCATTTTACTAACACCTTCCACCCCAACCTCAAATTTACCTGGACCGTCTCAGACTCCTCCCTCCCCTTCCTAGACCTCTCCATTTCTATCTCGGGTGACCGAATAAACATGGACATTTACTATAAACCGACCGACTCCCACAGCTACCTAGACTACACCTCCTCCCACCCTGCCCCCTGTAAAAACGCCATCCCATATTCCCAATTCCTTCGTCTCCGCCGCATTTGGTCCCAGGAGGACCAGTTCCAATACCGAACAACCCAGATGGCCTCCTTCTTCAAAGACCGCAATTTCCCCCCAGACGTGGTCGAAAATGCTCTCCACTGCAACTCCTCCACTTCCCGCTCCTCCGCCCTTGAGCCCCGCCCCTCCAATCGCCACCAGGACAGAACCCCACTGATCCTCACCTACCACCCCACCATCCTCCATATACATCGTATCATCCATCGTCATTTCTGCCACCTCCAAACAGACCCCACCACCAGGGATATATTTCCCTCCCCTTCCCGATCAGTGTTTCGAAAAGACCACTCCCTTGTGACTCCCTCATCAGGTCCACACCCCCCACCAACCCAACCTCCACTCTCAGCACCTTCCCCTGCAAATGCAAGAAATGCAAAACTTGCGCCCACACCTCCCCCTTTACTTCCCTCCAAGGCCACAAGGGATCCTTTCATATCCGCCACAAATTCACCTGCACTTCTACACGCATCCGCTGCACCCGATGTGGCCTCCTCAATATTGGGGAGACAGGCCGCCTACTTGCGGAACGTTTCAGAGAACACCTCTGGGACACCCGGACCAACCAACCCAACCACCCCGTGGCTCAACACTTCAACTCCCCCTCCCACTCCACCAAGGACATGCAGGTCCTTGGACTCCTCCATCGCCAGACCATAGCAACATGACGACTGGAGGAAGAGCGCCTCATCTTCCGCCTAGGAACCCTCCAACCACAAGGGATGAACTCAGATTTCTCCAGTTTCCTCATTTCCCCTCCCCCCACCTTGTCTCAGTCCCAACCCTCGAACTCAGCACCACCTTCCTAACCTGCAATCTTCTTCCTGACCTCTCCGCCCCCACCCCCACTCCGGCCTATCACCCTCACCTTAGCACCCTCACCTTAACCTCCTTCCACCTATCGCATTTTCAACGCCCCTCCCCCAAGTCACTCCTCCCTACCTTTTACCTTAGCCTACTTGGCACACTTTCCTCATTCCTGAAGAAGGGCTCATGCCCGAAACATCGATTCTTCTGCTCCTTGGATGCTGCCTGATCTGCTGCGCTTTTCCAGCAACATATTTTCAGCTCTGATCTCCAGCATCTGCAGTCCTCACTTTCTCCTAACAATTAAATTTTACTTCTCCTCGAGCCAAAGCACACACTCTCCTAGATTATTGTCCTTCCTCAACATCTCTCTTGAAAAGAAATTAATAACTCTTTGTATTTAAAAGATATTTAGAGCAAGCCAACATGGAATGTATAATTTATGACAATTGATCATGCCAGATACCTTGCCAAGTTTCATAGAGTAGGTCTTCTCTTCTCTATTACCATTTGTACTTCCTTTGCCTTTACCATCTGTGACATTTGTTCCTCTTCCCTTTCCTCACCAATACCCAGATCACCCTACCCCCACCATAGTCCACCTTTATCGATAGCATAAAACCCATCTATTTTCCAGCCCCCTTCATTTCCAGAGAAGATATATTCTGGATTTCATGCATTAACTCTGTTTATCTCTCCACAGCTGCTGCCAGACCTGCTGATTTTTTCCAGCACTTTCTGTTTTTGTTTCAGATCACCAGCATCTACAATATTTTGTTTTTATTGCTGTAATATAATCTTCATTAGCATTTGTCTATAATTACAACTCAAAACATTTAGATTCATTTCCTGATGTTTGTTAACAAAAGGACTTTTTCAAGTCATGTTAATTAACATACCTTAAAAACTACTTTTAAATTCTGTACTAAGATGTAATAACATAGTCAGAAGTATGCATTCTTACCTTTAGGTAGTGCTAGCTCTACATCTGCGCTATTACAGTAGTTTGTGTCACAACAGATGGTTTTTGACACCATTTTCACACTGGCACAGATGAAGGGGTTCCCTGGTGGAATCATTTGCTGGCGATGCACACAGGTCTTCCACTGTTTTACTGTTCTATCAATAAGAAAGGCAGAAGCCAAGCAAATGCCATCTGTTTCACATGTGTTATTTTTATACACACAATTGATGCATAAACATTTCAGGCCTAAAAAAATGGAAATGAACCAGTGTTAGAATGTGAATACATAAAGAAGGTGACAGAAAAAGGGAGAAGGGCAAAAGGGAAAGGGGGGGAGGGAGAGAGAGAGAGAGAGAGAGACAAAAAAGGTATCTTGTGACACAATTAAGACAAATTATGCTTCAAAGGAGTGACTGTCTTTACTCCAGAACTGAAGATGATCAGAGCACACAGAAGTAAAAGAAAAATTAATTCTACACATGTAAAAACAGCCAATTGTCCCTCATGGCTTTCCATCTCTACATCACTCAACTTGCGCAACACTGACGGAATCTTTCTAGCCACTAAGTAACTTGGGTACTGGGCAAAAGTTGAAAAATCACATGTAATCAACAGCAAGGAGTTTTGCGTTGAGAGCAAATAGTTCCATTTTTCAACCAAATATTGAGCAGTGAGTTGAGATTTATGCTTGTGACCAGACAAAGGCATACTTACTTGCATTAACATTATCTCATCTAGCCTCAATAAAATGCATTTTCTAATTCTCCCACCCACTAGATACGAACTAGACAGTGATAATTCCTGGCATAAAAGTCAGAACAGTAACCTGGTGACTTCAGTTTACTTCTTTCTCCTCCAGCCTTCCAGGCATCAACACCTCAGGGCATGCTACATGGGCAGCAACCAAAAATACAGATGTTCAACCAACAAGGCTGCTCAGCATCCTTGACATGTCTGAGTCAATTGACAGGAACCAGGAGGGCCTGCATCTGACGGGTGCATGACTGGGCTTTAAAACTGCATCACTCCCAGGATCCTTGGAGGTCCCAGCTGTGGCCAGCACTTCCACCTGCGTCGAGGAGCAGAATATATGTAGACAGGCACTGAATGAGATACATACATAACGAGATGAATTTATGAAGAAATCATGAGGGTTCATGGAGAGAAACCCTCATCCAAACTCACCAAAACTGACTAGTACTTAATTTCAGCCCTGCCCATAATGAGTGCCTTGGTTTTGTTGGCAGGTATTTTGGATATGATAGATTTCTGTCCCTGATGATGACAACTCTCATCACTTTTGTATTATCCAGTGTCACTGTTTTCTTTTGTCACTGCTTTATTGTGCAGTTGACTTTCAGACTATTTTGTTTCCCAAAACTATGCTGTTCAAGTCTACGGTCTTTTAACATATGAATTCTATAGTTATAACTAGATCTTCATATACATTTCATCTTTGTACAAGCTCTGCTCCCTTTCTGGATATCTTGAACTGCTCACATGATATCATGTTCTGATGTTAGCCCCAACTGTATACAGCCCAAATTGAAGAACGTGCATCATTAAACTCTTTAGCTGTAGCGCTGAGAGGTTGTTCTCCTTTGCTGGTGCAGACTCAAATGCTGTGCATACAAATGACATTCCTGTTCATTCTCAACCAAACAGCACATACAAAAATACAGATACTGTTGTATAAGAACACAAAGATCTAAAAGCGCGAATATTCAGGAGTGCCTTAAGCACCACGCACAATGATCATGTTAGATAGACTTGAGGAGAGAACAGCTTAGCATCTTGGAGGAATAATATCCAACATCCAGATACTCCTTTTAGACCTGGATGGTGTCAAGCTTCTTCAGTGTTCCTGGTGCTGCACCTATCACATAAGTGTGGAATATTCCTTCACACACCTAACTTGTTGCTTGGAGGTGATGGACAGGATTTGGGGTGCCAGGAGGGCAGGTACTTGCCACTTTATTCCAAGGCATTGAGCTACTTTTGTAGCCATTGTGTTTATGTGGTGATTGCAGTGGAGTTTGTGGTCAACATTAATTCCAAGGATGTTGATAGTGATGGTAACATTATTGAATGTCAAGGACAAATGGTTTGATTGTGTCTTATTGGAGATAGTCATTGCCTGGCATTTGTATGGTGCAAATGCTACTGGCCACTTATCACCCCAAGCCTGGATAATGTCCAGATCTTGTTGCATTTGAACATGGACTGCTTCAATACCAGTAGAGTCATGAATAATGCTGAACATTGTGAAATCATTGGCAAATATACCCAAGTATGACCTTCATCATTGATGAAGCAATTGAAGATAGTTGGGCCTAGGACACTACCCTAAGGAATCCTGTAGATATGTCCTATATTTCAAAAAACTGACCTCCAATAACCACAACCATCTTTACCAAACCATTTTTTTTTAAACAGAGAATGGTGGGTGCCTGGAACATGTTGCCAGCGGAAGTGGTAGAGGCAGGCATTATAGCGTCATTTAATATTTATCTAGACAGATTCATGAATGGGCAGGGATATAGATCCTTAGAAAATAAACAACAGCGTTAGATAGAGAATCTGGATTGGTTCAGGATTGGAGGGCCGAAGGACCTGTTCCTGTGCTGTAATTTTTTGTTTTGATACTACATGCCAGGTTTGACTCCAACTCTCATGCCTCTTATATCTACTGATTCCAGGACTGCTAGGGCTCCTTGATGCCACACTCGATTGAATGCGGCCTTGATGTCAAGGGCTGTCACTCTCAACTCACCTCTGTATTCAGCTCTTTTCTCCCTGTTTAAACTCCGGCTATAATGAGGTCAGGAGCTAAGTGGCCCTGACGGAACCCAAACTGGGCATCACTGAGCAGGTTATTGCTGAGCAGTTGTTGCTTGATAGCACGGTTGATAACCCCCTCAATCACTGATGATTGAGAGTATACTGATGGGCTGGTAGTTGGCCAGATTGGATATGTCCTGCTTCTTCTGTACAGGACATATCTGGATAGATGCCAGTGTTCTAACTGTCTTGGAAAAGCTTGACTAGGTGAGTCCTGGACACATCTTCATTACTCTTGCTGGGATGTTGTCAAGTTCCAAAGTCTTTGAACTGTCCAGTGCCGAAAATGTGTTGCTGGAAAAGCGCAGCAGGTCAGGCAGCATCCAAGGAGCAGGAGAATTGACGTTTCGGGCATGAGCCCTTCTTCAGGAATGTAGGTAGCGGCGCACGGCTGCAAGCGTGGAGCAGAGGATCCGGAAGGAGGTCTGTTGCTGGAGGCTTCGGATTTGTTGTAGGTACTGGTTGTCCTGGTTGGGTCCAAATTTTGTTGGTCTGAATGTAGTCCGGAGTCCGTGTGGGGTCAGTCGGTTCCGTAGGCAGGTGCTGAGGAAGGAGATGTGGCTGTGGTAGCAAGTCTGAGTTTGAGAACATGGCTGAAGAGTACCTGCAGTCCTCACTTTCTCCACTGTCCAGTGCTTTCAATCGTTTTTTGATATCATGTGGATGTGAATCAAATTGATAGAAAACTGGTATCTGTGGTGCTGGGGACCACTGGAGGAGGCCAAGATGGATCATCCATTCAGCATTTCTGGTTGAAGATTGCTGTGAATGCTCCAGCCCTAATGTGTTGGACTCTTCCATCATTGAAGGTGGGATATTTGTGGCATCTCCTCGAATGAGTTGTTTAATTGTCCAACAGCATTCATGACGGGATGTGGCAGGACTGCAGATCTTAGTTCTGATCCATTGGTTGTGTGATCCCTTAGCTCTATCTTTCACTTACTGCATATGCTGTTTAGTATGCAAGAAGTCCTATTTGGTCACATCATCAGGCTGACACCTATGTTTCGGTATGCCTGATACTCCTCCTTGCATGCCCTCCTGCAGGGTCCATTGAGCCAGGGTGATCTTTCCAACATGATGGAAAGGTGAAGGTGGGACTTCATCTCCACAAAGATAGTGTGATGGTCACTGTTACTGACATTGTCATGGATAGAAGCATCTGCAACCAGCAGATTGATAAAGATGTAGTCAAATCTATATTTCCCGCTTGTTGGCTCCCTCAACACCTGCTGCAGACCCAGTCTAACAGCTATGTCCTTTAGGATCTACCTAGTTCACTTGGTGTGACATTGAAATCCCCACCCAGAGTACATTTTGCATTGTTGTCACCCTCAGTGCTCCCTCCAAGTGTTGTTTAACGTGGATTCATAATTCAAGGGAGGACGGTATGTGGGAATCAGCAGGAGGTTTCCTTGTCCACGTTTAACCTGAAGCCATGAAACTTCTTGGGGTCTGGAGTCAATGTTAAGAGGACTCCCAGGGCAACTCCCATCCGAATGTATACCACTGTGCCACCATCTCCGCTGGGTCTGTCCTGTCAGTGGGTCAGGAGATATCCTGGAAGAGTGATGATGGTGTCTGGAACGTCGTCTGTAAGGTATGATTCTGTGAGTATGATTGTGTCAAGCTGTTACTTGACCAGTCTGTGAGACAGCTCTCCCAATTTTGGCACTGGTCTCCAATTGTTAGTAAGGAGGACTATGCAGGGTCGACAGGGCTGTTTCTGCTGTTGTCTTTTCCAGTGCATGGGTCAATGCCTGGTGTTCCACTTCTGCCAGCACAAATATTAAGAACTCCTTGGAGAAGAAGAATTAGTTACCCAAAGCAGAGATAGTCTGCATCAACTGGTCATAGTCTATGGAAACAGACCACAGTTGTAAAATCATACAGCGTATGATGGGGGATAGTCTCCAAATAAACAATAGCAGAAAACGTTCATGTTTTTAGATAACAAAAGAAATTCACTGTATCAAAGTAACTCTGAGGCATTTTTACGATGACTAAAAACTGATGGAGTCAGGGTTCAGCCACACAGACAGCAAACACCAGAACCTTCAAGAATAAAGTTTAAAGCCCCAGTTGTGAAGGGTATTATAGGCTGGGAATATGACAAGTAAAGTAATACTCACAACTCAGAACAGGCTCAGGAACATTGCAGATCCAAAATTAAAGCAAAAAGGATCAAATTAGGAGCCTAAGCAACCATAGTCTAAGTGATGAAGTAAATTAGGAGACCTTAGTTTAGCGACTAAAAAGGTGGGGGATCCTTCATTCTAACTGAAGGATGCATTTATTAAACTCTGAGGAGCAGGAATCAGCCAAGGATAAGAGTGAAAACGCAATATATATTTTTTAGAAGCAGCAAAGAGCATGAGTTTTTAATCAAAACGTATTCTATGAAAGCTGCAGGCAATGGGATACATTTAGTAAAACTGTTAATGAAAGGTGAATAATTTATTAGGATTGACTCGTAGGAATCTGAAGAAAACAGGGAATTCACCATGTTAACCACTAAAGGCATGAATTTACTATTTAGTTGTAAAAGGTGGAAGTTCTCCAGTTTAGCCATAAGAAGATGAGAATCCTCCACTTTAGCCACGGAATGTTATGACTGCAAAAGGAAAGTTGTTATATAGTCATAGAGATGTACAGCATGGAAACAGACCCTTTGGTCCAACCCATCCATGCTGACCAGATATCCCAATCCAATCTAGTCCCACCGACCAGCACCCAGCCCATATCCTTCCAAACCCTTCCTATTTCTATACCCATCCAAATGCCTCTTAAATGATGCAGTTGTACCAGCCTCCACACTTCCGCTGGTAGCTCATTCCATGCCTGTACCACCCTTTGTGTGAAAACGTTGCCCTTTAGGTCTCTTTTATATCTTTCCCCTCTCACACTAAACCTATGCCCTCTAGTTCTGGAATCCCCAATCCCAGGGAAAAGACTTTGCCTATTTACCCTATCCATGCCCCTCATAATTTTGTAAACCTCTATAAGGTAACCCCTCAGCCTCCGACGCTCCAGGGAAAACAGCTCCCAGCCTGTTCAGCCTCTCCCTATAGCTCAAATCCTCCAACTCTGGCAACATCCTTGTAAATCTTTTCTAAACCCTTTAAGCTTCACAACATCTTTCCGATAGGAAGGAGACCAGAATTGCATGCAATATTCCAACAGTGGCCTAACCCATGTCCTGTACAGCCGTAACATGACCTCCCAACTCCTGTACTCAATACTCTGACCAATAAAGGAAAGCATACCAAACGCCGCCTTCACTATCCTATCTACCTGCAACTCCACTTTCAAGGAGCTATGAACCTGCACCCCAAGATCTCTTTGTTCAGCAACACTCCCTAGAACCTTACCATTAAGAGTATAAGTCCTGCTAAGATTTGCTTTCCCAAAATGCAGCACCCCGCATTTATTGAAATTAAACTCCATCTGCCACTTCTCAGCCCATTGGCCTATCTGGTCAAGATCCTATCGTAATCTGAGGTAACCCTCTTCGCTGTCCACAACACCTCCAATTTTGGTGTCAACTGCAAACTTACTAACTGTACCTCTTATGCTCGCATCCAAATCATTTATGTAAATGACAAAAAATAGAGGACTCAGCACCGATCCTTGTGGCACTCCACTGGTCACAGGCCTCCAGTCTGAAAAACAACCCTCCACTACCACCCTCTGTCTTCTACCTTTGAGCCAGTTCTGTATCCAAATGGCTAGTTCTCCCTGTATTCCGTGAGATCTAACCTTGCTAATCAGTCTCCCATGGGGAATCTTGTCGAACGGCTTACTGAAGTCCATATAGATCACATCTACTGCTCTGCGCTCATCAATCCTCTTTGTTACTTCTTCAAAAAACTCAATCAAGTTTGTGAGACATGATTTCCCATGCACAAAGCCATTTTGACTATCCCTAATCAGTCCATGCCTTTCCAAGTACATGTACATCCTGTCCCTCAGGATTCCCTCCAATAACTTGCCCACCACCGAGGACTGCCTCACTGGTCTATAGTTTCCTGGCTTGTACTTACCATCCTTCTTAAACAGTGGCACCACATTTGCCAACCTCCAGTCTTCCGCACCTCATCTGGGACTATCGATGATACAAGTATCTTAGCAAGAGGCCCAGCAATCACTTCTCTAGCTTCCCACAGAGTTCTCAGGTACACCTGATCAGGTCCTGGGGATTTCTCCACCTTTACCCATTTCAAGACAACCAGCACTTCCTTCTCTGTAATATGGACATTTTGCAAGATGTCACCATCTATTTCCCTTCAGTCCATATCTTCCATATCCTTTTCCACAGTAAATACTGATGCAAAATACTCGTTTAGTATCTCCCCCATTTCCTGCGGCTCCACACAAAGGCCGCCTTGCTGATCTTTGAGGAGTCCTATTCTCTCCCTAGTTACCCTTTTGTCCTTAATGTATTTGTAAAAATCCTTTGGATTCTCCTTAATTCTATTTGCCAAAGCTATCTCATGTCCCCTTTTTGCCCTCCTGATTTCCCTCTTAAGTATACTCCTACTTCCTTTATACTCTAAGGATTCATTCGATCTACCCTGTCTATACCTTACATATGCTTCCTTCTTTTTCTTAACCAAACCCTCAATTTCTTTAGTCATCCTGCATTCCCTATACCTACCAGTCTTTCCTTTCATGGAACGCACTGTCCTGCTCAGGGCTACAAATTCCTTTTACATGGCTAATTGAGGAGCCACTGTTGTATTTTCTTTACCATGGAGGTAATGGGGCAATGTCACAAAAAGGGGAAATAATGGGGTGTTTTGATACTGTTGAGATACTCAGGCCCTTTCCATCATCTATCCTGTCAATTTCTGGGTGAGAAGGTACATGGGTGACCTTCACAACCTGCCACTAATTAATGACCACATAAGGGCCTTGACCCACTGTCAGCCACTTTTCCAGCAGGAGAGAAAAATGGATGCTTTCCAGATAGGGAAACCAAGGCAGTCTGCCTGCCATATTGGGGTGGCCTTCATTTGTCATTATCTGGGAGCATGGATGGGCAAGAGGTAGGAAGAAGGAGGTGGCTACTGAAAACCAGAGGCCTATCCTTGCCATCAAACCTCCACTGCTTATGACTCCCTCCACAGGAACCATCCCAAAAAGTCTCACCATTTCTGTAGTGCATGTCCTTTGAGAAATCTTCAAATAGAGTAGATAGAGAAAAACCAGTAGATATGTTGTATTAACATTTACAGAAGACATTGGACAAGGTACCTCACAAAAGGTAAAGTCATGAGATAAAAACTCACAGTGTTGGAGGTAGTATATTGGCATGGATACAGAATTGGCAAATGGGCAGGAAACAGCGAGTGGAGATAAAGAATTCCTTTTCAGTTTGGCAACCTGTGACCAGTGGGTTCCACAGGAATCAGTGCTGAGATCACAACTGTTCACAATATCTATTAATGACTTGGAGGATGGAAAAGAATGTATTGTAGGCAAATTTGCAGACACAACAAAATTAGGTGGAAAGGCAAGAAGGATGTAAACAGTTTAGAGAGATATCAATGGATTAAGTAAATGGGCAAAAGTTGATAAGTAGAGCGTGATGTGAGAAAATGTTATTTTGTTCATTATGAAAGAGAAAACAAAAAAGCAGAATATCACTTAAATGGAGAAATGTTGCAGAACAGAACTTGCAGATACTTGTACATGAACACAAAGCTAGCATGCAGGTATGGCATATGGGTAATGGAAAGTTGGTCCTTATTTCAAGAGGGTTGAAGTATTAGAGTAAAGAGGTCTTACTGTAACTATACAAGGTGGGGGTGGGGGGTGGTTGGGAGGCCATATCTAGAGAATTGTGAGCTATTTTGGTCCCCTTATTTAAGGAAAAATATCATTTCATTGGAAGCAGTTCAGAGAAGGTTTATAAAGGATTGCCCTTGTATGGAGGGATTGTCCTATGAGCAAAGGCCAAACATGTTGCAACTCACTGGAATTTAGAAGAAAGAGAGGTGATTTCATTGAAACACGTAGAATTCTTTAGAGGCTTGATAGAGTAAATGCTGAGAAGACATGTGCTCTCATGGGACATTCTCGGACCAGACAGCATAATCTCACAATAATGCAGCATCAAATTAATGCCAATGGAAGGAATTTCTTCTCTCAGATGTTTGAGTAAGACTGAGATATTTAAGGCTGAGATAGAAAGATTCTTGATCACTTGGGGAATCAAGAGTTGTGGAGAAAATGCAGGAAAGTGGATATGAGGAATGTCAGAACATTGAATGACGGGGCAGCCTTAAGGGGCCAAACAGCCTATTTCTGCTCCTAATTCTAATGGCCTAATGGAGGAAACCCAGATCCCTCTGCACTGAAGCATTTTGAAAATGTGAGGTTCTGCACTTTGACAAGAGGAATGTAGGAACTGAACATTATTTAAATGGAGAAAGAATGTGGAAAGCTGCAGGGCAGAGGACTTTGGGGTTCCTTATCCATAAATCACTAAAAAGCTGGCATCCAAGTTCAATGTGGAATAGGGAAGGTAAATAGACTGTGGGCATTTATTTCAAAGGAATGTATAAGGCACAATTCAGTTTATGACTGGAATAATATGAATAGTCTTGGTCCCTTTATCAAAGGAAAGATAGGCTGAGATCCAGAGAAGGTTCACTGTGCTGATCCTGGGCACTGATGGGTTTTCTTAAGTGAGAGGTTGAGTACATTGGGCCTGTACTCATTGGTATTAAGAATGAGAAGCAACCTTATTGTCATAAACAAGATTCTTAGAAGACTTGGCAGGATAGATATGGTAAGGTTGCTTCCCCACATGGGAGAGTCTAGGACTAGAGGGCTTAATCTCAGCATAAGTGATCAAACAATAAAACAGAAATGAGGAGGAATTTCTTCACTCAGAAGGTAATGAATTTGCACAATGCTTTACCATAGTGGAATGTTGAGATTGGTGTAAGTATATCAAAGACTGAAACAGGCAGATTTTTAATCTGTAAGAGAATCAAGAGTTATGAGGAAAAGGCA